>NC_134274.1:43421469-43776469 GCF_031893055.1 Leptodactylus fuscus
GCATGGATCCATCCTGCCTTGTATCAACGGTTCAGGCTGGTGGTGGTGGTGTCATGGTGTGGGGAATATTTTCTTGGCACTCTTTGGGCCCCTTGGTACCAATTGAGCATCGTTGCAACGCCAAAGCCTACCTGAGTATTGTTGCTGACCATGTCCATCCCTTTATGACCACAATGTACCAACATCTGATGGCTACTTTCAGCAGGATAATACGCCATGTCATAAAGCTGGAATCATCTCAGACTGGTTTCTTGAACATGACAATGAGTTCACTGTACTCCAATGGCCTCCACAGTCACCAGATCTCAATCCAATAGAGCATCTTTGGGATGTGGTGGAACGGGAGATTCGCATCATGGATGTGCAGCCGACAAATCTGCGACAACTGTGTGATGCCATCATGTCAATATGGACCAAAATCTCTGAGGAATGCTTCCAGCACCTTGTTGAATCTATGCCACGAAGAATTGAGGCAGTTCTGAAGGCAAAAGGGGGTCCAACCCGTTACTAGCATGGTGTACCTAATAAAGTGGCCGGTGAGTGTATATATACACAAACACATATATATATACACATATACATATATATATATATATATGTCCAGGAATGTGTTTTTCCTATATTTTTATTGATAACACTGGGGAACACAATTTTTGTTGACTTAGATCACGTCAAGTTTTTAAGATACAGGATACCCTCCATTTTTCGTGAAAATCTTACAAAATATACACTTACATGACAATGAAGCAGAAATTAATCTGAATATACTAGAGTTATTTTCTTCCTACAATTGCTATTTATTGCTCAGTTTGGTCCATTGTTTTAGAAGTAGTAAAGTTTTGACTTGGAATGGTGAAACTGCCACAGATGTAACAAAACGAATCAGGGCTGTTGAGGCACTTACGACAAGAAGATGAAGCCGCAGACATGATCGAATGGAAAGCAAAAAAGTACTTATGTCTATAAAAGAATAAATTCTGTTAACTGCTTGTCTACAAACAAGAGCTCACAACAAAATTCGGAAAACGATAGCTATCTAGACCAGGGGTGGGCAATTTTCCCATGGGGCCATATTAGAAATTGGAATGGTTTCAGAGGATTCCCGCACACAACCGTGAAAACAGATCCGTGTGCGAGGCCTGCTCTGTTCTATTCTGTGGTAATAGACTAGAACAGGACACAGGATGTCTGGAGCGCAGGGCACAAAGCCTGCCCATTGCTCCATCACATTCCCCATTGCAGCCCCCCTACACACACAGTACAACATTGCAGCCCCCCTACACACACAGTGCAACATTGCAGCCCCCACTACACACACAGTGCTACATTGCAGCCCCCACTACACACACAGTGCAACATTGCAGCCCCCACTACACACACAGTGCAACATTGCAGCCCCCACTACACACACAGTGCAACATTGCAGCCCCCACTACACACACAGTGCAACATTGCAGCCCCCACTACACACACAGTGCAACATTGCAGCCCCCACTACACACACAGTGCAACATTACAGCCCCACTACACACACAGTGCCACATTACAGCCCCCCTACACACACAGTACAACATTGCAGCCCCCACTACACACACAGTACAACATTGCAGCCCCCACTACACACACAGTGCTACATTACAGCCCCACTACACACACAGTGCTACATTGCAGCCCCACTACACACAGTATACTGGCTATCGCACCCCCGCCCGCACAGTATAGTAACCATGGCGCTCCCCACAGCCCGACACTGAGTACTCACCTCTAAGCGTCTTCTCCCATTCAGTCGGGACAGTTATGACGTCACTACGCGCGCAGGAGACAACCTCCCACCACCTTGTCGCATGTGTTACCAAATAGCCTTGCATGGTCACATCAAGATACGCTGTAGAGAGAAAACCTGACGTGATAGAAGAAAAGTAACTGCAGATTTGAGTTCAGCATGTCAATTTCAGTATTAAACAGCTCAAAAATTTAACTCAACAGAAAAAAAAAAAATTTTTTGTTCCCCTGTGTAATCATATACTGTACATATACAATGTCTGTCTTGGCCAGTTCTGGCTCCTTCCTATAGACACTCCACTCTAGCTGCTCCTGTAATGAGGTGACTAGATTGGAGTTTCTGGCGGCAGCTCCTATTAGCAACTCCATTCTAGTCACTTCAGTACTGAACAGTCTACATTGGAGTTGATTCTAGTAGTTTCTGCCTCCAGCAACTCTAGTCACCTCACTAGTGAATTGTGTAGATTGGAGTTGCTCCTGGTAGATCCTCCCTCCAGTAACTCTATTCTAGACCGTTCACTAGTGAGGTGACTAGATTGGACTTGCTGGAGGGAGGACCTACCAGGAGCAACTCCATTCTAGACGCAACCCAATACGAACAAGAAAAGGAAACAAATAATACTTCGCCCTCTACCAACATGGCTACTAACAACTTCCGGTTTTGAATCCCGCCTTCTCTAGGAACCAATAGCAACGGCTGCTGAGTAAGTGTCAGGTGACCAGAGGGGGCGGCTGGGCGTGGTCGCGCCTGTTATTATCAGGGTGCTGCAGATCGCAGGGTGTCAGGTGACTTTGCTCGCGAAGGAAAGACCATGAAGCTCCTTATTGTGGTATCGTGTCTCGTTTTTGCCGGTAAGATTATAACTTGGTGTTTATAGCAGAGCCCTCCGTCTAATGCTCGTTAGAAAACTGTTCTGCCTGGAAATCGCGCATCTCATAGATCGACTATGACGTCATTTAAGGTAGAAAGTGGAGTGCTGCGTTATCGCTGCGGCTTGCCTGGCTCAAATAATGCAGAGTTCTCGCCAGTGTGACGTTGGCTGTGTGTACAGATGGCTGTCTTGTATGAGCAGACATGGTGCCTGTGTTTTTTTACTCTTCCTGCTTCCTGGTCTTCCTCCTCAGTGTATGATCTAGCTGATAACCCATTTTGGAGAGAAGTCAGGCCTTGTATTGACTCATTGTATAGAGCCTTGTGTGTGCCAGGACTCGCCTACTGAAAAATGTAGCAGTCACTTATCACAAAGTCTTTGTACAGGGGTCTGAGCAATCCTTATGGAGACAATCCCTTACAATGGGATTTCCATAGTGTGCATGGGGATAACCATGGCTGTGTTCACACATTCACATTAGGAGCAGAAAAATGGAAAAGTGACTCTGAAACGCCTTAGATGTAGATCTGCTGCTGCTTTCACCCTGCAAGGATAAAATGTAACAATTCTATTTCAATCTTTGTATGTTAAATATGGAAGGATTCTGCAGTGGATTTGTTTACCGTGGATACAAATCCACCCTAAAGGGGGTGCAGAGTGTCTGCCGCTAAACTCTTCCTTTCCTATTACAGAAAACGCTTCATATTGTAGCGTTTAAGCCCCTTTTTCCTTTTATTTGAAGCAAACCTTATTTGTTCAGTGATCGCCCACGTATCTTACTGGCCATTGTTGGTGGGTTGTAAACGCTCTTATCATTAAGGGGCCCTTATGATGGTTATGTCAGTTAAGTCGATAGTGTTAGTTTAAGGGTACGTTCACCGAAATTTTGCAGCAAAATTAAATTGCACTAAAAACTGAAACCATGTCTGTGACACAAAGGGAAGTAATTGGTTCGTGAGTGGGGTCTGACCTCTAAGAATAAGGGGGTTGCAGTAATAACCTAGTGCTACATTCGGGTGGTTGGGAGCAAGAGCTTAATAGCACCGCTGTGCGCCCTTAATTCTGAGGGTCAATGGTATAGCCTAGCCGTATACCACAGCGCATTCATGTCAAATTGTCTTCTTCTATGTAATCAATTGTGTTTACGAAGCTTTGTAGTTTGTTTAATAAACTTTTGTATGATTAGTTTCTTTTTATGTTTATTATTCTTTATTTTTTATTTATTACTATTGCTATACTGTCGCTTACTGCTGAGTCTGGAGGGTGCGCTCATATGATCTGTTTATCATACGGCCACAACTATGAGTCAACACATTCCTCTGCAAATACTGGCAAGCAAGTGACCTCTGCTTGGAAACAAAGTGAACTGATAAGGAGGGTATTGCTGTCTGATAAATGTCCCATAATATAAATATAAATATATATATATTCATTCAATGGAGTTCTACATGAAGACTAAACTTTTCTCTTAGTTTATTCGTACTGCAGTGCAATTGACTGGTCGCTACTCTGACACATATTTTTTATATATATATATATATATATATATATATATATATATATAAAATCTCTTTATTAAGTGATTCTACTAAAATATAATACACAGAACACTCACAATATAAATGGTACACCGAAATAACCAACAGAGACAATGCTGGTCACGGGTTCTGATAGATGTACATAAAGTAATGAAGAGAAAATAGAACAAACAAAAGGGCTCTAGAGAAGAGTGAAAAAAATCTAGTTCCTCCAGTGCTGGAATCCTGTTTCCAGATTGTTGATTCATGCTAGAGAAGAATTGTAGCATAGTTATGTCCAAGATCACAGATGATAGCGGGTGTAATTAATATTGTGACCAGTATGAGATGGCCAAATCTGCGCAAGTACAACATTAGGTTGTCATATATTTGATATAAAATAAGTCCATTAGCTGCAAACAGCTTAGCACCTTGGTACTGTATGCTGAGTAACACATACTGGGGGGGCAATAGCTGGATATCATATTTAGGAAATTAAGGTATGTCATTGGGAACCCCAGTTATGCACTGCAAACATGAAGGCAGGGAGATTGTTGGCAAAATGTGGAGAGGCAAACACAGCAATACTAGCGCTAGGCTCACACTAGTGTTTGAGTCTCACTAAGAGACCCTATCCCTTATCCTGCTTAAAATAGTTGTATAGAAGTCCTGCAAGGATGACTCTTCTCTGCTGTTTTTGGTGGAATCCTGGTGGACCCAATTCGTCTAGGGTTATAGTCGGGCCCACGGGTTTCCACATGTAACTCCTTTTTAAGCGGAAAAGGTTTCCATTTTTCTGGACCCAAATGGTGGAAACAGAAATGCTAGTGTGAACCTTGCACTTATGAATTTAACTATAGGAGAAATGTACAAATGCCATCTATCATATATAGGTTCTCACCTTATAAGATTCCTATATGGTTTTGGCTTCACAAACTGCATCAACGCATGGACTTTGGACAAGGATTTGCTGCCATTGTCCATAAACAAGCAATGCCGTAATGCATTTTTAAGCAAATTCACAGATAAGGCTAAGTTTACATCTCGTCAGCCTATCCACTGTTCTGGTCCATCGGAGACCGTTAAATATGAAGCTCATCACAAACTGAAAGGCGGTGGCCGGTGAACGCTGGACTTCTTCGGCTACTCGTTTCAGGCGGAAACTCTGACCCAACCTCCAGCACAATGTGAATGTGGCCTAATTCTCAGCAGTAGAATTGCTTGCAAATTATACAGTGGATTTCAAATGTAATCATTGAGGAACATCTGTGTTAGCCTCAATAACTGCTGACTGTATCATGCAAAAAAAAAATTATGCATGTTGTGTGGTGAATATTTAGCATTTCATCCACTTGCCTGGTACTGATTATACTTTCACAGATCTGCCGCACTTTCAATTCCTGTAAACTTTACTGAAATAAACTTTGTGTGCAAAGTTTAGAAATCTGAAGCAGTAGTGGCACTTTAGGGGTGTAAAAGCTCATGTTCTTTGTGTAACTTGCTGTAGAAAATCTAGTGTTTGCCTATCCATGTCCACTTCACTAGAATAGTCCTTGACCTGTGTTCAAGAATATTAGTGCTCTTCTCTACCTCCTATTTGTATATATACTTGAGTGGCTTCAAATACTGTGGCCACTTGGTTCCAAAAAAAAAAAAAAAAATACTATGTGAAACCACTTTTTTTTTTTTCCTCCTCCCGTAAGTTTACTTCTTTTCTCACTTCCTGAGTAAGTCATCTGACGCTTTCCTCTTCTGCTTTTGATGGTCATGGGATTGTGACATCTTTAGTACAAACTTTTACCCTAACAAACTGGTTCCACAACACTGCAGCAAATAGAATCCACTTAAGAAAAGTATAGCCACATCGCTTGAACTTGGTTAGCCTGTCTTTGGATGTCAAGCATGGATGTTATGGTGCATTGTAAATTCCCTGGAGTAGTTTGCAGTGGTTTTTTTTTTTTTTTGTGTAGGCACCAAGTTAAAGTTAGGATCACATCTGTGCCGCTGGACCCAAACAATGGAGAGACAAATTGTTAAAACATTGGTTACCCACGCACACTTTTGACTATAATGGGGTCTGCCATCTTCATACTGAAAGTAACTGAGGGTAGAGTCCTCCGTGCAGGACTTCTCTTCGCAGACTTCTGGATCAGATGTAAACTTGGCCTTCCAAACTACATTTGCAGAAAAACTTGGTTGATGAATAGTAGGTGTCAACCAAAGATTAGCTGGTCTACCAATGACCCCAGTGTACACTTCAAGTGTAACTGTTTTGTACTGAACACTTTTATAAATTCGACAGGAGGCAAGTTGTTTGCAGTCTGCATTATTTGCTGTTGCAGAACAGGTTCAACAGGGAAGAAAAGCAGTGAGACGTTCTAAGTTTAGCTAACATTACATTAGCTACATTGGTCAGTTGGTATTTACAGCTAGAAAATCTTGATACAGGTGGTTGGGGTGTAAACTATTAAATATTTTTGTGTTCATGTTTTGACAGCTTTCTTTTATTCTTTTTACAGTTGCTGCAAAACCATTACTTGGCACAGAGCAATGTGCAGGTGGCCCCGGAGTGTGGTGCGTTAATATCCGTACTGCCTCTCAGTGTGGTGCAGTCAAACATTGCCAGCAGAATGTTTGGAATAAACCTGTCCTGGTAAGTCTAGTTGGCTTTAGGCTTAGTTCACACGGGGACGATAGAGTATTTTGGTCCTGATTTTGACGCAGGAAGCCGCCTGAAAATCAGGACTAAACTACGCTTGCCGTGACTGTCAGTCACGGCTTCCCGCTCTGGAGTAGGCCCAAGATGCATGGGCCTAGTCTGGAGGGTGCTCCTGCGAGGCGGACGCTGCGGCTCAATCAGCTGTGGAATCCGCTTGAAGAAAGGGCAGCTCGCTTCTTTTTTTCTGTAAGCGGCAACATGCTGCTCAAGGTAAAAAGATAGCTAGCGGTCTGCATAGACCTCTATTGTCAGGGGCGGATTATGACGTGGATTCCGTGCTATAATCTGTGCCCGTGTGAACTAGCCCTTTTTTTGTGTGTGTGGGAAAAGGCATCATCCTCCCGTATCTTGCCACTGTGGTTGAAACGGCGGCAAGTGTCCACATTCTAACCCTCATTGAATGAGATTATCGTCAAAAATTCCACAGGCAAAGTTCACATCTACGCCGTTGGAGAATCCTTCACGGAGGATTCTTTTCTCTGCCGCTTTATGGAGCCTACGTTTGTGTCATCAGTTAACTTGCCTTCATTTGGGTCTCCGCAAGAGAACTCCACCTACAAAGATCACGGCACAGATGTAAACTTTGCCTCAGCTGGCTTAGTTACCAGAATTAAAATGAATGTATTTAATACTTCCCAACTTCTCTGTATATCTAGGGCACCAGGGAACTGCAACTCCACAGGATGGGTTATCGGTATCAAATTTTTTTTCTGGGACTAGAAAACCCCTTTAGGCTGAGGCCCCACTTTGCGGAAATGCAGCTTTTTTTTGTTGCAGTTTTTTGAGCCAAAGCCAGGAGTAGATTGAAAAGAAAGTAGAAGTATAAGAACTTCCTATATATTTCCCATTCCATTTATAGCCATTCTTGGCTTTGGCTCAAAAAAACGCAGCAAAATCTGCAACAAAGCGCAATGTGGGGCCTTAGCCTTGAAGTCCCACCCGCTAGAGATAAACCGATGACTCAATCCACACAATCTTGGTGTCTGCAGCAAAGCTGGAAAGTGATCTGCAGATGATACAAAATTCAGTAGTAAATGTGGGTAGGAACATACCAAGTACGCCATAAATCTAGCGCTGGGCGATTCATTACAAAAGAACTGAAAGCCAGCTCAGTTAAAGGGAGTCTATCATTCAAAAATCCCTTTTCTCAGTAACCCCACACTGGAATAGTCTTTATAAATTCTAGTGCAAAAAAAATAACCACTTGTATTGTCTTCTAGAAATCAGTTCCATGTGATCTATGCAAAGAAGTGATGACCATTGTGGAAAACTTCTTGAAAGACAATGAAACCCAGGTATGTGTAAAGTGATGCAAACATGTTTTACTAAGCACAAGTAGACGCTGAGCAGAGAAAATTAAAAAAAACAAACAAAAAAAACCCACCACGTTAAGCCTTCATTTTCATGTTACTTGTTCGGCCATTCCCTGCCTCCTGCACATAGTGGTTCTTAATGTTTGTAAATGCTGATCTGCCAAATTGACTTGTATGATCCCCACCTCTGGTGCTGCAGATGCGATCAAAAATGGGACAAGCTTCATAAGTTGAAGTCCTTGTATACGGCACAGACCCACACGGCTGCAAAAGCTACAGCTGTATGTATGGGTGCTAACTTTTAAAACCAGGCATAGGACAGTTTCACACAAACCCATAGGCAAGCTGCTAAATGTATCCCAGAATCTGCTTAAACTGTCTGAACAATTTTCCACCCCTGCATATAGGTTGCCTTCAAAGTATCTGACTATGTAAATTTATTCATTTCAGACTGAAATTTTGGAGTACTTGGACAAGGCTTGCGAAGTGATTCTTCCAGACCCTGCAATGGCTTCTGAGTGCAAAGAATTGGTTGGCGAATACTACCTCATTTTGCTAAACATCATTGTGGAGGAACTGGTAACTTCAATGGTTTTATTTTCATTTATACTTCAGATGCCTGATTTATTTCCCCGTGATGGGTTAACTGAGCAGATGCAGAATATTATTGGTTTATTTTTCTCATTACCTTTTAAGATTGTGTTCATTATTTCATATACTCTTAATACCAGTAAAAAAACTGAACTCTGTGACTCTTATGCATCACTTATTTTATTTTTACCACCTCCCCAGGGTAACCCATCAGTGGCCTGCAGTACACTCCACCTCTGCACTTCTCTACAGCAGCACTTAGCAAGTATCAAACAAACCCAGCTCCTCTCCAACGAAATCCCGGAAATGGTTTACCCTTTTATGGCAAACCTTCCCCTTCTTCTGACTCCCCAGAACAAACCTCGTGAAGAACCTAAGGTAATAAACTGCTGTTATTGATTCTGGGTGAAAAGCAATACAAAGTAAAAGTTAGCTACTATGGGGAGAACTTAATAAGCTATGGCTTAAAGGGATCCTATCATTAAAACACAATTTTCTGTGACGAACACGTAGGAATGGCCGCCGTTTGGTAAAAATCCCAGTTTTCGTCGGTATGCAAATGTGTTCTCTCACAGCACTGGGGGAGGGCTCCAGCTCTCAACAGCACTAGGGTCGTCCCCTAGGGTCGCTGTTTGAGTGGTGGGGCGCATCCCCAGTGCTTTGAGAGAACTAATTTGCATACCAACGAAAACCGGGATTTCTACTGAACGGTGGCATGGAGAAGACATCAAAAGACTATTCTGACGTGTTGGTGAGAAAAAATTGAGTTTTAATGATTGGATCCCTTTAAGTGCTCCCTACAGAATTTCTGTCCTGAATAGTGCTCCTCCACTTGAAACGTTTGGGAAACACTGCCTTAAAGTAATACTTGTATAAATGTAATAAATATTTGTAATAAATGTAATTGGCTGAAAAATTAAAACTCATTTTTCTGTCTTTTCCAGAATGTTGATGTTTGCAAAGATTGCCTTCAGCTTTTTAATGATATCCAAGAATTGCTTAAAAGCAACTCCTCTTTCTCCAAAATGCTGATTGAAAATGCTCTCAAACAGTGCGATCAGCTTGGAGGTGGCTTAAGCGAAATGGTAAGTTTCTTGCGGTTCTCCTTACAGTTACGTTTCATTTCATGTAATATTACATCTTCTGAATTGTTTAGCCACTTCAATATTGGGCCAATTTCTGGTTCAGACACCTTTTCAGGGTTTTTTGTATATGCGGTTTCAAAGGCTGTAACATTTTATCATTTGCATTATTCAACTATTTGCTGTGTGACACACGGCTTTATGTTTTTATTTTTGTGGATTAGAATTTTTATATCTGGGGAAAATGTGTTTTTTTTTTTTTTTTTTTTTTTTGTTTGTTTTTTTTTTTTTCCCCCCCTATTTTATTTTATTTTTTTTTTAACAATTGCTACCAAAGAAAAAAATAAAATTAGTTTTTACTCTCCCTTACGACGATTATTTTGTATGGCGTGTCAGGGCTAGAACCTTTAATAGGGGGGTGTTTTATTGGCACATTTTATCAGTTTTCCTGTTGTGTCCCCTGGGCTGGAGATATCAGTGCCGTTGTAAGGGTAAGTTCACACTGGGTTTTTTTTTGTACCTGAGGTGGAGGCCGCCTCAAGTTCTGGTCCAAAAGCTGGGTAGCTGCGACTGAAAGCCGGCGCACTGCATCGGCATCCAGCCGCGCACTCCGCTCCGGATTAGGCCCAGTGAATGGGCCTAGTTCGGAGGAGGGAGGTGTCTTCAGGCCGAATCACGAGGCGACTCGGTCTGAATGAGCAAGTCCCTTCTTATTTCCGGGAGCCAGAAGAAACTGCCCCCGAAAAAAAACTCCTGAGCGGCTCCCATTGAGTTCAATGGGAGCTGTCTTTTTGGTCAGGATTTTGAGGCGAATACGGCCTCAAAAACACTACGTGTGAACTTACACTAACAGCACTAATGTCTGCCCGCTGTCAGAAGGGAGTTCCTGACGGTCTAGCTGGGCTGTGAGGAAAGCCACCCCCCCACCCCCGACAGTACTCGTCCATAGCCCTATACTGTCGAAGGGGGGGCGTACCTTACCGCCCAGTGATGACGCTAAGTTGTGTGGAACACACCTCCCAATTGTAATCATCCATAGACTAGTACTGGGGAAGAGGGCATTCTTCACAGCTTATCATCATCGCTGGGCAATAATAAACGCCCCCTTTGACAGTATAAGGCTATGGATAAGTACTGTAAGGGGGTGGCGCTCCTCACAGCCCAGCTCAGACTCTCCTTACCAGTCCTCTGTTACAAATGTTTTGGCACTGCTGAGTTACCGATATTTCTTGGCTGGATTGTGCAGTGTGCCAGAATTACACTTTTCACTATTCTTTAAACTTGTAGAAGTTAGCTGCACAGAAAATATTCAATTTTTCTTTCATTTCTCTCCCTCAGTGTAAGAATTATGTGAATCAGTATGCTGACATCTTTTTACAAATGATGATCCAAGTGGTAAGATCCATTAACTGACAAATACCGGCATGTACTGTATGTTGCCTCTTCTCATGATTATGTTGGTAGAGTACCCCTCGAGAATTATCAAAGAGCACCCCAACACAGTAGCTTCAATGGATTTGTCTAAAAAAACAAAACAAAAAAAAACTTATTAGCTCTGGGGTCAGCTGACTTATTCTTAGCTGGCTTCTATAAACGCCACTGTTGCTTTTGCTAACAATAGTGCCATTCCTTACACTGAAAATATAGCCTTATACCCCAGCACTCAAGATGTATGATGGTCTGTGTAATGTGTATAAGAGATTCCTATAGAGTCCAAAGTGGATCTCCATTTGAGGGCATCCCAATTAGGAGACCTCGGCCCATGGCTAATAGGGAATGTGAAGTAGCTTTCATTAAAGGGGCTCGATCACTGGATTTTCGCTATTTTAGATAAACATGCCTGCTAATCGTGGGCGTTCCAGTGCACCCCTGACGTCATACTCTGTTCATGGCCTTCTCTCTTGTTTGTTCCATGTAAGTCTCTCCTCCTGCTTTCGGTTCACTGCCTCCAACTGTCTCTTCCCTGCTTCTGGAAAAGGAGCTGTGATGACGTCACTATTGCTCTGTGATTGGCGTGTCCCTGTGATGACGTCACTACAAGGTTCTTTGTCGTCTTTTAAGTAGTGATCTATACATAGGAAGGGGCTGCAGCTCCCTGTGTCTATCATAGATCTCCATGTGCACAGTAGATCTATGCTATGATAGACACAGGGAGCTGCAGCCCCTGCTCTGCATAGATCGCTACTTAGAAGATGACAAAGGACCTTGCAGTGATGTCATCACAGGTCCTTTTCCAGAAGCAGGGAAGAGACAGTTGGAGGCAGTGAACCGAAAGCAGGAGAAGGGACTTGCCTAGAACAAACAAGAGAGGAGGTCGTGAACAGAGTATGATGTGAGGGGTGCACGAAGGGTTCATTTACATATGTTGAAAAGGTAATTTATTATAACGGGTGTGGGGGGGTCTTTAACAATGATTAGCAGGACTTTTCAGGCATATGTTTATCTAAAATAGAGAAAATCCAGTGATAGAGCAACTTTAAGGCATTTGTTTTTACTTAGCACTATTGTGCCAGGTTGGAGTAAAATTTCAAAAACCTGGCTGGCTTCTGGAAAGGAAAGCTTTTATCAATCTGAAAAACTTTTTATATCCATTGTTCTGATCCTCTGATGGATCCGAACTGTGGACCCAAAGCGTTGGTGTGAATCTGCCTGTATCACCCATCCATATTTACTTGCCTCTTTGCACTATTCTTCATGATGTTTCGTGTCTTGCTTCTGTCACTCTGTGCGTGTGATTTCTCTAGAACAGCTTTGTATCTGATATTTCCTTTCTTTTCGGTGCTGGTCCTTATTTGTTTCTATAACTGATCAGGATCAGGTACGTGAAATGCTTGTCTGTACTTTCCTGGGCATATTACAAACTGCACACTAAAAATGAGCCCAAAAACTAAAATGGCTTGTGTGGATTTTCTTTTCACTATAGTTTGGCTTAATTCAGATGACTATGATGCAAAACAGACATAAAAAAAAAAACTGCTAAAAAAAAGTGTGGATATTTTTGCATAGACATATTTTCATGAGGGGAAAAAAAAAAACTGAGTCTTAAGTGATCCATGAAAACCTCTAAGGAAAAAGCAGCAAGATGTTCATTCTTCAGGTAGATTCACCTCTCGATTCGCACTGAAGACATTCCCTCCTCCAGACTAGGCCCATTCATTAGGCCTAATCTGGAGCGGAGCGCGCAACTGGATGCCGGTACACTGCACCAGCATTCAGTTGTAGCTACCCGTATTTTGGTCCGGAACCTGAGGCGGCCTCTGCCTCAGGTTCCGGACAAAAAAAACCCGTGTGAACTTAGCCTAACAGGCTAAATTCACAATACAGTTAAAACTTTCACAAGAATGGTGGAGGTCTCAGTGGTCAGATCACTGATCAGCTATTTATCCGCTATACTATGGATATAAGGTATAACCCCGTAAGATGCTCACGGGTTTGATTTCTTTATTTGGTGTGTGTGAGAGTTTGGCTTTTTGATGTGTTTTTGCCAATTAACACAATGGTTTTGGGTTGTTTTTTTTTACCTTTGGTTTTTTTTTTGGGTAGAATTGCAGTTCTAGAAACATTTGACAGAGTACCTTCACTAAGAATATAACTAGATTTTAGTGGAGGACCTTGGATTTGGACCACTGACCTGGATTCTCCTTATTAACATTATTCTGCATATATGACTGGAAATGTCAAGTCTTTCACTTGGCAGTATTTTCTATCCGTATTTGTAAGTCAAGAGTGAAGTATATTGGAATGATCCCAAATAGCACTATTGTAAAAAAAATACTTACCGTTGTAGCCTCCGACTACTCTCCACACCTGCTCAGTTTTTCAGTGCATTTGGCTTCAGGCTTCACTACATATGTGCACTGAAGCTGAGGTATAAAGTGAAGTCAGGAGCCTGGTAGGGGGAAAAAAAATCACCTTTTATAAAATGTATGTACAGACAGGGTAACCATAGGGGTATTTCAGACATTTAAACTACTAGTACATAAAGACCCATGTATGGCATAGAATTTCTAAAGATACCTGACGAGTCCCATTTAAGCCTAATATAAGTGATTATCCAGGATTAAAGGTGTTTTCTGGGCAAAAAAAAGTTCAGGTTTTTTTTAAGTGTCAGTGCTACTAATGGCTTAATGGCTGTGATTTCTGTGAGCTCCTGGTATCTCCTGCATTTATTGACATGGTTCAGCTTTCTGCTAGGTTACTTATCTCACTCTTCTTAACCCCTTTATATACTTGCCTCTCTTCCTTCCAGGCTTCTTCCTGCGGGACGGCTCCTCCTTTAATAATTCTGCAGGCACACGCTCTTCTCCCAGTGTTGTTCTGTCCTCTGCGGCGACGATCCACCTCTACTGTGCAGGCTTGGAAACTGCGTAGTCGAGGTGCATGATCAGCAACACTTGGAGAAGCAATGGAAGTCAGAAAAGGAGGAGCTGCAGGAAGAAGCCATGTAATTACAATGGGGAAGGGGTTAGAAGTAGTAGTGACAATCCTTTTCTGGAAACAGATAGTCATCGGATAATAAAGAAATGTCCGCGGTGACCGCTACAGGGATATGGGTAAATATAGATTTAGAAGGTATGGGGGGGTCTAGATTAGTGTATGGATTTCTATTTATCCTGGACAACTTATTAAATACCGTATTTTTCGGACTATAAGACACACTTTTTTTCCCCAAAATTTTTGGGGGAAAAGAAGGGTGCGTCTTATAGTCTGAATGTGGCGCCTGGCACCCGCCGTAATAGAGAGGCGGATGTCGGCAAGGGATAGACGCCGGGGCCTGAGACATCGCTGCGCTCCTCTGCCCTGCATGAAGCCAGCAGTGGCAGCGGCGATGCTATTCCGCTCCTCCGTCCCCCCTGCTGCTGGCTTCATGCAGGGCAGAGGAGCGCAGCGATGTCTCAGGCCCCGGCACCTGTGCCAGCGTCTATCCCTCGCCGACATCCGCCTCTCTAGTACAGCGGATGCCGGGTCAGTATCAGCGGCCTCTTCTCCCCCGGGGCCGGTCCCCACCGGCCCCATACCTGTGAAGTTGCAGGCCGGCTCCTGCGCGGCGATAATCGCAGGAGCCGACCTGTTCGGGTGACAGCCGGGAGCCTAATGAGGCTCCCAGGCCTGTCACTTCTGTATTAGTATTGCGGCTGGTCTCTATGACCAGCCGTAATACTAATAGACAGAATGTCCCATAGACGGCAATACAGTTGTATTGCCATCTATGGGACTTGCAATCAAGTGACCGCAGGTTCAAGCCCCCGGGGGGGAATAAAATAGTAAAAAAAAAAAAAAAAAAAAAAAAAAACTTTAAAAATATATAATAAAAATATGAAATAAATAAAAGTTCTAAATCACCTCCTGTCCCTAGAATATATATATATATATATATATATATATAGTAGAAAATCATATATCATAAACCACCGTTTTTGTTTTTTTTTCAATACAAGGTGATCTAAGCAATATATAGTCCCCAAAATGGTATAACTAAAAAGTACTTCTAGCCCCGCAAAAAAAAAACACTCTATGCGTCCCCGTACAGCTGCAGGGTCACCTGTCAATGTGGCCTTGCAGCTGTTGCAAAACTACAACTCCCATATATTAAATATTTTACCATTTTTTGCTTCCAAATTTTTTTTTTCCCCTATTTTCCTCCTCTAAAACCTAGGTGCGTCTTATAGTCCGAAAAATACGGTAATTTTATGGAGAACTACAGTCCTTGTATAGTGCAGTCACTGCAGCTAAACTACCATTGACTTCATTAGGGGCCGAGCCGCACTACTACTGCCTGGCCGCAATATGGGGCACAGAGCCAACTGGTTCCAGCCCTGTGTTGTGTAAAATACAGGTGTCCGAAGCGGCCAGGTACAGCTGATCTTTGTCAGACCAGGAGGGCTGACTGTCCCCGGCCAAACAAATATTTATGACTGATCCTAAGGATAGGCCATAACATAATTAATCCTGGACAACCCTTTTATAATTGATAGGGTGTTTGTACACAGGGTAACCAGTCTGCATGCCATTACCTCTGATAGTTGGGTGACTCCTTGTCTTTACCTGCTGCATCTGCACCTTCTATTATTTCAAATGGCCGTACAAGTTGGTCATTAGTGGTAACTACATGCTACTGAATTTATATGCATATAAACTTATTTTTCTGTGTATGTTCTGCTTTTCAGCCTTCGCAGCAGATTTGTTGTGAAGCAGGTCTGTGTGCCCAGGGAAAGTCTGCTCCAATGTTGGAAATAACTCCTGCAAAAGTTATTGTTCCTGCAGCAAAACTTCAGCCTGCTGTCCAGGTAAGTTCTATACTACAGCCCTGACCTCATACTCAGAAATTCAAGTCTAAATTTAATCTTGTTTACCCCTTAAGGTTACAGAAAAGACTGAGAATGTGCCAGTCTGTGAAGTGTGCCAGGTGGTCATGTCTCAAATGGAAAGCCTTCTAGAAAAGAATTCTTCCAAGGTATGTCTGAGCTCTATATCGTCTCGTCACACTCTGTGCTGATAGTGGAGGAGAGAACATCCCCTCCCCCATATTTATATGCATTTATCTTTCAATGTAATAAACTTCTTAAATCAAGCACTGGTCGTCTGAAAGCTGCTGACCATGGTGCAGTGGGCTCCAATTCACACGACCATGCCCAGTCTAAAGTCTCTTGTGTGAATAGTCCCTGATGAAAATTCAGGTGAGTGAGGAAGGACTGTTGGCTGTGGCCACCATGTTGGAATTTTTCCCTCCATGGTAATTGACAATATGAAGTAGATGTGACACCAGCTGGTGGTATCTCTGTAACGACATTACAACTCCTAAGGAAAAAGCTTTCTTGCACTTTAAAAATCCAATGACTAGAGGTTCTAAATAAGAAACTGGTTTTGTAGTGTACTTTCTAAATTACATTAATAAATGTATATTCACCCATATTCCTGGGGCTGTCATGTGACCACCCTAGGGACTTTTTCTGATTACCCGGTGCCGATCCATTTCCAGAAACTAATCATCACTACAATTTAATTTTTTTAAGTTATCTAACATTTGTATTTTTTTTTTCTACAGGAGCGCATAAAGGACGCTCTTGACAAGGTCTGCAATATTATTCCTTCTAAGTATTGTGCAAAGTGCAGAGAGATTGTGGACACTTACTGCATTGCTATTATTGACATGTTGACACAGGAGCTTCCACCAAAACAAATCTGTACCATACTTGGATTGTGCCCTAGCAGACAACCTAAGAAGGGTAAGAAACTGATGTCAGATATTCACCATTTTGATTTCTTGCAATTTGTCTTAAACCATTGCTTGAAAAATGTATCTCCATATATGTGGACTAGAGAGGAGCGAGTAGTAGTCGATCGAGTAGGTATTTGATCGAATACTACAGTACTCGAAATATTCGTGCTCTATCAAATACTACTAGCTTTTCGCAGTAAAGATTCGATTCAGAACCAGCATTGATTGGCCGAATGCTGTACACTGGCCAATCAATGATGGTTAATGCATTCCTATGAGGAAAAAGTAAGCTCCCTTGTAACAGCAAGCTGCCAGCTCTCCTGACTAGCAAAGACGAGCCTGCTGCAGAACCAGTGTTGATTTGCCGCAGGCTCGTCTTTGCTAGTCGGGAGGGCTGGCAGCTTGCTGTTATGAGGGAGCTTACTTTTTATCAGCGCAACTACAAGCACTGTGCAGTTAAAGCGCATGCACCTCATAGACTATAATGGGGTCCGTGCACTTTAACTGCACAGCGCTCCTCCTAAACACTCTCCTCCTGCTATTTGTGGACTTGGTGACTCTCCTTTAGTCGAATAGTGGTTTTCCCTGAAACGAGCATTTTTTTTCCCATAGACTATAATGGGATTCGATCGAGTAGTCTAATATTGAGGCTCTACTTGAAACAAATATCGAATATTTCACTGTTTGCTCATCTCCAATGTGGACCCCTGTATTTCTTTTAAATTCCAGTCTTATTACCATTGTAACCATGAATAGCCATTTATTTATTTTTTTTCCTCTCATCATACATTTGTCTAATAATATATATATATATATATATATATATATATATATATATATATATATCCACCTTAAGACTGCTTATTTTAACTTGAGGACATTGCATTGAGACAATACAGTAGTATGGCTTTTTTCTAAAATGACTTTCTTTTTAACAGTCAAACTCACTGCAGAACATATTCAGTCTGGTGCTGCCTGTCAGGTTTGCAAGATGATTGTGAAGCATATGGACCAACTTCTGATGAAAAACGTTACTCAAGAAAACATTAAGAGAGCTTTGCAAGTGGTGTGCAATTACTTACCTGAAAGCATGGCAGATGAGGTAACCAGTGACTGCTACACTGTAACACATAATAGAACTTTATTACAGGGGTTGGCTCGAGATCAGAGCTAACTAGCTGATCGGTGGGGGTCCCATTATCCCATCCAAATGGAGCAGCAGGCTAAGCATGGCAAACTGGTGCTCCATCCTCTAAGGGTAAGTTCACACTGAGTTTTTTGGTTAGGGTTTTGAGGCCGTATCCTCCTCAAAACCCTGATCAAAAAGACGACTCCCATTAAAATCAATGAGAGCTGCTCAGGTCTGTCTTCCAGGAGCCGTTTCTTACGGCCCCCGGAAAAAAAAGTGAGATGCTCAGGCTTAGTCGCCTCGCAATTCGGCCTGAAGACACTCCCTCCTCCGACTAGGCCCATTCATTGCAGCTGGATGCTGGTGCAGTGCACTGGCTTTCAGTTGCAGCTGCCCGGTTTTTGGATTGGAACCTGAAGCGGCCTCTGCCTCAGGTTACGGACCAAAAATCGCTGTGGGTACTTACCCTTAGAGTCTGTTCTGCTGTCAGTATAAGTAATATACTGGCTGACAAAAGCCACCACTTATGTATGAGGGCAGCAACACAAACATGCACTTTGTGCTGTAGATAGTGCCGTGAAAGGGGAAGCTTCATTCTTATGACTAAACCCCGAGCTGTCTTGTGACCATGATGTGATGTTCTTTATCTCTTGTGTAAAAGTTATAGGGCAAAATGTAAATCACTCAAGGCTCTGGCAATGTGAATAGTTTAATCTAGCATGTAGATGATAGTTTAATCTGGTTACTTCTTAATACAAGTGTGTTTAAGACATTATTGGGGTTTGTAACATTTCTTTATAATAACTTTTTTTTTTTTTGACTCCTGTAGTGCTGTTCCATTGTCGATGAATATGAAGGTTTGTTTATTCAACTACTTCTGCAAGCCTTGGACTCAACCTTTGTTTGTAAGGTAAGGTTTTTTTTTTTTTGTTTTGTAGGACCGCTTACTGGACTACGAAACCCATAATAAGCAGAGATTCTGACTCGCTTGCTACAAAATTATATATGACTCCTAAACTCCTCCTGCTCTATGCTACCTGCAGATAGAATACATTGATACTAAGTTTACACTGTCTCTCCATTGGAACCCAAACAACTGAGACAAACCACTAAAACAGTGGTAACACATGGGAGCCCCGCGTACCCCATTAACTAGAATAGGGTCTGACTTGTAACCTGAAACCGGCAGAGGAAAGCCCTCCGTGAAGGCAGACAAGACGTTGGAATAGATGTGAATGTAGCTTAGGTAGGGTTCACATCTGCTCCCCTGCCTCCATTATGCAGGTTTTTCGTTTCCTGCCCAAAACTGGACAGGAGACGGAAACCTGCATTCATTTTTCAAACCCATGCATATGAATGGGTTTGGAAAGTGTCTGGCCGTGAGCGCCGGTGAGCTTTTTGTGCTCTGTGTTAAAACAGTGTTCTGGTTTTTTTTTTAACCGGTCACAGTCGGACATGCAGGGCTTTGTTTCTGGTTTTTAAAAAAAACGGTTTTGCCGCAGAAGGCACAAAGTGCTCCCAGGCGCTCACGGCCGGAGACACTGTCTGTTGGGTTTCAGTCTTCTGTCTGCAGAAGACGGAAACCCGACAGACTGAGATCGGGCGCAGATGTGAACGAGTTCTTAACTGGCCTCATTTAAATTGTTTTGTTACATTCTTATATTGTGCTTTTCTTACAGAAGCTGCAGCTCTGCCCTAATGCTCAGAAACCACTTTTGGGAAGTGAAAAATGTATGTGGGGGCCAAGTTACTGGTGCAAGGATATGGAGACTGCAGGAAGCTGCAATGTAAGTTAGCAAATATGACAATTTATATGTGCGAAATGTCAGTGTTTGGAATTCTGTATGTGTGGTAGACATTGTGCTGTCCTTCTGAAAATCCTCACGTCATGTGGCCTAAGAAAAGGAAATGGGACATAACTCACATACATCATTCATACATACTATCTGTATATCCTAGACAACCCCTTTTAATCATCAAATAATTTTCATTCCAGGCTATTGAACACTGCAAGCGCCATGTGTGGAACTAGAGGATAGTGACAGAATCCTATGAGAATGAAGGACTGGATTAAGAATTTTATTTTTTTATTTTTTTTTTTTGGTTTCCCCAGAACTGGTCCTTCGCTTAAGTACAGGGAAAATGTTTAGTGTGGGGAGAAGTAATATCATGATGTATATATTCATTTGTTAGAGAAAAGTAGGAAATAATTAGATTGCTTTTATTAAAATTAAGTGACAGTATAATCAATCAGCTGATGTGCATCATTATGTAATAATAAAGAGCTGAGCTTACCTTCACCATGGCTTTTATAATCGTTCTCTGCTGTACAGACTTCCACCTCCGTGCATGGTAGTCCTTAGGTAATTCTCTAAACTTGGGGTAGAACACAAACATGTTTGTAGGGGGTTGTGCTTCCTAGTAATTCTGTCTCTCATATTTGCCTTTTTGTATGATTTTTTTTTTATTATTAAATATAAACAGACTAAGCATTATTTAGGTTAAAAAAATTTTGTAAGATAAATTTATGTATTGGCTTATGACTTAAGCGCTGTAAGCTTTAGACAATATAACTACGGTTTTAATGCCTGTGTAATGTGCTAAATGAGACTTGAATAATTCATTAAAATATTTTGTCGGTTCTAGATAAAAGTAAGACTGTAGATCTACTGACATGTTTCTTGCACTAAAATACAATAAAGGCTACTATTCTATCTACAGTATTGTTATTGGTTCCATGTATTCTTAGAATATTCTAAACACCTTCATATTTACCCATTATGACAAGCACACTTCCGCTATTTTATTTCTTTATGGGTTTTCTTGGACTTTGGATAAGATGTTGTCATGGCTGCACTGGGCCTGTCACCAGGTACAAAATGCTCAATATCATGCATCTAGAGATGAGCGAGTAGAATTCAATTGAATACCTCGCTCCCATAGGAATGCGTATAAGTGGCTGAACACCAAAAGGTTAAAGGGATTCTACCATTAAACTACTTTTTTTTTTTTTTTTTTTTTTCCTAATTACCACATCGGAATAGCCTTAAGAAAGGCTATTCGTCTCCTACCTTTAGGTGTGGTCTCCACCGCACCGTTCCGTAGAAATACCGGTTTTAACGGGTATGCAAATGAGCTCTCTGCAGCAATGAGGGCAGGCCCCAGCGCTGAAAGGCCAATGAGCGCCTCCCCATTGCTGCCCGAGAGCTCTTTCCTGCGCCGCCTCCTTCTTCTGCAGCAACTCCGCCTCTTCTGGCTTCTCTTGCTCTTGTAGTTCTATACAGGAGCATAGAGAGGCCACCCCAAAATGGCCGCCAGCCAGCTCCTGTATTGAACTGCAAGAGCCAGTGGCCATTTTTGGGTAGCTGCTCTTGCAGTTCAATACAGGAGCCGGCGGACATTTTGGGGTGGCCTCTCTATGCTCCTGTATAGAACTACAAGAGAAGCCAGAAGAGGCGGAGTTGCTGCAGAAGAAGCAGGCGGCGCAGGAAAGAGCTCTCGGGCAGCAATGGGGAGGCGCTCATTGGCCTTTCAGCGCTGGGGCCTGCCCTCATTGCTGCAGAGAGCTCATTTGCATACCCATTAAAACTGGTATTTCTACGGAACGGCACGGCGGAGACCACGTGTAAAGGTAGGAGACTAATAGCCTTTCTTAAGGCTATTCCGACGTGGTAATTAGAAAAAAAAGTAGTTTAATGGTAGAATCCCTTAAGTGCAGTGAATATTCGATGCACTTAACCCCTTAGAGTTCGGCCTATGGGAGCGAGGTATTCGATCAAATTCTACTCGCTCATCTCTACATGCATAATTTTTCTCAATCCACCCATTCGAAAGACATGGAATATAAGTAAAACTAGCTAGCTGTGATTCCACAAATGGGTGAGAAGCTATTGTATTTCTCACACTAAAAATGCCCCCACCCACTTGAAGAATCAGGCTAAGTTTATACAGACTTTTTTTTTTTTTTTTTTTGGTCCGGAACCTGGGGCGGAGGCTGCCTCAGGTTCCAATCCAAAAACCGGGTAGCTGCGACTGAAAGCCGGTGCACTGCATCGGCATGCAGCTGTGCCTTCCGCTCTGGATTAGGCCCCATGAAGGGGCCTAGTCCGGAGGAGGGAGTTTCTTCAGACTGAATCGCGAAGCAACTCGGCCTGAAGAATTTTTTTTTTTTTTTTTTTTTTTTTTTTTTTTTTTTTTTCCCCCCAGGAACCAGAAGAAACTGCTTCCAGAAAGAATTCCTGAGCAGCTCCCATTGATTTCAATAGGAGCCGTCTTTATGGTCAGGATTTTGGGGTGGATACGGCCTCAAAATCCTGACTAAAAATCACCCTGTGAACTTACCCTCAAACTAGCTGTACATGCTGTATTAAAGGGGCTTACTAGGATCCCCTCTGACTCCAACCCATATAGAATAGGACCGCACACTAATCCACCAAAACCTGTAGGATGTTGAGGAGAGAAAATAACCAGCAACTTGTAGACCAAGAGAAATGGATGCTGCCTGAAGGCTAGATAACACTGAAACCTACGGTGTGAGTGTCTCAGAGGTGAGCATGTTACTAGAAAATGCAGGGTGCCTATAGCAAGTGAATGGTAAGACTTTGTCAGGAATTATTTTGCATAGTCACATTATTACTTTCACACGTATAATATAAACCATAATAAAATATAATAACTCACACTTAATAATGCCTCTTCTTGGATTCTGTTTTTTTTTTTTTTTTTTTCCCTTTCCTATTGGCCTGGACCAGCATGAAAAATTCCCATAGCAATGTGTTGCCTCCACAATAACTTGTCGTCTTGCACGTTTCCACTGCTAGATATTGCTACAGGTCGTTACTACCCTACTTGCCTGTCCACATTACATTGTCTGCATCCAGTGTTGGAGGCCTATGCTGCACCAGGTCTATGATCTGCAAGGTATATAATGGGGTGAAATCTGTTGTAGCTTCCAGAATTGTACTTATTTATTTTGTCTGTAACAGAAAAGGTAAGAGGTTGAAACGATGGCGTGTCATCGGGGGTGAGCGAGGTCTAGAGCCAAAGTCAGGAGTGGATTGAGCAGAAGGTAGAAATCCTATTAATATTATAAAGGTGAAAGTTTGGATGTTTGTTCCTCAATCACAGCCAAACGGCTGAATGGATTTTGGGGAAATTTCTCACACACATACACACACTGCCCAGGAAGAGGTAATGGGCTACTTTAAATATGGGTCACTAACCCCAAATCGTCAGAGTCCCCAGCGATCAACCACATTCCCCCTAAACACGTCATCCATCGGCACCCGGAGGAATCTCCGAGGCCAGCGTCAGGTCGATATGCCAGCTGGAAGCCTTGCGCTGGCTCCCTGGCCTGTCAGTCTTTCGCTTCCATTGCAGCCTTGGCTGCGTAGCCTGCAATAGATGCGCCAGGATTATGCAGTGCATTGCATAAAACCGGTGCGTCAATTGCAGTCTACCTGCCATAGGCTGCAATCGAAGCAAAAGACTGACAGGCCCGGGAGCCAGCGCAAGGCTTCCAGCTGGCATAGCAACCTGACGCCGGCACCTGGAGACTCCTCCGGGTGCCGGCGTCAGTGGAGTGAGGGAGCAGGTGTGTACAACTATTTAATTCTGTTACACATCAAAGGGGGGCATCATCTAAGGGGCCTCTGAAACTGGGGGCAGATAAAAAGCAGGCAAGAACAGCATGAAACTGGAAGCAGAGATTGCGCACATATAAGCGGTACAGCGCCACCGACAACGAAGTTGTGGGTAACTGCTACTACTTCCTATATACTAGTCATTCTTCTTGTAGTCTTACCCCTCGTTCACATTTGCGTTGGTATTCCGTCTGGGGGAGTCCGTATGGAGACACCACCCCCACCCCACCCCTAACGGAATACCAAACGCAATTGCAAGCGATTGCAGTAAAGCCACACAGCTGGACTATAATGGGGTCCATGTGCTTGCTGCATGCTGCCTGCACGAATCATGCGGACAGGAAAGTAGATTGAACTACTTTCTTGTCTGCATAATCCCTGCAGAGATCTGGCGGCAAGTACATTTATAGTTTGAGGATCCATGTGCTTTCACTGCACAGCGCTTGAAATTGCAAACCTACACTAGAATCAAAATATCATAGGGCAAGACCTCTAGCAGGATGAACAACCCCCCCCCCCCCCATACACACCAATTCTCATACATGGAACAATTCCATGACATATGAATGTTGGCCACCAACAACTGAGTCAAATATACTCTCTCACCAAAAATAACCCTAGCTTGATTTTGGAGTAGGCTTGAAATATAAGCCCTACTCCAAAAATAAGCCCCAGTAACAGTGAACATCTATGCTAGGTTATGTCACTGACAGCACTGAGAATAGGCGTATTAGAGCTCCCACCCACCCAAGACAAATCCCCTGCTACCTCCCGCCCTGGCAGGGCAATCCTTTTCTACTGTGTTGTGGGTTTGGCTATGTGACCAGACGTCAGGTGCCAACCCTGCTCGCTAAAACAGACGCAACCACTCCATTACAGTTAGGAGTGGATTTAACAGAAGGGAAACAACTAAGTGCTTACTTTAGATTTTCCATCCACTCCTTACTTTGGCTCAAAAAACTCCAGCATTCTCCACAACATGGGTTCTTAGCCTTTTAACATTGTAAGGCTAAGGTCCCACATAGCGAGCCACAGCTACACAGCGCTGCAGAAAAGGCTGCGGCATAAACACACAGCATTTTTTTTTTTTTTCAGCAGTGCTTTTCACAAAAAGTCCAAAGAATTTCTCTATCGTACTGCAGCATTTCCATAGGTATAATTGACATGCTGCGATTTACAAAAATGTCATGTTTTTTTTTTCTTTTTTTAAATTGCAGCATTTCCGCTGCGAATATTTTTCAGCAATGTGTGGATGGGATTAATCGGAATTCAGTCCACTTTGCTGCAATTTTACGTAGGTCTTTGGTAAAAAGAAAAAAGGGTTTTGCACTCTCCTTCCCCCAGCTCAGAAAACTCCTTTATAACAAGGCGCACAATGATGAAAAATGCCACTAATGACCTAGTTCTAATTCTAGCCTAGGGGCACTACATGGACAGAGTTTGTATAATGCCATTCATTTATCGTCATATGTAGACGTGTGCGAGTCATTAGTCCATGAGTGGTAGTCTTTATTTTAGAGCAAATGTTACCCTCTGGACTGCTGCATTCTGGCAATTTTATGGAATTCTGATCAGACAGATATTCCTCCATACGAAGGGAAAGCCCCTTTAAGATAAAGAACAGAAACTAAAAGAAAATTCAACATTTCTTTATGCAATGTGGTTTAAAGCAGCTTGTTCTATTAGTACTTACACAGTAACTACTAGAGGTACATTGTGTAACACAGGATGGCAGTAAAACACTGGAACTAGTTTCATACTAGCAGTGAATATCCATTGTTTTGGTCCTTTAGAGGATAGGCCCACAGTATCGGGTCTCTCACCGCCCGGGTTGCCCCCATAGCGTCATGTCCCCTTCAAGTTGCCCCTTTAGTCTCATGCCCCCTCAGATTGTCCCCAGAGTTTCAGGTCTCACACCGTTTATATCAAAGGAAAAAAAAACAAACAAACCTTAAAACTTACCTTTTTGCATTCACTCTAGGGTTGAGCCGATCTTGAGATTTCAGGATTGCTTTTAAAATCTGATTTCCGATCATTTCCCATCTAAACCCGATCCCATTTCCGATCCTAATGCAAGTCAATGGGATTTTTTAATGATTGAAGATCGGATTTTAATAACTTTCCTATTCATTACACAACATGGAGTCCAAAAATTGAACGTGGGGGGATGTAAGTGCACCACTCATGTCTCCTCTCCCAATACTCTCTCACACTCTCCTAAGCCACAAGCCCCACCTTCTCCCAGCATCTGTAACACTAGCCTGGGAGGCGGAGGCGTTCTGAAGGCATGTGAATGAGAAAGGAGAGGACTGAGAAGAACGGGCAGCGGCAGCGATTCTGTGCAGGTAAGTGAGGGGAGGGGGGGGGACTAAGTAGCTGGGGGATTCTTTAATCACTGAACAGCATGGAGTCCAGGAATTGAATGTGGGGAGATGTAAGTGCATCACTCATGTCTCCTCTCCCACTACCCACCCACAACCCACCCACACTCTCCTAAGCCACAAGCCCCACCTTCTCCCAGCATCTGTAACACAAGCCCGGGAGGTGGAGGCGTTCTGAAGGCATGTGAATGAGAAAGGAGAGGACTGAGAAGAACGGGCAGCGGCAGCGATTCTGTGCAAGTAAGTGTGTGTGTGTGGGGGGGACTAAGTAGCTGGGGAATTCTTCAATCACTAAACAGCATGGAGTCCTAAAATTGAAGCGTTCAATTTTTGGACTCCATGCTGTGTAGTGAATAGGATCGTTTTTAAAATCCGACTAGTTCTTCCATTTGTGAAAATGAACACTGTACAACACTGTTTTTGTCAAGCTGTGTTATTGTAATGTCGAGCTGGTCTAACCTGCACATGTATGAAGGTGAATAATGGTGATAACTCGAGGAATATAACCTGAAGACCTTAAAGTAATGCATAAGCAGCTATTACTATAAAATGTAATTGGCTGAAAAATTAAACCTCATTTTTCTGTCCTTTCCAGAATGTTGAAGTTTGCAAAGATTGCCTTCAGCTTTTTAATGATATCCAAGAATTGCTTAAAAGCAACTCCTCTTTCTCCAAAATGCTGATTGACAATGCTCTCAAACAGTGCGATCAGCTTGGAGGTGGCATAAGCGAAATGGTAAGTTTCTTACGGATCTCCTTACAGTTACATTTCATTTCATGTAATACTACATCTTCTGAAATGTAACTTTATCATTTGCGTTATTCAACTAATTTCTGTGTCTTTTTTCAGTGACACACAAGGCTTTATTTTTATGTTTTTATTTCTGTATCTGGGAAAACCGTCTATTTTTTCACTTTTTTTATTTTTTTAACAAGTGCTACTAAAAAAAAAAAAAAAAATGTAAATAGTTTTTACTTTCCATTACGGTAATTATTTTGTATGTCGTGTCAGGGCTAGAACCTTTAATAAGGGTGTTTTATTGGCACATTTTATCAGTTTTCCTGTTGTGTCCTCTGGGCTGGAGATATTGGTGCTGTTGTAAGGGTAAGTTCACACCGTTTTTTTTGGACCAGAACCCGAGGCGGAGATAGCCGCGACTGAAAGCTGGTGCACTGTATCGGCATCCAGCCGCACACTCCGCTCCGGATTAGGCCCAATGAATGGGCCTAGTCGGGAGGAGAGTGTGTCTTCAGGCCAAATCGCTAGGCAACTCGGCCTGAAGAATGAGCATGTCGCTGCTTTTTTCCAGGAGCCAGAAGAAACATCTCCCGGAAAAAAAAAAAACTCCTGAGTGGCTCCCTTTGATTTCAATTGGAGCCGTCTTTTTGGTCTGGATTTTGTGCCGGACAGTGGGAAGAGATCTGTAATGAGAATCTCATCTTTAAAATGATACCTAGCACTTGCTGATAGAAGTTATAGTTTTGGACTGATTCACTGTTGAATACACTATTTGGCATTGAGATCCAACTGCAGATATCAATTCCCAGCTGCATTTTAGTTATTCGCTCCAAAACTATAAGTTCTATCATCAAATGCTAGATATCATTTTAAAGATAAGACTCTCATCTTTAAAATGCATTTTAAAGCATCTAAATATCTTTATGTAGCCAAGAGATATAGGGCTCTAAATTGTCCCCCCACTCCTGTCTCGGGAAGTATGAATGAACTGTAGCAGAAGGAGGGGGGGGGAGCAGCCCAGCAGCGTGCACAGAAATAATGATTGATCATCATTATCTGTGCATAACTTGTATGTGACACCAGGAGGGGGGTGGCAGGGACTCTTCTGTCCCTATTAATCCTTCTCCTGCCAATCAGAGCGCATACTATTCCTACGCCCTCTGATTGTCACATACAGGTATAATGTAATTTTCCCTGCGTTTTACTAGTGGGGTATTCTTATGTAATACCCTCTAAACATAACCAGGAAGTTTATTGGCGCTGTGACCAAGACGTTTACCATTGTCCAGGTCGCAGCGCCAAATAAAAGTCGCACCAAACACATACAAAGTCATGAATAAAGTTTACATTTCACCCAATCCCTGTCCTGTCTATACCTGAGCTTTCTACAGTAAAATACGTCTCTAGTGATGTCCATTACATGCTAAAATAATATTAATAACGATTATCACTAGAGATGAACGTATAGTTTGCTAAAATTTTTTATAGGGGGATGGAAAATAACATTTTTAATGTAAAGTCCTATTTAATTTGCATGCATAAAATGGGATGGCGCATTTCTGTGAATTTGGCGTTTCTTTAACACCTGCCCCTGTAAATATATACATGTATGAACTCCTCACATATTGCAGTTTTTTGGAAAGTACAATGTGTTTGCAGAAAGGGATTTCTTCAGTCGCACTTTAGTGGCAAATTTGAATTTTTGTGCAATTTTTGCTTGCAATCTCTGTTTGCTGCAAAGTTGCATGAAGGTGGTTGTATATATGAATTACTACATTGTGTTTTTATATACGGTATGCTTTGTCTGCTTGTCTTCTGTATTCATGATTTCGGGAATCTGAGCTCTTGTTGTAGTTGATGTTTGCGGTACATATCGTGTGTGTATATATATATATATATATATATATATATATACACACTGTCTACACCTTAAGCCATTATTTTTTAATTTATTTTGTATATGAATGTGAGCTTGAACATGAATTTTAGGTGCAAATATGTGTTTTAGTGCATTTTTTTTCAAAAAATTATTTGTGTTTGTCACAAAGTTGCATGAAGGTGGATGTGGCTATTGATGACCCATTGAGACATATGTAATCTTCAGGTTGTCTACTTTGAAAAAATATATAGGATTTAGGGGTTCACTTACTTTTAATGGTGTATAATCCCTACATTTTATAGGATGATACTTTGACATTTCCAGCTAAAAAGCAGATTTTTGTTCCTTCCGGTTCTGGTGATTTTCTGAAGACTTGTGCATGTGGGTGTAGGCCATTGTGATATGAATTAACTCTGCACATGTTGAACTCTTATTTTTAGGAGGTTTGGTGCATATATTTTTTGTTGGGTTTCTGCTTTTAGCAACTAATATACATTTATTAGCATTTTTTCATAAAACATCAAAATTGCATGAAGGTGCCTGTTCATATACAGTAACAAGTGGCATTCTGACAATGCTGCAGGTGTCTACTTTAAGAAATATATAGGTGTGGGGGGGGGGGATGCTTTTTTTAATGTTGCAATTTAGGTTTGATTTGTCCAACTCAAAACTGTGAAAATTGCTCTGGCTACTGGAGGTGCAAAATTTCCAGAGCCCCTTGGCAGGGAAAGGGTTAATTGCTTGACATTAATTCCAGTCTGATTGCCCAGACTGTAACCCAGCTCAGACTCTCCTCACCAGTCCTCTGCAGTGCAGGGTTACCAATATTTCTTGGCTGGATTGTGCCCATTTGCCAGAATTACATTGCTTAAAAAAAAAAATGGCCTGGGCGCATGCGCAGTAGCTGTATGCTACTGCACATGCGCCCAGGCCATTTTTTTTTAAGCAATGTCAGTTCGCAAGCACCGGAGGAGGACGGGACCCGAGGACATCGGAGGAAGAGGAGGCGTAGATGAAGAAGACGGCGCACCCTGAATGCCCGCCCAGCGTGTACGTTCGGTAAGTTTATCACATTCTGTTTTAGGGTTTTATTTTAAAACGGGGGGTAGTTAAATATAACTTTTACGGTGCCTGAATAGCCTTTTTAAAGGCTATTCACACATATGTGGGGCTCTATCAGCATGATTTTGCTGATAGAGCCCCTTTAAATTCAAAAATTCACTATTCTTTAAAGGGATTCTACCATTAAAACTTATTTTGTGGATAAGACGTCGGAATAGCCTTTAGGAAGGCTATTCGTCTCTTACCTTTAGACGTGGTCTCCGCCGTGCCGTTCCTCAGAAATACCGGTTTTTACCGGTATGCAAATGAGTTCTCTCGCAGCGATGAGGGCGTCCCCACCACTGCCAGAGAAGTGTCTCCAAGCGCGGCCTCATTCTTCATCCGTCGCGTCATGTTCTTCTTCCGGCACAGGCTCGTAACCTAGCAGAGCAGAATACGCAGGCGCACAGGCCATGGTAAAATGGCTGCTAACAATACTGTGCAAGCGGTCATTTTCCCATGACCTGGGCGCCTGCGTAGTCTGCTCTGCTAGAAGTTAGGAGCCTGTGCCGGAAGACATTGAACATGACGCAGTGGACAAAGGAGGAGGCGGCACTTGGAGACATCTTATCCACAAAAAAAAAAGTTTTAATGGTAGAATTCCTTTAAACTTTTAAAAGTTAACTGCACAAAAGATATTCAATTTTTCTTTAATTTCTCTCCCTCAGTGTAAGAATTATGTGAATCAGTATGCTGACATCTTTTTACAAATGATGATCCAAGTGGTAAGATCCATTAACTGACAAATACCGGCATGTACTGTATGTTGCCTCTTCTCATGATTATGTTGGTAGAGTACCCCTCGAGAATTATCAAAGAGCACCCCAACACAGTAGCTTCAATGGATTTGTCTCATAAAAAAAGACAAAGTAGCTCCGGGGTCAGCTGATTTATTCTCAAGGGCATCCCAAGTAGAAGACCCCAGCCCATGGCTAATGGGGAATGTGAATTAGTTTTCATTTAAGACATTTGCTTTTACTTGGCACCATTGTGCCAGGTTACCTGGCTTGTGGAAAACAACGTTGTACTGAATGAAGCATGTATGGCGCGGAATAAAGCGTATGTAGGAATACATTCACACTACCATTTTGGGAACATTCTGATTTTTTTTTTAATTTTATTTATTTAATCGCTGCAGATAGTGAAAACTGATAGAAAAGGAAAGCTTTTATCAATCTGAAAAACTTTTTATATCCATTGTTCTGATCCTCTGATGGATCCGAACTGTGGACCCAAAGCGTTGGTGTGAATCTGCCTGTATCACCCATCCATATTTACTTGCCTCTTTGCACTATTCTTCATGATGTTTCGTGTCTTGCTTCTGTCACTCTGTGCGTGTGATTTCTCTAGAACAGCTTTGTATCTGATATTTCCTTTCTTTCCGGTGCTGGTCCTTATTTGTTTCTATAACTGATCAGGATCAGGTACGTGAAATGCTTGTCTGTACTTTCCTGGGCATATTACAAACTGCACACTAAAAATGAGCCCAAAAACTAAAACGGCTAGTGTGGATTTTCTTTTCACTAGATTTTGGCTTCATTCAGATGACTATGATGCAAAGCAGACATGAAAAAAAAACTGCTAAAAAAAATGGACATTTTTGCATAGACCGATTTTCATGGGGAAAAAACGGAGTCTATTAAGTGATTTATGAAAACCTCTAAGGCCCCATTTTTGAAAATCATGGTAGCTGTATATGACTGCAGCTCCGCTCACATTGATGGTGATGGTATCAGGTCACTATACAGCAGAAGGAGCTTTCTGTATTATTTACAAGACAGGTACCAGCAGCGGCTCTGTACAGCTGATCGGTCTGTGGCCCAGGTGTCAGTCCCCTACCGATCATAATACTAATAAAATTAAATAAAAAATGGACCACAAATTTAATAGGAGAAGATGAGAAAATTGCAGCAAAAAAGTCATGTGACTAGTCCCATTAAAATCAATGAAATTTTTAATGCAGTTCTGTGAGAGCCATGAAGTCACACTAGTGGGTTATGGTCATGTGAACAGAGCCTTATACTTCTGACAATCTTTCATGTGTCTTAAAGGGATTCTACCATTAAAACTTTATTTTTTGCGGATAAGACGTCGGAATAGCCTTTAGAAAGGCTATTCGTCTCTTACCTTTAGACATGGTCTCCACCGCGCCATTCCTTAGAAATACTGGGTTTTACAGGTATGCAAATGAGTTCTCTTGCAGCGATGGGGGCGGGCCCCAGCGCTTAAACAGCGATGAGGGCGTCCCCACCGCTGCCAGAGAAGGGTCTCCAAGCTCCACCTCCTTTGTCCGCCGCGTTATGATCAGTCTTCCGGCGCAGGCTTGTAACCTAGCAGTGCAGAGCAGACTGCACAGGCCACGGGAAAATGGCCGCTAACAATACTGTGCAAGCGGCCATTTTCCCGTGACCTGTGCGCTTGCGCAGTCTGCTCTGCTAGAAGTTACGAGCCCGCACCAGAAGAAGACTGAACATGACACAGCGGACGAAGAAGGAGGAGGTGCTTGGAGATCCTTCTCTGGCAGCGGTGAGGACGTCCTCATCGCTGTTTGAGCGCTGGGACCCGCCTCCATCGCTGTCAGAGAACTCATTTGCATACCGGTAAAAAACAATATTTAAGGAACGGCGCGGCGGAGATCACGTCTAAAGGTAAGGGACGAATAGCCTTTCTGAAGGCTATTCCGACGTCTTATCCACAAAAAATAAAGTTTTAATGGTAGAATCCCTTTAACTGTACCAAGATATAACCCATTCTTTGTATGTATGGAGTCCTTTTGTTAGGGGCTTATGCCACAAATATTTATCTTCTATCCATAGGATAGAGAATAATTAGTTGGGATCTGATCAGAGATGGGAGCCGGTCAGTTCTTTTTTTTTTTTTCCGGAGCCGTTTGTTCCGGCTCCCGGAAAAAGAGGCAAGGTGCTCATTCTTCAGGGCGTTTTGCCTCGTGATTCGGTCTGAAGACACTCCCTCCTCCAGACAACGCCCATTCATTGGGCCTAATCCGGAGCAGAGTGCACGACTGGATGCCCGTACACTGCATCGGCATTCAGTCGCGGCTACCAGTATTTTGGCCTCCGCCTCAGGACCAAAAAACCCTGTGTGAACTTAGCCTAACTGCAGTCAGGCTGAATTCACAATACAGATAAAACTTTCACAGGAATGGTGGAGGTCTCAGTGGTCAGATCACTGATCAGCTATTTATCCTTTATTCTATGGATAGAGGGTATAACCCTGTAAGATTCTCACAGGTTTGGTTTCTTGTTTGGTGTGTGCATGAATCTGGCTTTTTAATGTGTTTTTTTTGCCAATTAACACAATGATTTTTTTTTTTTTTTAAACCTTTTTTTTTGGGGAAGGGGGGGGATGAGGAGGTGTAGGTGGAAGTAGTAGTAACAATCCATTCCTGTAATAGATTGCCACCAGCTAAAGAAATGTACATTTTTGATGTTATTTAGAAGGTATGGGGGAGGATTAGATTAGTGTAGGGATTTCTATTTCTCCCAGACAACTCCTTTAATAACATGTTCATTACACCTTTATAATTCACTCTGTCATATAGAACATGATTGCTTCAGAAAAATAAGGGGGATAACCGCCGTATACTGTATATTTGTATGTTCCGCTTTTCAGCCTTCGCAGCAGATTTGTTGTGAAGCAGGTCTGTGTGCCCAGGGAAAGTCTGCTCCAATGTTGGAAATAACTCCTGCAAAAGTTATTGTTCCTGCAGCAAAACTTCAGCCTGCTGTCCAGGTAAGTTCTATACTACAGCCCTGACCTCATACTCAGAAATTCAAGTCTAAATTTAATCTTGTTTACCCCTTAAGGTTACAGAAAAGACTGAGAATGTGCCAGTCTGTGAAGTGTGCCAGGTGGTCATGTCTCAAATGGAAAGCCTTCTAGAAAAGAATTCTTCTAAGGTATGTCTGAGCTCTATATCGTCTCGTCACACTCTGTGCTGATAGTGGAGGAGAGAACATCCCCTCCCCCATATTTATATGCATTTATCTTTCAATGTAATAAACTTCTTAAATCAAGCGCTGGTCGTCTGAAAGCTGCTGACCATGGTGCAGTGGGCTCCAATTCACACAACCATGCCCATTTAAAACTCTGATGTGTGAATAGTCCCTTATGAAAGTTCAGGCGAGTCAGGAAAGACTGTGACCGTGGCCACCATGTTGGAATTTTTCCCTCCATGGTAACTGACATGTGACACCAGCTGGCAGTATCTCTGACATTACTCCTCAGGAAAAACTTTCATACACTTTAAAAATCCAACATCCAACAACTAGAGGTTCTAAATAAGAATCTAGTTTTGTAGTGTCCTTGCTACTGCCCCTATTCTGAATGTATGTCTCTCAATCCAGGAAAAGCTGGATTACTCTGAGCTGTAACTGTGACCACAATGGTTACGAAACTTTTTCACTACAAGAGCTTTGGTAAGCGGCCACAAAAAATGGTTGCGTGCAGGTGCAGTTGGCTTTGCCCGAGGCCTGCTGGCAGAGCAGACGGCGCATGCGTAGAAGATTGAAAGCCAGGCTGGAAGACGACACGTAGAGGCCGGGTGCTGAAGAAGATGGAGGCGGCACTGAAGAGTTCTCTCGCAGCTGTTTGAGCACTGGGGCCCGCCCCCAGTGCTGCAAGAGAACTCATTTGCATAAAGACGGAAAACGGAATATCTATTGAACGGCGGCGCAGAGAAGACATCTAAAGGTAGGAGAAGTATAGCCTTAAGGCTATTCCTACTAGTTAGTTAGAAAAAAAGGGATTCTAATGATAGCATACCTTTAATGCTATGTGTCACCCATTCCCAAACTTCTTGTGAGATCACGTTCATATTCCTGACTGGTTGATTGGAAGATATCTGTAAAATTGGTTACAGTAGCATTTTGCAGGTGACCTTGCACATTTGTATGAGTGGTGTGTTTTGTTTTTTTGTGCTAAATCATTTTAGAGAGTTATTTAATTTTCTTTCTTCTGCAGGAGCAAATAAAGGAAGCTCTTGAAAAGGTCTGCAATATTATTCCTTCTAAGTGTTGTGAAAAGTGCAGAGAGATTGTGGAAATGTACTGCGATGCTATTATTGAGATGTTGAAGCAGGAGTTTACACCAAAACAAATCTGTACCATGCTTGGATTGTGCCCTACCAGACAACCTAAGAAGGGTAAGAAACTGATGTCAGATATTCACCATTTTGATTTCTTGGAATTTTTCTTAAACTGTTGCTTGAAAAATGTGTTTTAACATATATGTGGATCCCTGTATTTTTCTAAATGCCAGTCTTATTACCATTGTTGTAACTATGAACAGCCTAGGTAAAAGATCAGTGACTGTGAACAATCGTTTTATCTAATTGATGACTGTCTGACTAGAAAGTTGCCAGTTGTGTATGAAGATATGGTGTGTTTTTTTTTTTTTTTTAACCTCTTATCCTACATCTAATATGTATATGATCACCTTAAGACGGCTTATTTTAACTTGGGGACATTGCATTGAGACAATACAGTAGTACGGCTTTTTCCTAAAATGACTTTCTTTTTAACAGTGAAACTCACTGCAGAACATATTCAGTCTGGTGCTGCCTGTCAGGTTTGCAAGATGATTGTGAAGCATATGGACCAACTTCTGATGGAAAATGTTACTCAAGAAAACATCAAGAGAGCTTTGCAAGTGGTGTGCAATTACTTACCTGAAAGCATGGCAGATGAGGTAACCAGTGACTGCTACACTGTAACGCAGGGGTAGGGAACGTACGGCTCTCCAGCTGTTGCAAAACTACAACTCCCAGCATGCATACGTGCTCTACTGTTCTTGGAACTCCCATTGAAGTGAATGGAGCATGATGGGAGTTGTAGTTTCACAGCAGCTGGAGAGCCGAAGGTTCCCTACCCCTGCTTTACACATACTAGAACTTTATTACAGGGGTTGGCTCGAGATAGGAGCTAACTAGCTGATAGGTGGGGGTCCCATTACCCCATCCAAATGGAGCAGCAGGCTAAGCATGACAAACTGGTGCTCCATACTCTAAAGGCTACCAGAGATGGCAGGGGTCCATGTACAGATGTCTCTGGCAGTGGTATAGAAAATGAACAGAGCAGCATGGCAGATGCCTGAATGAGACTGTAGGACTCCCACCATTCAGCATGTTACACCCTAATCTGTCAATAAGGGATATCTTGAAAACTTGGGCCAACCCCTTTTGAAAAAAAAAAAAAAGTCCAGTTTTGTGAAAGGTCAAAAATACAATATTCTTACAAGTTATAACCTGTACAGAAGTTATTGCCATGCCTACACTGCCAAGTAGTCACAATCACCTGATCCATGTCTTATCCTGCTAGTATCTTACAGGGGGCAGCCTTTAAGGACAGTAACTAGAGATGAGCGAACACTATTCGAAACAGTCGTTTCGAATAGCACGCTCCCATAGAAATGAATGGACGTAGCCGGCACGCGGGGGGTTAAGCTACCGGCAAAGTCTGCGTGCCGGCCGCTTCCATTCATTTCTATGGGAGCGTGCTATTCGAAACGAGTGTTCACTCATCTCTAGCAGTAACCTATGGCAATAATGTAGATTAAAGATGTTGATCTGACACTGGGCCTAAGGACCTTAACAGCAGCTGAACTAGGAACTTGGATAAGGGCGGTTTCACACCTGCGCCTGATCTCCGTTATCCAGACAGACCGTGTGGGTGCCGGTGAGCTCCCAGAAAAAAAAAAAAGAAGCGAGGTGCTCATTCTTCAGACCAAGTCTCCTCGCAATTCGGCCTGAAGACACTCCATTCATTGGGCCTAATCCAGAGCAGAGTGCACGGCTTTTCAGCCGCGGTTACCCGGTTTTTGGTCCAGAACCTGAGGCGGCCTCTGCCTCAGGTTCCAGACCAAAAATCGCTGTGGGAACTTACCCTTAGAGTCTGTTCTGCTGTAAATATAATGAATATACTGGCTGACAAGAGCCACCACTTATGTATGAGGGCAGTGACACAAACATGCACTTTGTGCTGTAGATAGTGCCGTGAAAGGGGAAGCTTCATTCTTATGACTAAACCCCGAGCTGTCTTGTGACCGTGATGTGACGTTCTTTATCTCTTGTGTAAAAGTTAAAGGGCAAAATGTAAATCACTCAAGGCTCTAGCAATGTAGACACTAGTTTAATCTGGTAACTTAATGCAAGTGTGTGTATGATAGACATTATTGGGGTTTGTAACATTTCTTTCACATAATAATAATGATAATGATGATAAAATAAAATATATATTTTTTTGACTCCTCTGTAGTGCTGTTCCATTGTCGATCAATATGAACCTTTGTTTATTCAACTACTTCTGCAAGCCTTGGACTCGACCTTTGTTTGTGAGGTAAGGTTTAATTTTTGTTGTTGTTTTGTAGGACCGCCTACTGGACTACTAAACCCATAATAAGCAGAGGTTCCGACTCTCTTGCTCCAAAATTATATACCAATCTCCTCAACTCCTCCTGCTCTATAACATGCTACCTGCATATAGAATACATTGACACTAGGTTTACACTAAGGGTAAGTTCACACAGGGTTTTTTGGATCGGAACCTGAGGCGTAGGCCGCCTCAGGTTCCGATCCAAAAAACTGGGTAGCCGCACCTGAAAGCCAGTGCACTGCATCGGCATCCAGTTGCCCACTCTGCTCCGGATTAGACTCAATGAATGGGCCTAGTCCGGAGGAGGGAGTGTCTTAAGGCCGAATAGAGGCGATGCTGCCTGAAGAATAAGCACCTCGCTTCTTTTTTCTGAGCGGCTCCCGTTGATTTCAAAGCTGTCTATTTGGTCAGGGTTTTGAGGTGGATACGGCCTCAAAACCCTGACCAAAAAACCCCGTGTGAACCCAAACAACTGAGGCAAACACTAAAACAGTGGTTACACATTAAAGGGGTTGTCCCATCACAAGGATCCTATCTATAATGCTTGTTAATGTGGATGTAAGACTTTTCCTAAATACATGGCTTCAGCAAAACTGCTTTGTTTGTCCAATATCTTACTTTATTCAATTCATTGTTGACACAGCCCTTGACTTATCTGCTCAAAAGTCAAGTGATGTATCTGCCTGCTGTCAGGGGGGAGGGAGGAGGGGCTAAGTGCACGGGAGCCTGTGTCTCTAGCTATTCCTGTGTCTACACCACGTGACCTAGCTTCCTGCACTCAGATAGGGGAGAGGAGCTGCTTTCATTTCTGAACTCGCCTTCTGTTCTCCCAGTTATCAGGCTAGCTAATTCAATGGTGTTCATTATGGCAGAGACAGGCAGTCTCTGTATGTAACACAGAATGGAGTTGTTCCTGCCTGTACTTCATAGTCCAATATTGTGCATATAGTGTTTAAGGACCTTTGGTGACATCACAGGCCCTTCAGCCGCCCCATAGGATCACGCTATGCGGTAGACGGAGCTACACGCTAATTTAGGGGCGGAGCTAAATGGCAGGTTGCATGTGAAACCCCGCCCACCAAATGATGCAAGAAACCAGGAAGAAAAGATTTTACAGCAGTGAAGACTGGTGAGTATGCGACATGGGAATACCCCTTTAACTAGAATAGGGTCTGTGACTTGTAACCTGAAACTGGCAGAGGAAAGCCCCCCCCCCCGCAGTTGTATTGTTACATTCTTATATTGTGCTATTCTTACAGAAGCTGAAGCTCTGCCCTAATGCTCAGAAACAACTTTTGGGAAGTGAAAAATGTATGTGGGGGCCAAGTTACTGGTGCAAGGATATGGAGACTGCAGGAAGCTGCAATGTAAGTTAGTGAATATGGCAAAATTTATGTGTGCGAAATGTCAGTGTTTGGATTTTTTTTTTTTTTTTTGTTATGTAAATTGTGAGCCCCATACAGGGATCACAATGTACATTTTTCCCTATCAGTATGTCTTTGGAGTATGGGATCGAAATACACAAACGCGGGGAGAATATACAAACTCCTTGAAAATGGTTTTTTTTTTACCCTTGGTAGAATTCAAACCCAGGACTCCAGCGCTGCAAGGCTGCATTGCTAAGCACTGAGCCACCTTGTGGCCCCCTGTGTTTGGAATTCTGTAGGTGTGGTAGACATTCTGCTGTCTTTCTGAAAATCCTCACATCATGTGACCGCTGAGGCCAATCAGCAGCCTAAAAGGAACTGGGACATCACTCACATATGTCATTCATACCTCCTATCTGTATATCCTAGACAACCCCTTGAATTTGGTGCCAACTATGGAATTTTATGTGTATTTTTATTTCAACTAGTGTGGAAATTGTTATTTTTTTTATTTATTTTTCTATGCAAATTTAATCATAACGTTCATCAAATTTTCATTGCAGGCTATTGAACACTGCAAGCGTCATGTGTGGAACTAGAAGATAGTGACAGAATCCAATGAGAATGAAAGACTGGATTAAATTTTTTATTTTTTTTTGGTTTCCCCAGAACTGGTCCTCCGTTTAAGTACAGGGAAAATGTTTAGTGTGGGGAGAAGTAATATCATGATGTATATATTTATTCGTTAGAGAAAAGTAGGAAATAATTAGATTGCTTTTATTAAAATTAAGTGACAGTATAATCAATCAGCTGATGTGCATCATTATGTAATAATAAAGAGCTGAGCTTACCTTCACCATGGCTTTTATAATCGTTCTCTGCTGTACAGACTTCCACCTCCGTGCATGGTAGTCCTTAGATAATTCTCTAAACTTGGGGTAGAACACAAACATGTTTGTAGGGGGCTTGCGATTCCTAGTAATTCTGTCTCTCATATTTGCCTTTTGCATGATTTAAAAAAAAAAAAAAATTAATATAAACAGACAAGCCATAGCCCAAGACTAAGCAATATTTAGGTTAAAAATTTTTTCTAATTTAAATTTAGGTATTGGCTTATGACTTAAGCGCTGTAAGCTTTTGACAATATAACTACGGTTTTAATGCCTGTGTAATGTGCTAAATGAGACTTGAATAATTCATTAAAATATCTTGTCAGTTCTAGATAAAAGTAAGACTTTAGATCTACTGACTTGTTTCTTGCACTAAAATACAATAAAGGCTATCTAATATTCTATGTACAGTATTGTTATTGGTTCCATGTATTCTTAGAATATTCTAAACACCGTCATATTTACTCATTATGACAAGCACACTTCCGCTATTTTATTTCTTTATGGGTTTTCTTGGACTTTGGATAAGATGTTGTCATGGCTGCACTGGGCCTGTCACCAGTGCCGCACCTCCCATGAGGCGACCTGAAGCGACTGCTTCAGGCGGCAGTATGCCAGGGCCCCAGGGAGGGCGGCATTTTTGCTTACCTAAGCCAGTCCAGGACAAGCTGTCAGCTGTCCTGGACTGGCTTAGCACCGAGCGGTGGATTCGGGAGGCCGCTGGAGCAGCGCTGCTCCAGCGGCCTCCCCTCACGCTCAAACAGAGAGCAGGTCCTCTCCCTGCCTGCTAACGCCGATAAGCCATGCCCCCTTCGCTCCGCCCCGCCCCCTCCTCCCGGGTGGGGGGGGGGCGGCTTTCTGTCGCCCGCCTCGGGTGGCAAAAAATACAGGTTCACCCCTGCCTGTCACCAAGTACAAAATGCTCAATATCCTGCATCATGTGTTTCTCAATCCACGGCCCCTGGACTATAAGTAAAACTAGCTAGCTGTGATTCCCCAAATGACAATGGTGACAAGCTATTGGATTTCTGACACTAAAAATGCCCCCACCCACTTCAAGAATCAGGCTGAGCTCATACGGAGTTGATTTCAATGGGAGCTGTCTTTGTGGTCAGGAATTTGAGGGTGTAGCCGCCTGACCAAAAATCTCCGTGTGAACCTACGAAGTATAACAATTTGGAAGCCATATCTTTTGAACATATGAATAGATTTAAAAAAAAAAAAGCCAGCTCTTCCAGGGGCACAGCGAGAATCAAATGATTTATGGCATTTAGTATTTTGTACATTGTGACACAGGTGTAGCCTGTATATGTAACAGCTGCAGTATCAGATCAAAGGGGCACAGCAAGGTTATAACAGCTGATCAGCAGCAGTGTCAATCTTGCCTCAACCAATCTGATATTTATGACTTTTCTTAAAGGGATCCTGTCAATAAGTCACGTTTTTGTCCCTATCCCTTAAGAAAGGCTATTTGTTTCCTACCTTTAGATGTCTTCTCCGTGCCGCCGTTCGTTATATAATCCGTTTTTTGTTGGTATACAAATGAGTTCTCTCACAGCACTGGAGGCGTCCCCAATGCTGTGAAAGAACTCTCCAGCGTCGCCTCCATCTTCTTCAGGAACGGATCTTCTTTCAGGGATTGGCTTCAAACTTCTAGGCTTCAGGCCTAGGGCAAAGCCGACTGCACATGCCCGCCGGCCACAAGAAAATGGCCACTTGCACAGTATTGTAAGCGGCCATTTTCTTGTGGCCGGTGGGCATGCGCAGTCGGCTTTGCCCTAGACCCAAAGCCTATAAGTTTGAAGCCAACCCCCGGAAGAATATGCAAAGAAGACCCATTCCTGAAGACAGAGGTGGTGCTGGAGAGTTCTCACGCAGCAATGGGGACGCTTCCAGTACTATTTGAGCGCTGGGGCCCACCCCCAGTGCTGCGAGAACTCATTTGCATACTGACGAAAACCGGATTATATACCGAACGGCGGCGTGGAGAAGACATCTAAAGGTAGGAGACTAATGGCCTTTCTTTAAGGGGACAAAAAAATGACTTTTAATGATAGGATCCCTTTAAGGATAAACCATTAGTGGGTCCTGGGGAAATAAAAAACACAAACTAGCAGTACATGCTGGATTAAAGGGGCTTTCTAGGATCCCCACTGACTGACTCCAACCCATATAGAATAGGACCGTACACTAATCCACCAAAACCTGTAGGATGTTAAGGAGAGAGAAGAACCAGCAACTTGTAGACCAAGAGAAATGGATGCTGCCTGAAGGCTAGATAACACTGAAACCTACGGTGTGAGTGAGTGTCTCAGAGGTGAGCATGTTACTAGGTGCATAACTAGAAAATGCAGGGTGCCTATAGCAAAATTTGAATGACTAAGTAAGACTTAGGAATTATTTTGCATAGTCACATTATTACTTTCAAACATAATATAAATCATAATTAAATATAATAACTCACATTTAATAATGTCTCTTCTTGGATTCTGTTTTTCCCTTTTTTTCTTTTCTATTGGCCCAGACCAGCATGAAAAATTCCCATAGCAATGTGTTGCCTCCACAATAACTTGTCGTCTTGCACGTTTCCACTGCTAGATATTGCTACAGGTAGTTACTACCCTACTTACCTGTCCACATTACATTGTCTGCATCCAGTGTTGGAGGCCTATGCTGCACCAGGTCTATGATCTGCAAGGTATATAATGGGGTGAAATCTGTTGCAGCTTCCAGAATTGTATTTATTTATTTTTAAGGTCAGCCTTGCACATTAGATAAAAATTAAGCAACAATAAGGCAAGAGGTTGAAACAGTACTGCTATTGACCTTTTTGGAGTGTCATCAGAGGTGGGGGAGGTGTGCTCTAGAGTGTATAGCTAAGTGTTTTTTTGTTTTGTTTTTTGAGCCAAAGCCAGGAGTGGATTGAGTAGAAGGAAGAAGTACTTCCTATATACTACTCATTCCTCTTGTAGTCTTACCCCTCGTTCACTTCTGTGTTGCGTTCTGTCCGGGGAAGTCTGCATAGGGACCTCCCCCAAATGGAAAACCAAATGCAATTGCAAGCACTGTGCAGTAAAGGCACACGGACCCCATAGACTATAATGGGGTCCGTGTGCTTGCCGCACAAATCAAGCGGACAGGAAAGTAGCTTGTGAACTACTTTCCTGTCTGCATGATCCCTGTGGAGATCTGGAGGCAAGCACACAGACCCCATTGTAGTCTATAGGGTCAGTGTGCTTTTACTGCACAGCACTTGCAATTGGTATTCCGTTTGGGGGGTCGCCGTGTGGATTCCCCCGGACGGAATACCAACGCAGATGTGAACGAGGGGTTAGCCTAAATAAGCAGAGGGTGTCGTCTATCATCAGCTTGACAGCAAACATACAGACCATTTGCTTAGAAGCTGATGAATTTCAGGGTCACCTGCTGATTCCACTGACTTTTGCTATAGCATATTCACTACACCGTACCAGTGTTTATCTGCATCATAGTTACACTGGATGGATACTGCAACAGTTTGCCTACAGCGCGCCCTATGTATGCTGTCAAGCCGAGGATAGACCTGGGATACAGACACGTTGCATTGAATGGGCCCATTCCACAGCAGCACTTCCCACACACATGAAACAACTGGTTTACTCATATTGCAGCCATGACTTCCAGTTTGGCTTCTGGCCCTGACCCAACATCAGCAGCTCAGTGTGAACGTCAATATGGAAAAAGGGAGCGGTGCACAACTGAAAATGTTTAGATAATCCCTTTATAAAGACTGATGGTCTCTATTGTATGCCAGCATTTCCATAGGTATAATTGATATGCTGCAATTTACAAAAATGCAATGTTGTATTTGAAATTCTGATCAGACAGATATTCCCCCTTACAAGAGGAAAACCCCTTTAAGATAATGCACAGAAACTAAAAGAAAATTCAACATTTCTTTATGCAATGCGGTTTAAAGCAGCTTGTTCTATTAATATTTACACAGAAACTACTAGAGGTACATAGTGTTTTACTGCCATCCTATGTTACACAGACACTAATTTCACACTAACATTGATAATCCATTCTTCTGGTCCTTTAGAGGACAGGCCCACAGTATCAGGTCTCTCACCACCTGGGTTGCCCCCATAGTGTCATGTCCCCTTCAAGTTGCCCCTTTAGTCTCATGCCCCTTAAGATTGACCCCAGAGCTTCATGTCCCCAACTGTTTATATCAAAGGAAAAAACCAAACCTTAATACTTACCTTTTCCCATTCACTCCTCTCTCTTTGGTTCTGGAGTTTTCAAGGAGCAGCAGGTGTGATGCAAGTATCGTCACTACATTGCACCTCCTGCTCTCAGGACATCGAAGCAAAGACAACTCCCCGCTTCAACTCATCAGTGTCCTCTGGATGGCGATAAGTTAGGGCCCTTGCCCTGGACAACAGTACAGCAAATGCAGGACTTTCCCGCTGTCCAAAGAACCATTAGCCCTATGGTTAAAGCAGCTCTGGATAGGCGGATTGCTAAATACCAATGGACAAAAAAGTCTCACTTGCAGAATTTTTTCATCCGTCGATTTTGGATGCACACTATGGAGTTTCTGACGTAGAAATGAACACAGCCTGAGAAGAAATTTGTATCTAGTTTGTGCGTCTCCTCTCCTTACCTTTAAATAGGTGACAAATAATCAGGTACCACCGACTAGTGAATGCAGGTAGGAGTGAGACAGAAAAGATTTTGTTGAAGGTTATGAATATTCTGTGCAAAACGAACTTGTAATCCAGGTTCCCAAGCAAAATGCATTCGAGATCCCTGTCTAGTGGTGTATAGTGCCTACAAGGCTCTCTCCATTCACTGCTATGGGACATCAGAGAATAGCCAATGGAAACACACCAATAAATGTCCCAAAGTGGATTACCCCTTTAATGCTTCATTCACATGGCAGTATTCTGGTAGGTATTTTGCATTAGTATTTGTAAGCCAAAACCAGGAGTGGGTTGTGTTTTACTTTTGATTTTGGCTTAGAAATACAGGCCAGAATCCTGCCACGTCAAACGGTGAGATCGGAAAGGTGGCAGGAAACTTTTGTTTTACCTTTTTTCAGATTGTTTTTCATCCAGTTTACTAATATATAGTATGTAGAGATGAGCGAGTAGTATTTGATTGAATACCTCACTCCCATAGGAATGCATGTAAGCGGCTGAACACCAAGGAGTTAAGCGCAGTGAATATTCACTGCGCTTAACCCCTTGGTGTTCAGCCGCTTACACGCATTCCTATGGGAGCGAGGTATTCGATCGAATACTACTTCCTCATCTCTAATAGTATGTGATCATTTTTTTATGTTTTAAACCTGTCCTACTAGAATGACCTGGAATGTGTGATCTTTTTTGCAGCAGTCAACATATATTGATCACTTTAAGACTAGGTTCACACCTGCACTTGCGCCTCTCCGTTAGAGGATTCCGTCCCCAAATCCACCTGAAAAATGCAGAGAGAAAAGTTCTGCAAACATTTTTTTGGGCGCAAATCAGGCAGACCCCATTATAGTCTATGGAATCCGCGGACTTCTTTTTAAGCGGATTAGGTTTCAATTTCTTGTGTCCCCAAGTGGACCCGAGGAACGGACAGCCGAACGCTAGTGTGATGGTAGCATAGCTGTGATCTACTGGGAAGGAGAAGACCACTGTCACATGTATATAGAGACATGCTCCTCATCCCCTCCCCTTTGCACAGGATAATTCGGGTCATGGCCCAAAATCAGATCATGATTCTTCACTTCCAAGTTGCTTAGGATTAGAGATGAGCGAACACTAAAATGTTCGAGGTTCGAAATTCGATTCGAACAGCCGCTCAATGTTCGTGTGTTCGAATGGGTTTCGAACCCCATTATAGTCTATGGGGAACAGATACTCGTTAAGGGGGAAACCCAAATCCGTGTCTGGAGGGTCACCAAGTCCACTATGACACCCCAGGAAATGATGCCAACACCTCTGGAATGACACTGGGACAGCAGGGGAAGCATGTCTGGGGGCATCTAACACACCAAAGACCCTCTATTACCCCAACATCACAGCCTAACAACTACACACTTTACACACTCAATACCACCTCTCTGACAGTAGGAAAACACCTTGAAACATGTGTATTTGGCACTTGCAGTGAGGAGAGCCTGTCACCAGCAGTGAATTTGGCCCTTGTAGTAAGTTGAGGTTGGCACCAACATTTGTTTTGAAAATCAGGGTGGATTGAGCCTCTAACCAGCAGAGTTTGGGCAAATTCATGGTGGAGGGAGCCTCTAAACACCCCAGTTTGGGCAAATTCATGGTGGAGGGAGCCTCTAAAAACCCCAGTTTGGACCAATTCATGGTGGAGGGAGCCTCTAACCAGCCCAGTGTGGGCAAATTCATGGTGGAGGGAGCCTCTAAAAAACCCAGTTTGGACCAATTCATGGTGGAGGGAGCCTCTAAACAGCCCAGTTTGGGCAAATTCATGGTGGAGGGAGCCTCTAAAAAACCCAGTTTGGACCAATTCATGGTGGAGGGAGCCTCTAACCAGCCCAGTTTGGGCAAATTCATGGTGGAGGGAGCCTCTAAAAAACCCAGTTTGGACCAATTCATGGTGGAGGGAGCCTCTAACCAGCCCAGTTTGGGCAAATTCATGGTGGAGGGAGCCTCTAAACAGCCCAGTTTGGGCAAATTCATGGTGGAGGGAGCCTCTAAACAGCCCAGTTTGGGCAAATTCATGGTGGAGGGAGCCTCTAACCAGCCCAGTTTGGACCAATTAATGGTGGAGGGAGCCTCTAACCAGCCCAGTTTGGGCAAATTCATGGTGGAGGGAGCCTCTAAACAGCCCAGTTTGGACCAATTCATGGTGGAGGGAGCCTCTAAAAAACCCAGTTTGGACCAATTCATGGTGGAGGGAGCCTCTAAACAGCCCAGTTTGGGCAAATTCATGGTGGAGGGAGCCTCTAACCAGCCCAGTTTGGACCAATTCATGGTGGAGGGAGCCTCTAACCAGCCCAGTTTGGGCAAATTCATGGTGGAGGGAGCCTCTAAACAGCCCAGTTTGGACCAATTCATGGTGGAGGGAGCCTCTAAAAAACCCAGTTTGGACCAATTCATGGTGGAGGGAGCCTCTAAAAACCCCAGTTTGGGCAAATTCATGGTGGAGGGAGCCTCTAAAAACCCCAGTTTGGACCAATTAATGGTGGAGGGAGCCTCTAAACAGCCAAGTTTTGGGAAATTCATGGTGGAGGGAGCCTCTAACCAGCCCAGTTTGGACCAATTCATGGTGGAGGGAGCCTCTAAACAGCCCAGTTTGGGCAAATTCATGGTGGAGGGAGCCTCTAAAAAACCCAGTTTGGATCAATTCATGGTGGAGGGAGCCTCTAACCAGCCCAGTTTGGACCAATTAATGGTGGAGGGAGCCTCTAAACAGCCCAGTTTGGGCAAATTCATGGTGGAGGGAGCCTCTAAAAACCCCAGTTTGGACCAATTCATGGTGGAGGGAGCCTCTAACCAGCCCAGTTTGGGCAAATTCATGGTGGAGGGAGCCTCTAAACAGCCCAGTTTTGGCAAATTCATGGTGGAGGGAGCCTCTAAAAAACCCAGTTTGGATCAATTCATGGTGGAGGGAGCCTCTAACCAGCCCAGTTTGGACCAATTAATGGTGGAGGGAGCCTCTAAACAGCCCAGTTTGGACCAATTCATGGTGGAGGGAGCCTCTAAAAACCCCAGTTTGGACCAATTCATGGTGGAGGGAGCCTCTAACCAGCCCAGTTTGGGCAAATTCATGGTGGAGGGAGCCTCTAAACAGCCCAGTTTGGGCAAATTCATGGTGGAGGGAGCCTCTAACCAGCCCAGTTTGGACCAATTAATGGTGGAGGGAGCCGCTAAACAGCCCAGTTTGGACCAATTCATGGTGGAGGGAGCCTCTAAAAACCCCAGTTTGGACCAATTCATGGTGGAGGGAGCCTCTAAAAAACCCAGTTTGGACCAATTCATGGTGGAGGGAGCCTCTAACCAGCCCAGTTTGGACCAATTAATGGTGGAGGGAGCCTCTAAACAGCCAAGTTTGGACCAATTCATGGTGGAGGGAGCCTCTAAAAACCCCAGTTTGGACCAATTCATGGTGGAGGGAGCCTCTAACCAGCCCAGTTTGGGCAAATTCATGGTGGAGGGAGCCTCTAAACAGCCCAGTTTGGGCAAATTCATGGTGGAGGGAGCCTCTAACCAGCCCAGTTTGGACCAATTAATGGTGCAGGGAGCCGCTAAACAGCCCAGTTTGGACCAATTCATGGTGGAGGGAGCCTCTAAAAACCCCAGTTTGGACCAATTCATGGTGGAGGGAGCCTCTAAAAAACCCAGTTTGGACCAATTCATGGTGGAGGGAGCCTCTAACCAGCCCAGTTTGGGCAAATTCATGGTGGAGGGAGCCTCTAAACAGCCCAGTTTGGGCAAATTCATGGTGGAGGGAGCCTCTAACCAGCCCAGTTTGGACCAATTAATGGTGGAGGGAGCCGCTAAACAGCCCAGTTTGGACCAATTCATGGTGGAGGGAGCCTCTAAAAACCCCAGTTTGGACCAATTCATGGTGGAGGGAGCCTCTAAAAAAACCCAGTTTGGACCAATTCATGGTGGAGGGAGCCTCTAACCAGCCCAGTTTGGACCAATTAATGGTGGAGGGAGCCTCTAAACAGCCAAGTTTGGACCAATTCATGGTGGAGGGAGCCTCTAAAAACCCCAGTTTGGACCAATTCATGGTGGAGGGAGCCTCTAACCAGCCCAGTTTGGGCAAATTCATGGTGGAGGGAGCCTCTAAACAGCCCAGTTTGGGCAAATTCATGGTGGAGGGAGCCTCTAACCAGCCCAGTTTGGACCAATTAATGGTGGAGGGAGCCGCTAAACAGCCCAGTTTGGACCAATTCATGGTGGAGGGAGCCTCTAAAAACCCCAGTTTGGACCAATTCATGGTGGAGGGAGCCTCTAAAAAACCCAGTTTGGACCAATTCATGGTGGAGGGAGCCTCTAACCAGCCCAGTTTGGACCAATTAATGGTGGAGGGAGCCTCTAAACAGCCAAGTTTGGACCAATTCATGGTGGAGGGAGCCTCTAAAAACCCCAGTTTGGACCAATTCATGGTGGAGGGAGCCTCTAACCAGCCCAGTTTGGGCAAATTCATGGTGGAGGGAGCCTCTAAACAGCCCAGTTTGGGCAAATTCATGGTGGAGGGAGCCTCTAACCAGCCCAGTTTGGACCAATTAATGGTGGAGGGAGCTGCTAAACAGCCCAGTTTGGACCAATTCATGGTGGAGGGAGCCTCTAAAAACCCCAGTTTGGACCAATTCATGGTGGAGGGAGCCTCTAAACAGCCCAGTTTGGGCAAATTCATGGTGGAGGGAGCCTCTAACCAGCAGAGTTGGTGGAAATCAGGGTGGAGGGAGCCTCTAACCAGCAGAGTTGGGGGAAATCAGGGTGGAGGGAGCCTAGTATTAGCAGAATTGTGCAACGCTTATGGTGGATGAGTATGAGGATGCGGAGGAATTGGAGAGGTTGAGTACAGACATGGAGTTTCATGTTGGGGTGCTTTACACAGGTGGGCACAAAAATGACGGCTCTACCCAGTGGTGGTTCATTTTTATCAAAGTGAGCCGGTCGGCACTCTCAGCTGACAGACGGGTGCGCTTGTCAGTGATGATGCCACCGGCTGCACTGAACACCCTCTCAGATAGGACGCTGGCGGCAGGACAGGACAGCACCTCCAAGGCATATAGGGCAAGTTCAAGCCACAGGTCCAACTTCGACACCCAATACGTGTAGGGCGCAGAGGGGTCGGAGAGGACAGGGCTGTGGTCGGAAAGGTATTCCCGCAACATGCGCCTATACTTCTCACGCCTGGTGACACTAGGACCCTCCGTGGCGGCACTTTGGCGAGGGGGTGCCATCAAGGTGTCCCAGACCTTAGACAGTGTGCCCCTCGTTTGTGTGGACCGGTGAGAACTTGGTTGCCTACTGGAGGAACTGCCCTCCCTGCCGCCAACGTCACATGCTGGAAACATCTCCATCATATTCTGCACCAATTGCCTGTGGCAAGCATTGATGCGATTGGCCCTCCCCTCTACCGGAATAAAGACGAGATGTTGTTTTTATACCGGGGGTCAAGGATAGCAAAGATCCAGTACTGGTTGTCCTCCATGATTTTGACAATACGCTTGTCGGTTGTAAAGCACCCCAACATGAACTCAGCCATGTCTGCCACAGTGTTAGTTGGCATGACTCCTCTGGCCCCACCGGAAAGTTCAATCTCCATTTCCTCCTCATCCTCCATGTCTACCCATCCGCGCTGCAACAATGGGACGATTCGAAGTTGCCCGGAAGCCTCCTGTATCACCATCACATCATCGGACAACTCTTCTTCCTCCTCCTCCTCCTCCTCCTCCTCCATTAAACGCAGTGAAGCGGACAGATGTGTGGACCTACTCTCCAGCTGTGACGGATCGGATGCTATCCCTAACTCCTCTGTGTGATCTGAGTTATCCCTGATGTCAATCAGGGATTCTCTCAGAACACACAAGAGCGGGATTGTAAGGCTCACCATCGCATCCTCAGAGCTCACCCTCCTTGTGGACTCCTCAAAGACCCGTAGGATGTCACAAAGGTCTCTCATCCATGGCCACTCATGGATGTGAAACTGAGGCAGCTGACTTTGTGGCACCCTAGGGTTTTGTAGCTGGTATTCCATCAAAGGTCTCTGCTGCTCAACCACTCTATTCAACATCTGAAACGTTGAGTTCCAGCGTGTGGGGACGTCGCACAAAAGCCGGTGTTGTGGCACATGCAGGCGTTGCTGGAGAGATTTTAAGCTAGCAGCGGCTACTGTCGACTTGCGAAAGTGGGCGCACATGCGCCGCACTTTCACCAGTAGCTCTGGAACATTGGGGTAGCTCTTTAGGAAACGTTGCACCACTAGGTTGAAGACGTGGGCCAGGCATGGAACATGTTGGAGTCCGGCAAGCTCCAGAGCTGCTACCATGTTCCGGCCGTTATCACAAACGACCATGCCTGGGCCCAGGTGCAGCGGCTCAAACCATATTGCCGTCTCATCGAGGAGGGCATCCCTCACCTCGGAGGCAGTGTGCTGTCTGTCCCCCAAGCTGATCAGCTTCAGCACAGCCTGCTGACGTCTACCAACGCCAGTGCTGCAATGTTTCCAACTCGTAGCTGGGGTCAATCTAACAGCGGAGGAGGAGGCGGTGGCGGAGGAGGAGGCGGTGGCGGAGGAGGAGGCGGTAGAGGAGGAGGAGGAGGGGGGTGTTCTTCTCGTGTCCCTGCCAGGAATGTTAGGCGGGGAGACGAGGTACACCGGGCCAGTTTGGGAAGCAGTCCCAGCCTCAACTACATTCACCCAGTGTGCCGTCAGTGAAATGTAGCGTCCCTGTCCGCATGCACTTGTCCACGCGTCGGTGGTCAAGTGGACCTTTGTGCAAAGCGCGGAACTAAGGGCCCGCCTGATGTTGAGTGACACGTGCTGGTGCAAGGCGGGGACGGCACACCGGGAGAAGTAGTGACGGCTAGGGACGGCATAGCGAGGTGCCGCAGTTGCCATCAGGTCCAGGAAGGCGGGAGTTTCAACAAGCCGGAACGCCAACATCTCCTGGGCCAGCAGTTTAGCGATGTTGGCGTTCAAGGCTTGCGCGTGTGGGTGGTTAGCAGTGTATTTCTGCCGCCGCTCCAATGTCTGAGAGATGGTGGGTTGTTGTAAAGAAACGCCTGATGGTGCCTTTGATGGTGCAGGAGAAGGAGATAAGACAGGACCAGGGGAGGATGAGGTAGAAGTCAACAAAGTGGCGGAGGCAGATGAAGTGGTGTCCTGGCTCGTCCTCTGGAGTGCATCGCCAGCACAGTCAGCAGTGGCAGAGGCAGTGGCAGAGGCAGTGGCAGAGGCAGTGGCAGTGGCGTGAACGGCAGGCGGCCTTTGTCCTGCCGTTGCTGCCTGCCACTGATTCCAGTGCTTGGATTCCAAATGACGGCGCATTGAAGTGGTGGACAGGTTGCTCTTCTCAGAGCCCCTAATCAATTTCGAGAGGCAAATTGTGCAGACAACACTATATCTGTCCTCGGCGCATTCCTTGAAAAAACTCCACACCTTCGAGAAACGTGCCCTCGAGGTGGGAGTTTTTCGGGGCTGGGTACGAACTGGAACATCTTGGGAGATTCCGGGTGTGGCCTGGCTTCGCCTAAGCTGCTGACCTCTGCCTCTGCCTCTAGCTACCCTTTTTGGTGCTGCACCTGCCTCAACATCCACACTACTTTCCCCGCTTGACATCCCCCCTGTCCAGGTCGGGTCAGTGTCCTCATCATCCACCACTTCCTCTTCCAACTCCTGTCTCATCTCCTCCTCCCGCACAATGCGCCGGTCAACTGGATGCCCTGACGGCAACTGCGTCACATCATCGTCGATGAGGGTGGGTTGCTGGTCATCCACCACCAAATCGAACGGAGATGGAGGAGACTCTAGTGTTTGAGCATCTGGACACAGATGCTCCTCTGTTAGGTTCGTGGAATCGTGACGTGGAGAGGCAGGTTGAGGGACAATGAAAGGAGCGGAGAACAGCTCTGGGGAGCAGGGACAGTTTGGGTTATTGTTCTGTAAAGCTTCGGAATTTTGGGAGGAAGGAAGACAAGACTGTTGGGTAATAGGAGGAGAGGAGGCAGAGTCTGACTGGCTGCTGGACAATGTGCTGTAAGCGTTCTCTGACAGCCATTGCAAGACCTGTTCCTGGTTCTCGGGCCTACTAAGGTTTGTACCCTGCAGTTTAGTTAATGTGGCAAGCAACCCTGGCACTGTGGAGTGGCGCAATGCTTGCTGCCCCACAGGAGTAGGCACGGGACGCCCTGTGGCTTCACTGCTACCTTGCTCCCCAGAACCATTCCCCCGACCTCGCCCACGGCCTCGTCCACGTCCCTTTCCGGGAGCCTTGCGCATTTTGAATTCCTAGTTAGAAATTGGCACTGTATACCAGTAGTAAAAATTGTGGGTGCACGTAACCCCAATATATTCTTTGAATTACCAGTCAGAAACTGGCACTATATGGCAGTAGCAAGAAATGAGGGTATTTGTATTCCCAATATATTCTTTGAATTCCCAGTCAGACAATGGCACTGTATACCAGTAGTAAAAATTGTGGGTGCACGTAACCCCAATATATTCTTTGAATTACCAGTCAGAAACTGGCACTATATGGCAGTAGCAAGAAATGAGGGTATTTGTATTCCCAATATATTCTTTGAATTCCCAGTCAGACAATGGCACTGTATACCAGTAGTAAAAATTGTGGGTGCACGTAACCCCAATATATTCTTTGAATTACCAGTCAGAAACTGGCACTATATGGCAGTAGCAAGAAATGAGGGTATTTGTATTCCCAATATATTCTTTGAATTCCCAGTCAGACAATGGCACTGTATACCAGTAGTAAAAATTGTGGGTGCACGTAACCCCAATATATTCTTTGAATTCCCAGTCAGACACTGGCACTATATGGCAGTAGCAAGAAATGAGGGTATTTGTATTCCCAATATATTCTTTGAATTCCCAGTCAGACAATGGCACTGTATACCAGTAGTAAAAATTGTGGGTGCACGTAACCCCAATATATTCTTTGAATTACCAGTCAGAAACTGGCACTATATGGCAGTAGCAAGAAATGAGGGTATTTGTATTCCCAATATATTCTTTGAATTCCCAGTCAGACAATGGCACTGTATACCAGTAGTAAAAATTGTGGGTGCACGTAACCCCAATATATTCTTTGAATTCCCAGTCAGACACTGGCACTATATGGCAGTAGCAAGAAATGAGGGTATTTGTATTCCCAATATATTCTTTGAATTCCCAGTCAGACAATGGCACTGTATACCAGTAGTAAAAATTGTGGGTGCACGTAACCCCAATATATTCTTTGAATTACCAGTCAGAAACTGGCACTATATGGCAGTAGCAAGAAATGAGGGTATTTGTATTCCCAATATATTCTTTGAATTCCCAGTCAGACAATGGCACTGTATACCAGTAGTAAAAATTGTGGGTGCACGTAACCCCAATATATTCTTTGAATTCCCAGTCAGACACTGGCACTATATGGCAGTAGCAAGAAATGAGGGTATTTGTATTCCCAATATATTCTTTGAATTCCCAGTCAGACAATGGCACTGTATACCAGTAGTAAAAATTGTGGGTGCACGTAACCACAATATATTCTTTGAATTACCAGTCAGAAACTGGCTCTATATGGCAGTAGCAAGAAATGAGGGTATTTGTATTCCCAATATATTCTTTGAATTCCCAGTCAGACAATGGCACTGTATACCAGTAGTAAAAATTGTGGGTGCACGTAACCCCAATATATTCTTTGAATTACCAGTCAGAAACTGGCACTATATGGCAGTAGCAAGAAATGAGGGTATTTGTATTCCCAATATATTCTTTGAATTCCCAGTCAGACAATGGCACTGTATACCAGTAGTAAAAATTGTGGGTGCACGTAACCCCAATATATTCTTTGAATTCCCAGTCAGACACTGGCACTATATGGCAGTAGCAAGAAATGAGGGTATTTGTATTCCCAATATATTCTTTGAATTCCCAGTCAGACAATGGCACTGTATACCAGTAGTAAAAATTGTGGGTGCACGTAACCCCAATATATTCTTTGAATTCCCAGTCAGACACTGGCACTATATGGCAGTAGCAAGAAATGAGGGTATTTGTATTCCCAATATATTCTTTGAATTCCCAGTCAGACAATGGCACTGTATACCAGTAGTAAAAATTGTGGGTGCACGTAACCCCAATATATTCTTTGAATTCCCAGTCAGACACTGGCACTATATGGCAGTAGCAAGAAATGAGGGTATTTGTATTCCCAATATATTCTTTGAATTCCCAGTCAGACAATGGCACTGTATACCAGTAGTAAAAATTGTGGGTGCACGTAACCCCAATATATTCTTTGAATTACCAGTCAGAAACTGGCACTATATGGCAGTAGCAAGAAATGAGGGTATTTATAACCCCAATATATTCTTTGAATTCCCAGTCAGACACTGGCACTATATGGCAGTAGCAAGAAATGAGGGTATTTGTATTCCCAATATATTCTTTGAATTCCCAGTCAGACAATGGCACTGTATACCAGTAGTAAAAATTGTGGGTGCACGTAACCCCAATATATTCTTTGAATTCCCAGTCAGACACTGGCACTATATGGCAGTAGCAAGAAATGAGGGTATTTGTATTCCCAATATATTATTTGAATCCCCAGTCAGACAATGGCACTGTATACCAGTAGTAAAAATTGTGGGTGCACGTAACCCCAATATATTCTTTGAATTCCCAGTCAGACACTGGCACTATATGGCAGTAGCAAGAAATGAGGGTATTTGTATTCCCAATATATTCTTTGAATTCCCAGTCAGACAATGGCACTGTATACCAGTAGTAAAAATTGTGGGTGCACGTAACCCCAATATATTCTTTGAATTACCAGTCAGAAACTGGCACTATATGGCAGTAGCAAGAAATGAGGGTATTTGTATTCCCAATATATTCTTTGAATTCCCAGTCAGACAATGGCACTGTATACCAGTAGTAAAAATTGTGGGTGCACGTAACCCCAATATATTCTTTGAATTCCCAGTCAGACACTGGCACTATATGGCAGTAGCAAGAAATGAGGGTATTTGTATTCCCAATATATTCTTTGAATTCCCAGTCAGACAATGGCACTGTATACCAGTAGTAAAAATTGTGGGTGCACGTAACCCCAATATATTCTTTGAATTCCCAGTCAGACACTGGCACTATATGGCAGTAGCAAGAAATGAGGGTATTTGTATTCCCAATATATTCTTTGAATTCCCAGTCAGACAATGGCACTGTATACCAGTAGTAAAAATTGTGGGTGCACGTAACCCCAATATATTCTTTGAATTCCCAGTCAGACACTGGCACTATATGGCAGTAGCAAGAAATGAGGGTATTTGTATTCCCAATATATTCTTTGAATTCCTAGTCAGACAATGGCACTGTATACCAGTAGTAAAAATTGTGGGTGCACGTAACCACAATATATTCTTTGAATTACCAGTCAGAAACTGGCACTATATGGCAGTAGCAAGAAATGAGGGTATTTATAACCCCAATATATTCTTTGAATTCCCAGTCAGACACTGGCACTATATGGCAGTAGCAAGAAATGAGGGTATTTGTATTCCCAATATATTCTTTGAATTCCCAGTCAGACAATGGCACTGTATACCAGTAGTAAAAATTGTGGGTGCACGTAACCCCAATATATTCTTTGAATTACCAGTCAGAAACTGGCACTATATGGCAGTAGCAAGAAATGAGGGTATTTATAACCCCAATATATTCTTTGAATTCCCAGTCAGACACTGGCACTATATGGCAGTAGCAAGAAATGAGGGTATTTGTATTCCCAATATATTCTTTGAATTCCCAGTCAGACAATGGCACTGTATACCAGTAGTAAAAATTGTGGGTGCACGTAACCCCAATATATTCTTTGAATTCCCAGTCAGACACTGGCACTATATGGCAGTAGCAAGAAATGAGGGTATTTGTATTCCCAATATATTATTTGAATCCCCAGTCAGACAATGGCACTGTATACCAGTAGTAAAAATTGTGGGTGCACGTAACCCCAATATATTCTTTGAATTCCCAGTCAGACACTGGCACTATATGGCAGTAGCAAGAAATGAGGGTATTTGTATTCCCAATATATTCTTTGAATTCCCAGTCAGACAATGGCACTGTATACCAGTAGTAAAAATTGTGGGTGCACGTAACCCCAATATATTCTTTGAATTCCCAGTCAGACACTGGCACTATATGGCAGTAGCAAGAAATGAGGGAATTTGTATTCCCAATATATTCTTTGAATTCCCAGTCAGACAATGGCACTGTATACCAGTAGTAAAAATTGTGGGTGCACGTAACCCCAATATATTCTTTGAATTACCAGTCAGAAACTGGCACTATATGGCAGTAGCAAGAAATGAGGGTATTTGTATTCCCAATATATTCTTTGAATTCCCAGTCAGACAATGGCACTGTATACCAGTAGTAAAAATTGTGGGTGCACGTAACCCCAATATATTCTTTGAATTACCAGTCAGAAACTGGCACTATATGGCAGTAGCAAGAAATGAGGGTATTTGTATTCCCAATATATTCTTTGAATTCCCAGTCAGACAATGGCACTGTATACCAGTAGCAAAAATTGTGGGTGCACGTAACCCCAATATATTCTTTGAATTCCCAGTCAGACACTGGCACTATATGGCAGTAGCAAGAAATGAGGGTATTTGTATTCCCAATATATTCTTTGAATTCCCAGTCAGACAATGGCACTGTATACCAGTAGTAAAAATTGTGGGTGCACGTAACCCCAATATATTCTTTGAATTCCCAGTCAGACACTGGCACTATATGGCAGTAGCAAGAAATGAGGGTATTTGTATTCCCAATATATTCTTTGAATTCCCAGTCAGACAATGGCACTGTATACCAGTAGTAAAAATTGTGGGTGCACGTAACCCCAATATATTCTTTGAATTCCCAGTCAGACACTGGCACTATATGGCAGTAGCAAGAAATGAGGGTATTTGTATTCCCAATATATTCTTTGAATTCCCAGTCAGACAATGGCACTGTATACCAGTAGTAAAAATTGTGGGTGCACGTAACCCCAATATATTCTTTGAATTACCAGTCAGAAACTGGCACTATATGGCAGTAGCAAGAAATGAGGGTATTTGTATTCCCAATATATTCTTTGAATTCCCAGTCAGACAATGGCACTGTATACCAGTAGTAAAAATTGTGGGTGCACGTAACCCCAATATATTCTTTGAATTCCCAGTCAGACACTGGCACTATATGGCAGTAGCAAGAAATGAGGGTATTTGTATTCCCAATATATTCTTTGAATTCCCAGTCAGACAATGGCACTGTATACCAGTAGTAAAAATTGTGGGTGCACGTAACCCCAATATATTCTTTGAATTACCAGTCAGAAACTGGCACTATATGGCAGTAGCAAGAAATGAGGGTATTTGTATTCCCAATATATTCTTTGAATTCCCAGTCAGACAATGGCACTGTATACCAGTAGTAAAAATTGTGGGTGCACGTAACCCCAATATATTCTTTGAATTCCCAGTCAGACACTGGCACTATATGGCAGTAGCAAGAAATGAGGGTATTTGTATTCCCAATATATTCTTTGAATTCCCAGTCAGACAATGGCACTGTATACCAGTAGTAAAAATTGTGGGTGCACGTAACCCCAATATATTCTTTGAATTCCCAGTCAGACACTGGCACTATATGGCAGTAGCAAGAAATGAGGGTATTTGTATTCCCAATATATTCTTTGAATTCCCAGTCAGACAATGGCACTGTATACCAGTAGTAAAAATTGTGGGTGCACGTAACCCCAATATATTCTTTGAATTCCCAGTCAGACACTGGCACTATATGGCAGTAGCAAGAAATGAGGGTATTTGTATTCCCAATATATTATTTGAATCCCCAGTCAGACAATGGCACTGTATACCAGTAGTAAAAATTGTGGGTGCACGTAACCCCAATATATTCTTTGAATTCCCAGTCAGACACTGGCACTATATGGCAGTAGCAAGAAATGAGGGTATTTGTATTCCCAATATATTCTTTGAATTCCCAGTCAGACAATGGCACTGTATACCAGTAGTAAAAATTGTGGGTGCACGTAACCCCAATATATTCTTTGAATTCCCAGTCAGACACTGGCACTATATGGCAGTAGCAAGAAATGAGGGTATTTGTATTCCCAATATATTCTTTGAATTCCCAGTCAGACAATGGCACTGTATACCAGTAGTAAAAATTGTGGGTGCACGTAACCCCAATATATTCTTTGAATTACCAGTCAGAAACTGGCACTATATGGCAGTAGCAAGAAATGAGGGTATTTGTATTCCCAATATATTCTTTGAATTCCCAGTCAGACAATGGCACTGTATACCAGTAGTAAAAATTGTGGGTGCACGTAACCACAATATATTCTTTGAATTACCAGTCAGAAACTGGCACTATATGGCAGTAGCAAGAAATGAGGGTATTTATAACCCCAATATATTCTTTGAATTCCCAGTCAGACAATGGCACTGTATACCAGTAGTAAAAATTGTGGGTGCACGTAACCCCAATATATTCTTTGAATTCCCAGTCAGACACTGGCACTATATGGCAGTAGCAAGAAATGAGGGTATTTGTATTCCCAATATATTCTTTGAATTCCCAGTCAGACAATGGCACTGTATACCAGTAGTAAAAATTGTGGGTGCACGTAACCCCAATATATTCTTTGAATTACCAGTCAGAAACTGGCACTATATGGCAGTAGCAAGAAATGAGGGTATTTGTATTCCCAATATATTCTTTGAATTCCCAGTCAGACAATGGCACTGTATACCAGTAGTAAAAATTGTGGGTGCACGTAACCCCAATATATTCTTTGAATTACCAGTCAGAAACTGGCACTATATGGCAGTAGCAAGAAATGAGGGTATTTGTATTCCCAATATATTCTTTGAATTCCCAGTCAGACAATGGCACTGTATACCAGTAGTAAAAATTGTGGGTGCATGTAACCCCAATATATTCTTTGAATTCCCAGTCAGACACTGGCACTATATGGCAGTAGCAAGAAATGAGGGTATTTATAACCCCAATATATTCTTTGAATTCCCAGTCAGACACTGGCACTATATGGCAGTAGCAAGAAATGAGGGTATTTGTATTCCCAATATATTCTTTGAATTCCCAGTCAGACAATGGCACTGTATACCAGTAGTAAAAATTGTGGGTGCACGTAACCCCAATATATTCTTTGAATTACCAGTCAGAAACTGGCACTATATGGCAGTAGCAAGAAATGAGGGTATTTGTATTCCCAATATATTCTTTGAATTCCCAGTCAGACAATGGCACTGTATACCAGTAGTAAAAATTGTGGGTGCATGTAACCCCAATATATTCTTTGAATTCCCAGTCAGACACTGGCACTATATGGCAGTAGCAAGAAATGAGGGTATTTGTATTCCCAATATATTCTTTGAATTCCCAGTCAGACAATGGCACTGTATACCAGTAGTAAAAATTGTGGGTGCACGTAACCCCAATATATTCTTTGAATTACCAGTCAGAAACTGGCACTATATGGCAGTAGCAAGAAATGAGGGTATTTGTATTCCCAATATATTCTTTGAATTCCCAGTCAGACAATGGCACTGTATACCAGTAGTAAAAATTGTGGGTGCACGTAACCCCAATATATTCTTTGAATTACCAGTCAGAAACTGGCACTATATGGCAGTAGCAAGAAATGAGGGTATTTGTATTCCCAATATATTCTTTGAATTCCCAGTCAGACAATGGCACTGTATACCAGTAGTAAAAATTGTGGGTGCACGTAACCCCAATATATTCTTTGAATTCCCAGTCAGACACTGGCACTATATGGCAGTAGCAAGAAATGAGGGTATTTGTATTCCCAATATATTCTTTGAATTCCCAGTCAGACAATGGCACTGTATACCAGTAGTAAAAATTGTGGGTGCATGTAACCCCAATATATTCTTTGAATTCCCAGTCAGACACTGGCACTATATGGCAGTAGCAAGAAATGAGGGTATTTATAACCCCAATATATTCTTTGAATTCCCAGTCAGACAATGGCACTGTATACCAGTAGTAAAAATTGTGGGTGCACGTAACCCCAATATATTCTTTGAATTCCCAGTCAGACACTGGCACTATATGGCAGTAGCAAGAAATGAGGGTATTTATAACCCCAATATATTCTTTGAATTCCCAGTCAGACAATGGCACTGTATACCAGTAGTAAAAATTGTGGGTGCACGTAACCCCAATATATTCTTTGAATTCCCAGTCAGACACTGGCACTATATGGCAGTAGCAAGAAATGAGGGTATTTGTATTCCCAATATATTCTTTGAATTCCCAGTCAGACAATGGCACTGTACAGTCATGGCCAAAAGTTTTGAGAATGACACAAATCTTCTATTTTCACATGATCTGCTGCCCTCTGTTTTTATGTGTGTTTGTCAGATGTTTTTATCACATACAGAAATAGAATTGCAATCATATTATGAGTAACAAAAGCTTATATTGACAGTTAGAATGAGTTAATACAGCAAGTCAATATTTGCAGTGTTGACCCTTCTTCTTCATGACCTCTGCAATTCTCCCTGGCATGCTCTCAATCAACTTTTGGACCAAATCCTGACTGATAGCAGTCCTTGCACAATCAATGCTTGCATTTTGTCAGAATTTGTAGGTTTTTGTTTGTCCACCCGTCTCTTGATGATTGACCACAAGTTCTCAATGGGATTAAGATCTGGGGAGTTTCCAGGCCGTGGACCCAAAATCTCTATGTTTTGTTCCCTGAGCCATTTAGTTATCACCTTTGCTTTATGGCAAGGTGCTCCAGCATGCTGGAAAAGGCATTGTTGATCGCCAAACTGCTCTTGGACGGTTGGGAGAAGTTGATCTTGGAGGACATTCTGGTACCATTCTTTATTCATGGCTGTGTTTTTAGGCAAGACTGTGAGAGAGCCGATTCCCTTGGCTGAGAAGCAACCCCACACATTAATGGTTTCAGGATGCTTTACAGTTGGCATGAGACAAGACTGGTGGTAGCGCTCACCTTGTCTTCTCCGAATAAGCTGTTTTCCAGATGTCCCAAACAATCAAAAAGGGGATTCATCAGAGAAAATGACTTTACCCCAGTCCTCAGCAGTCCACTCCCTGTACCTTTTGCAGAATATCAGTCTGTCCCTGATGTTTTTTCTGGAGAGAAGTGGCTTCTTTGCTGCCCTCGAGACCAGGCCTTGCTCCAAGAGTCTCCGCCTCACAGTGCGTGCAGATGCACTCACACCTGCCTGCTGCCATTCCTGAGCAAGCTCTGCACTGCTGGTAGCCCAATCCCGCAGCTGAAACACTTTTAAGAGACGGTCCTGGCGCTTGCTGGTCTTTCTTGGGCACCCTGGAGCCTTTTTGCCAACAATGGAACCTCTCTCCTTGAAGTTCTTGATGATGTGATAAATTGTTGACTGAGGTGCAATCTTTCTAGCTGCGATACTCTTCCCTGTTAGGCCATTTTTGTGCAGTGCAATGATGACTGCACGTGTTTTTTTAGAGATAACCATGGTTAACAGAAGAGAAACAATGATGCCAAGCACCAGCCTCCATTTAAAGTGTCCAGTGGTGTCATTCTTACTTAATCATGACAGATTGATCTCCAGCCCTGTCCTCATCAACACCCACACCTGTGTTAATGGAGCAATCATTGAAACAATGTTAGCCGGTCCTTTTAAGGCAGGGCTGCAATGATGTTGAAATGTGTTTTGGGGGATAAAGTTCATTTTCTAGGCAAATATTGACTTTTTAAGTAATTGCTGTTAAGCTGATCACTCTTTATAACATTCTGGAGTATATGCAAATTGCCATTAGGAAAACTGAAGCAGTAGACTTTGTAAAAATTAATATTTGTATCATTCTCAAAACTTTTGGCCATGACTGTATACCAGTAGTAAAAATTGTGGGTGCACGTAACCACAATATATTCTTTGAATTACCAGTCAGAAACTGGCACTATATGGCAGTAGCAAGAAATGAGGGTATTTATAACCCCAATATATTCTTTGAATTCCCAGTCAGACAATGGCACTGTATACCAGTAGTAAAAATTGTGGGTGCACGTAACCCCAATATATTCTTTGAATTCCCAGTCAGACACTGGCACTATATGGCAGTAGCAAGAAATGAGGATATTTGTATTCCCAATATATTCTTTGAATTCCCAGTCAGACAATGGCACTGTATACCAGTAGTAAAAATTGTGGGTGCACGTAACCCCAATATATTCTTTGAATTCCCAGTCAGACACTGGCACTATATGGCAGTAGCAAGAAATGAGGGTATTTATAACCCCAATATATTCTTTGAATTCCCAGTCAGACAATGGCACTGTATACCCGTAGTAAAAATTGTGGGTGCACGTAACCCCAATATATTCTTTGAATTCCCAGTCAGACAATGGCACTGTATACCAGTAGTAAAAATTGTGGGTGTATATAGCCCCAATTCTATTGCTAGGGGACTTGCAGGGTATTTCTGGGGTGAAGGTGGGGGGGCACACCGTTGGAACGGGTATCGGGGTATATATCGGGTATATGGGAATACACTGACAGTGTATTCCATTCAGGATCCTGGGAAAGCTGGGTTGCGGCGATTGAGCCCGTCAGTGCCACGTTACACTGACAAGCTTCTCCCTGGAATTTAGCTCTTACAAGAGCTGTTGGTTGTCTTCTCCTTCCTATCCTAGCCTATCCCTGCCTACCCAGAATCTAAGCCCTAGCTAGCTGGACGGAAACCTCCGTCCTCGGTGAATTGCAAGCTCAGAATGACGCGAACCTGGGCGGCGCTGTTCTTTTAAATTAGAGGTCACATGTTTTCGGCAGCCAATGGGTTTTGCCTACTTTTCTCAACATCACCGGTGTCGTAGTTCCTGTCCCACCTACCCTGCGCTGTTATTGGAGCAAAAAAGGCGTCAGGGAAGGTGGGAGGGGAATCGAGTAATGGCGCACTTTACCACGCGGTGTTCGATTCGATTCGAACATGCCGAACAGCCTAATATCCGATCGAACATGAGTTCGATAGAACACTGTTCGCTCATCTCTACTTAGGATGTCTCTACTCCTATATAAACCAACCCTTCATATAGAGTTTAATGACCAGACGGAAAACAATTTTAAAGTTTCAATTTTTTTTCCCTTCTTCATAACAAACATTAAAAAAAAACTCACAAAACTCACATACATTTAAAAATTAATAAAATTACACACTAAAATGCTTTCGGGAGTCTTATGGTTGTGCTCTGGAATTAGCGTCGATTTGGTAGGGCAGCACAACTAATAAGACAATGGTCTAAAGTTCAATCCATGTTATGACCTCACAGGCCTCGAGGCAGTGGTTTTTGTCCAGTGTTTTATCTCTTTGAAAGAGTTTTTTTTTTTTTTTTTTTGCAACACTAGAAAAATATTTCACTGCCGGCAGGAAAGAATTCATTGTACCAAGCCATTCTTAGCATTATTGTCTTCTCTCCGCTGCCTCTTTCCTTAGTACCCATTGAAGCACCATAATATGGTCGATTTTGTTCAGATCGCAACTTTGCTGTCATTCTGGAGATACGTCCTCTGCATGGCTATTTTTATAGAATATTATTCGTTGCATAACCTACAAGTCCACCGTGTGACGTCTGAAGGACGGTGGGCATTTGTGCTTATAGCTTACGTGACAGAACCATGCCAACCCATACCAGCTGCTGTCCATTTTGTGCTGCAATGCTTAAGCAGTGACTCAGTACATACTTCTTAGCTGCTAGACCAATGAGGCCACCTCTAGTCATAATTCCGTTATTTCCAAAGGGCTTTCCATTATGGTGTCTCTCAGCTTGTGCATCGGCGTGGATTTTGCGGACTCTGTACGGGCGTTTCTGTCGTTGAAAACGCAATTGTCTGTGTTTAGTGTCTCTAAGGATCGTCCGATGCCCTTTTGGTCGTCTTCTGGTAAGCTATTTATGTCAGAATTCAAAAGAGTTCCAGTACTGCCATGTACCACGTGAATTCCATCTGGTCCCTTTATTTCCACTGGATGTTTATGCTTGAAACGCAAAGAACCGTGTCTTGGGCTTTGATCATCATCTTCATCCAAATCGTTCTGGATTAACTGTAACAGAATTATATGACAAACAACAAAACCTTCAGAGCATTGAAATAATAAAAAAGGCACGTGTGGTCACAAGTGAATGGGAAATGACAGGACAGGCAAATGGGAAAGCGTCTCACTCAAAAGAAACCTGAAAAAATTGCGGAGAAGACATCTAAAGGTAGGAGAAGAATAGCCTTTCTGTAGATCATGGTACCCACAAAGGAGATGATGGACTACCTTTGTTACCTACCTACCTGTCACTGGGAACTATGTCATCTCATTGGTCACTTTTTAAAGGCATCTCAATTCTAAGATTATATCTAGATGGTATACAACAGCACAAGTATTATATAAGATATTTCCATATATCCATCCATGTTGGATGAGGTTGGTGAAAGAACTTCACTGGCTACACAAAGCCCTGACCTCCACCCCACTGGGATGAACTAGAACTGAGATTATGAGTCCAAGCACTTCTGCTCATCATCAGTGTCGGACCCCTCAAATGCTCTTCTGGGTGAATGGGCAAAAGTTCTCATAGACATATTCGAAAATCTAGTACAAGGCCTTCGCTGATGAGCGGAAGCTTATTTAGCTGCTAAGAGGAAACCAACCCCATGTTGAATTGGAAGTCATAATAACAGAGTATATTTCGGAGCAGTCCCTGTACTTTTGCCCATATCGTGTATTCATTTATCATTGACACGACTAAGTCACAATGTTATGCATGAACTATTAGGGTCGCTGTCACATACTTCAAAATGAAACTTGAAATGGTGGAACTGAATGGGACTTCCCATATTAATTTATAGCCTTGTAATACACTTTCTTACGGGAAGTGGTAACAATAAAAGCAGAAACTGTTACCGAGCAATGAAAATGCAACCTACAATCCTTAAAGTGAATTAAAACTTTTTTCACTTTATTATACAGCCGGCATCTGCCTGTTCATCATTTGTCGTTAAGGGGTTAAATCAGTATAACGTTTACAGTCTCCGGTTCCCCTAGTGGAGGCGGAAGACAACTTAATTTTTGCTATTTAAAGAGGTCCTGTTAACAATTAAGGCTGTAAGTTTATTTAACGATTGAAACAAAGACAAGAAGACAGAACAGCAGAGAACAGTATATAACCATGGCAAGATCAGAGTATAAAGCAGGAAATACACCATGCATCCCCAAAGAACCAGGCCTTACAGCCTGCACACTGCAAGACAATCTACCTCTGTGACCGAGGACTGGTCCCCAGTGCTGGTCGTGGCTTTATGAACCATTCTTTCTGCTAATAACTTTTTCAGTCTCATATAATCATCCAGCACTACTTTCAGCAGGGATCCCTGTGTGAGGATGGTGGTTAATATTGTCAGATATTATGTATCAACATACTATCATCATGGACGCTTTCCAACAAATGTACTTACTGACAGAAATGGCATGATTGAAATTCAGCCATTCTACAATTTAGTGGTGATGTTGCAAAAAACAAAAACAAAAAAAAAACCCCATTGCAAATGGCTTGTGACAAATTCATGAATTTCAACAACTCCCACAATGGTATAAATGTTACTGTAAATAATACTGTAAATAATACTTTGTGGATTCTAGAGTGGTATCCATCCAATCGTTATTTCACTGTCCACAAGAAAATGGCGCTCGGGCATGTGCAGTAGAGCTCAGAAGGGAGCGTTACTGCGTGTGCCCGACATTTCAATGTACAGGAGTGATATGAGAGACGCTGGAGGCGGTTACATGGAGAGAGGAGGAATTTTTGGAGCTCAAGCAAAAGAGGGGGTGGTTTGACGGTATGACGCAGGAGGTGCACGGAGGCTTAGAGGAACGCCCAGGGTGCACAGACAGGCTCATTTACATATCGGTTTTACCAGTATGTAATAAAAATGGGGGGGGGGTATTCAGGCATATGAATATCTCAAATGGCCAAATTCTAATGATAGAGCCCCTTTAAGTTTTGCAATACTCTCTCTAACAAAACCATTAACAACAATCTAAGTCAAGGAGGTGGCTAGGGTTTATGAAAAATCCTAGAGCAGGGGTTAGCAACCTTCGCCTCTCCAGCTGCTGTGAAACTACAACTCCCATCATGCTCCATTCAATTCCATGGGAGTTCCAAGAACAGCAGCGTAAGTATGCATGCTGGGAGTTGTAGTTTTACAACAGCCGGCGTGCTGAAGGTTGCCTAGTGCCTACCCCTGACCTAGAGGCACAAACCTTGCTATACTTTGAACCCTCCGACAAGAAAAAAAGAAAATCTGTCTGCTATGAGCAGGTGTAGATTTTTGCCAAAACCTGCACAATTTCCTTTTATACTGAAAAACTGCCATCAATTCTGTGGTGACTATTGATGAGCGAGTAGTATTCGATCGAATGCGTGTAAACGGCCGAACACCAAGGGGTTAAACGCTTCGAATATTCAATACATTTAACCCCTTGGTGTTTGGCCGATTACACGCATTCATATGCTGGCGAGGTATTCGATCGAATATTACTCGCTCATCACTAATGGTGACCACACCATTGCCAGAAACTTACCAAATTTCCCTTGCTTCTCTATTGAGAGTTGTGCCCTGCTTCTCACATGTGTACCATGTAATGAAGAGAAAATGAGGACGGGGGAATCACTTCAAACAGTTCTATCTCGGGAAATATACAAAGTAGAATGTGCTACTAGTCTCCTGTTAAAGAAATATCAATGGTTGAATATACAGTCAAGATTGGGATGTTTATATGCAACTGCTTAGAATCCCAATCCCCTAAATAACTAGTAACTTGTGGGGCTTTCCTTGAGAGTAATAATATCATAGGTTCTAGGAACTAGACGCTTTTAGCATAGAACGTCCATCCAGGAACTTGGTCCACTTATAATATTTGGAGTTGAGAATGCTTAATATAAATGAAGCATAATGTAATATGATGTCACTGATATAATATGTAACTTATACTCACCTTAATAGGTCCCTCACGCATGATCTGCCCCAGTTTTGCAATGTTATCATACTCTTGAATTGCTGCACGAAGGTAACGGTCATCTTCGGGTTTGGTAGCTGTTGGTTCTCGGCCAAACGTACCCTAAAAATGGATACAATTGTAAAAAATAAATGATTATAGCTAATAAATTTCTGGGAATAATATGCAAACAGAGGCACTGTTTTCCTATTTACATCTTGGGAAACAGATTTGCATATTTTTCCCATAATCCCCCCAGTGGAGCTAAAAAGGCTTTTTGTAAGACTCCATACGCCTGAGAAGGTGATCGCTCCTTAGGGAGTGATATTATCCTAAATTTCTGTTATGTACATTGGTTATGTTGTGACACTGTATAACAGTTAGATCAGTGGTTGTCAACTAAGAACCACTGTAACCTCCCCCAGCCAGTATGGATGCCCACATACCCCCACATCTGCCACCCTTACTTTAGAATGTAAATGAACGCATCCATCATTATTAATACAGGTGCTCAATGCAATTACAGGTCTATTAGTCTGGACACCAAGTGCTGATGTTATATCATGCCCAAGACAGAGAAGAAGCATGGAGCAGAGTGGTAAGTAATGAATGCAGCTCACCACTCACTTCTTAAACAGTACTGAATCACTGAGTATGAGGTGCACTGTGGGGGCCATTATATTACATGTGGAGGCATTATATAGCATGTTGGGCCTTTTGGGGCTATTATATTACATTTGGGGCACAATAGGGACCGTTATAGCACCTATGCGGGTACTGAGTGGCCAATATATTGACTTGTGGGGCCATTATACTACATGTGGTGGCACTGAGGAGATCATTATTCTATGTGGGGATCAAAGGAGCCATTATACTGAGTGTGGGGGCCATTATATTACACATGGGAGCACTGGGGAGGCATTATACTACATGTGGGATATTACATGAGGGTTGACGCGAGCTTTGTTAACATTTATAAGTGACTGCTAATTTGGGAATACTCGGTTAATATTTATTTTATTTTTTACGTAGATTGTGAGCCCATATAGGGATCACAATGTACTTTTTTTTTTTAATGTAAATTGTGAGCCCCACATGGAGCTCACAATGTACATTTTTCCCTATCAGTATGTCTTTTTTGGAATATGGGATGGAAATCCACGCAAACACGGGGAAAGCATACAAACTCCTTGCAGATGGTTTTATGCCCTTGGTGGGATTTGAACACCAGGACTCCAGCGCTGCAAGGCTACAGTGCTAACCACTGAGCCACCGTGTGGCCCCACAATGTACTTTTTTTTCCCTATCAGTATGTCTTTGTAGAATGGGAGGAAATCCACACAAACACGGGAAGAACATACAAACTCCTTGCAAATGTTGTTCCTGGCGGGATTCGAACCCAGGACTCCAGCACTGCAAGGCCACCTTGTTGCCCCATAACTCGGTTAATAATTATTGTCACTAGGGACTACTTTTCTTGAAATGGTTGAGAAATGCTGGTAGAGAGTGTAGTAGAAAATATCTGAAAATTGTATGAAAATATTAATATGTAATTTTGGTGTCATTATTAACTTCTATCTGCATGAATTATATTCCTGTATTTTGTTTGTAATGATGGACGTTCTGCAGAGATTAACCAAAATATTGTTCAGGCTTCAAGGATGTGTATCTGATGGATGAGCATGATCAGGACACGCAGTAAATCACGAGCTGAACATGACGCTGTATTAGCCAATGATGTTAAATGTCAATTATTACAAAGCAAAACTTGGCTTTTTGCCACCAGGGTCCTCAACCCTATATATTTTCTTGTTTTGTTTTAAGAATTATCTGTCTCTATGTTTTTTCTCTGAGCTTGATTACATTTTCTATGTTGAATCCACACGGAAAATAAGCAGAGTTGTTCTGATTTCGACCACAAAAAGGCAGGAAGCCTAATAAATGTTTGTCGTAAATGGCTGACCTGCGCTCCACATTTCGAGATCAAAAACATTTGTCATTATAACAATATATAATTACACAAACATTTGTAACCATAATTACATGAGTTCTTGCTGGGCTGTTCCAAAGATCCGTGATGTCACTCAAGTTCTCAGGTAAATCGTCTTCGTGTTCTGCTTGTGCTGCCAACTCCAAATTTCTGCAGAAAGGATCCAACCATACAGGATTTGCACTACAAATGTAAAATGATGAAACAAGGTTACCCTCTATGAGAAAAACAATTGGAGGGCGTCGTTTGAGATCTCTATCAATTAGATAGAGTAGAGAATGGGCAAAATGTATCCATTCATTCGACTCCCATTAAAGGGGCTCTATCACTAGATTTTTGTGTTTTTACCTAAAGATATGCCTGAAGAGCCTTTAAAAAGGCTATTCAGGTTCTGCTAATCGTTTGTAGAAAGACCCCCCAGTTTTTGTTAACTACCGCGGAAATCGATATGCAAATCAGCTCCAGGGTGCACGGTGGCTGTTCCGTGCACCCCCTTGTGTCATACGCCCACCGCTGTCTCCAAGCCCTCCTCCTCCTGCTTATTCACCACCTCCATTGTCGGCGGTTTCTATTGAAGTCACGCGCATGCGCATTGGCACTCCCTTCATCGCATGCTCCAGCGCCAGCTTACAATGTTCTCTACAGGAAAATGGTGTTGTTGGTAATCCAGAATTTCTTATTCAGCAGCACATTTGTTGTGTATGGCCCCAACCTAAAACTAGTGTACAGTTGATAATCATTGAGGTAGTTCTATAGGGGGAAGAAGAAGAAATGTATCACATGTGGATTTTTCTATAAGTTTACTGTGAATTACTCCCCCTGCTGGTAAAGGAGTGAGAGCCATACCACAAATGTCAGCGGTATGTGCGTTAGATTTGTAAAATATCATTCCCTTAACTAGTACTGCAATCCGCTGTAGCTTGCATAAATCATAAATGTGTAAATTTACGATTCTAATTAAAGCAATTGTCCATTTTCCCCTCCAAAAAGCAACAGCTGCTTAGAAAGTGCCCAAAGAGACTGAAGGAGATTAACTAAAGCTCCTCTTATAAATAACTTTAGATATGTACGTCGCCTGCAAACTTGTCATTACTGTTTTGGCAGTATAAAACGTTTTGGCTGCCTACAGGTGACAAGAAGCAGACTAGCCAATATTGTCACATGACTTACATTTACATACTAATTATCCACATGCTGTGTACATACCCAGAATAGCTGTGTACCAAAATAATTAACTGATGTTGAAGGACACCTGTCACATGTGGCCGGCAGAGGATTCAAACTTCTAGGCCTCAGGCCTAGGGCAAAGTCGACTGCGCATGCCTGCCGGCCATAAGAAAATGGACGCTTACACAGTATTGTAAGCGGTCATTTTCTTGTGCCGGCAGGCATGCGCAGTTGGCTGCCCGAGGCCCAGAAGTTTGAAGCCACCGCCGGAAGAAGACGTGAAGAAGACCTGTTCCTGAAGAAGATGGAGGCGGCGCTGGAGAGTTCTCTCGCAACATTGAGGATTCCCCCAGTGCTGTTTGAGCGCTGGGGCCGTCCCCAGTGCTGTGAGAGAACTCATTTGCATACTGACGAAAACCAGATTATATATCAAACGGCGGCGCCGAGAAGACATCTAAAGGTAGGAGAAGAATAGCCTTTCTTAAGGCTATTCCTACGTGTTAGGCAGAAAAAAATGAGCTTTAATGGTAGTATCCCTTTAAAGGGTTTTTTTCTGGACTTTTGCTGTTTTTTTTAAATTTGATTAGGAATTTGGTAGGGAGCAAAGCTGCAGCACTCAGCCACTATACAGTGTACCGAGCCTTCAGCTTCTGGTTCTGCAGTCTATATATTGTAGTTTGATTGATGGAGCCTGCCAATAACAGTTAATCTGTGGGGTTTCCAGGCGTCAGACCCCACCATTCTGATATTAATGCCCTATCCTTTTCTAAAATTTGAGCATGCACCATTACCCATATCTGTATCTTGAAACTTTTCATTGTCAGACATTTATGGAATATTCACTGAATAGATATACATCTCCGATAGATGAGGTAAGGCCCCATTTCTGAGAACAGGGGTCTCATGATGCTGTAACTGGAGATGTGGCTGTGCTTATGAAGCTTTTTCTATTCGCTTGTATGGGAGTTCAGAAATTAGGTGAACAAGATGTGACTAGAGCATATACTGTATATAGCAGTAATAAGATGGTGTCTAGAGGTGCTCATACTTGAAAGGTGGGACTCTCATCTGTCAGATAATTATGGCATAAATGTATGAGATGGGAATTTCCCATTTGAACTGAAGGCCCCATGTTGCAAAAATGCTTTTTGTTGCAGATTTTGCTGCGGTTTTTTGGGCCAAAGCCATGAGTGGATTGAGTAGAAGTATAAATGCTTCCTATGTATTTCCCATTTCCTTTTTCTTGGCTCTTTAAGATAGACTCAGATCACAGGTGTACACATAAGTACAACTATTGAAGCCTGCTACAAAGTATATATTCCTGTATTTAAATCCACACAATGGCCTACATAAGAAATAATACATGTCAAAAAATCATAACGGAATATTTTGGCATTGAGGTTGTTAAAGGTCGCTGCTGGTCTAAGACGACCTTGGTGAACTCTAAAAAAAAAAAGAAAAAAGAAAAAATTTGCTAAATATAACGTACCCTTCAAAAGAGTATTTATTTGTATTGGGCATGTCCAGGATATCCATAAAACCTCTGTTTCCTGAAAAACAAAAATTTACACAAATTAAGATTCCCATTAGTATATCTCACCAGTGATAAAACCATTTACCAAATTCTAATAATGTATATTTTCACTTTGACAAATTTCAATTGTATACGGCTATTATGAACAGCTATAAGGGGTGTTCCAGCTCAGTGTTTTTAACACATATGGAGATTTAAAATAAGTAATGTCAGAGGGTCTCCGTTTGGGTTCCTGATTTTCATGACCTTTGGTCTGATTGGCTAACACACTTGTTTACAGGCAGAAGGTCAATAGAGACACTCTGCTGAATCCCTGGCTAAACAGAAGGATGAATATGTAATATTTGCTATTTTAAGCCTCCCTATGTGTCTTTAAATGACAATGCATCAATTTAATGTTTATATGGCTCTATCTACATGGGATATGTGTGTCTAAGAGCTAGAGTTTCTGAGACCAAAGGAGGGAAATTTTATTACCGTATATACTCGAGTATAGGCCGACCCAAATATAAGCCGAGGCCCCTAATTTTACCACAAAAAACTGGGAAAACTTATTGACTTGAATATAAGCCGAGGGGGGGAAATGCAGCCGCTACTGGAAAATTTCAAAAATTAAAATGACCAGAATTTTTGGGTGCAGTAGTTGCTGGGAAAGGGGAGGGGGTGTTTTGCTTGTCTGTCTGCCCCTTCCCTGATCTTGAGGACTGGGAGTTTTTCCCCCCACCTTGGAACTCAGCCTGGCTGAATATAAAGTATCTGCAGTGCTCCTATTAACCCCTTCCCGATGGAATAGAAGCACTGCAGATCCCCTATATTCAGTAGACCGGGCACTTTCAGACACAGGGATACCTAATGTGTATGTGTTTCACAGTAATTTTCTACTTTGAGGGCGGGTTCACACCTGCGCCCAATCTCGGTTATGCAGGTTTCCATTTCCTGCCCAAGAAACTGGGCAGGAGACGGAAATCGGCAGGCAGTCTTCAAACCCATTCATGGGTTTGAAAAGTGTCCGCTGGTGAGCGTCTTCCGTTCTCCATGGCAAAACCGTTTTGTTTTTTTGTTTTTTTTTAACCAGCCACAAAGTCGCAGGATGCAAAGATGCAGGACTTTGTGTCCGATTATAAAACAAACAAACAAATAAAAAAAAAACGGTTTCGCCACAAAGAGCAAAAGGCGCTCACCGGCGGACACTGAATGTTGGTTTCTGTCTTCTGCCGACAGAAAATGGAAACCTGCATAATGGAGATCGGGTGCTGGTGGGAACCCGCCCTTATATGTATTCTAGAGAAAGGAGTGATTTAGAACCTTTATTTATTCTATTTTTTTATAGCTTTTTTTTCACTATTAGCCCCACCCCCACCCCTGTAACCGGCACCTCTGCTGTAAGAGTTATAGCGGAGATGCCGGTTGCTATGGCGACCGCTCTGCAGCAGACCAATGCCATTATAGTTACAGACCCGGCATCCGGACCCAGCATAAAGACACCGAGGCGGGTGCTGGAGCAGGAAACCAGGGGCGGCAGGAGCGTGGCGATGCTGTTCATTTCAAGCTGCAGGCCAGGAACACAGACACGTGCCATGTCACCTGGTGTGTGATGGAGCGGTGTGGAGGGGGGGTGGTGATGTCTGGAGAGCAAGCAAGCGAGCGGCGGCAGCGTTCTTGGCCTGCTAGCAGAAATACCGTAAGTACTTCTGCAGTTTTAAATTCAAGTGGCCGCCGAGAAATTCCACCTTGACTTGAGTATAAGTCGAGGGCGGCTTTTTCAGCTGCAAAGCTCGGCTTATACTCGAGTATATATGATACATGCGCAACCAGAATGCTCACCAATTTATACAACTGTAAGTTACTATGAAATTGCCATGTAGAGTTGTATACTATAGACAAAAATGAAGAAGAATGTACAAAAGCTGGATGGTGACAGCAGCCAAGTGACAATGACATTTGCCTTACTTAGATAATATTCTAGTCTTAGATAAAGCGCTTGGAAGCAATGCCATATTCTTAACGTAAGAGGAACTTACCTGTTGACCCAGCCACTATCGCTTTCAACTTCCTTTTGTGCCTGCACGACATAGTATAAAAGAGATAACTACACATCCGTTCTACTATATAGACGGCATTTTATCAGTTATCAGAAACAGACTTTACTGTTCTTAATACAATTCTTAAGGTGACCATACACATTGATGTTGGCTGAGGCCACCAATATAAACAGGATTGGCCAACCATCTAATGTGTATGGTGGTGTCCCAACTTTCCAATTGGAGATGTTGAAGTGTATGGCCACAGTTGTACAGAAATCACTCCAGCCAAGAGAGATTTATTCTTCATGTCAGACTTTTACCATCCGTACCTTCTAAGATGTACATAAAACCAATACATACAAGATATGTGTTGTTAAAGGTTGATCCTTTATTACATCATTATGATAAGAATAAGAAATGACTCATTGTCCTAGGATATCACAATATATGTGACATATGTATGCTTAATTCTAAGGATGAGAAATCTGGATAAACTAATGTTTGCTGGAAATAAATTCAGTGTATTCCTATCTGAGTTATCTTTAATAAGCCTACTGTGCCTTTAGTTAAAACCATCCCAGATTTCATGGAGTATATTTACTTTTTTATATTAACTCTGAACTACATTTCTTGTATGAACAAGTGTAACTGGTTAGTATTAGGTACAGTGATGGTATTTCCATCGGCTTCAAAAAAATAGTTTGAGCTTTCTCAAAGGGCTAAAAGTGGTCTCCAAAGCAAATTCGCTCGCTGTGGATATTACCGCACATTTTCGGTGTGTTCAGGATAAACCAAGGAAACAAATGGGTGCTAGGGTTCAGCGATTGGGATTGGGTTCCGATCCCACCTAAAAAAGATCGGGAACGGAATTCCAATCCAGATCGCTCAACCCTTACCTGCAACTTAACTTAACGAGGACCTTTCATGGTTTGGGGCACAGGAAGTTCTATATACTGCTGGAAAGCCAACAGTGCACTGAATTCAGCGCACTGATGGCTTTCCCAATCTGTGCCCCGAGTAAAGAGCTTTCGGGCCGGTACCGTAGCTCTTTACAGTCAGAAGGGCATTCCTGACAGTCTGTCAAGAACGCCCTTCTCCACAGCAGCGTCTATCGCGCTGTACAGTGTGAGCGGGGAGGAATGCCCCCTCCCTCTGCTCACAGTGCTCGTCTATAGACCAGTATTATCAGGAGGGGAGGGGGTGTTCCTCCCTGCTCACACAGCACAACACAATAGGAACTGCTGTGGAGAAGGGAGTTCTTGACAGACGGTCAGGAACGCCCTTCTGACTGTAAAGAGCTACGGTACCGGCACCGAAAGCTCTTTACCTGAGGCACAGATCGGGAAAGCCATCAGTGCACTGAATTCAGCGCACTGTTGGCTTTCCAGCAGTATATAGAACTGCCTGTGTCCCAAACCATGAAAGGTCCTCTTTAACTGTAACTTACCTGCACAGAACCGCTGCCGCTCCCCAGAGCTCCGGGCCGTTGTCCTCTGTCCTCTCCTCTTTCATAAGCACACGCCGGCAGAGCGCCATGTGTGGCCCCACCTCCCTAGGCTAGTGTTACTGATGCTGGGAGTAGGCGGGGCTTGTTGTGGTTTAGGAGAGTGTGGGCGAGTACAGGGCGGGGAGATGTGAATGATTCACTAGGGAGGCGGGGACACGTACGGCGCTCTGCTGGCGTCTGAATGAGAGAGGAGAGAAACAGACAGAGAATAACAGTCCGGAGCTCCGGGGAGCGGCATACATACTGGGACGGGAGGCGGCAGCGGTTCTGTGCAGGTAACAGGACAGCAGGGGAACTAAGTAGCCAGCGGATTTTTTAATCACTACACAGCGTGGACTCCAAAAATTGAAGGCTTCAATTTTTGGACTCCAAGCTGTGTAGTGAACAGGATCGTTTTTAAAATCTGATTTTCAATCATTAAAAAATCCCATTGACTTGCATTAGGATCGGAATTGGGATCGGGTTCGGATGGAAAATGATCAGAAATCGGATTTTAAAAACTACCCTGAAATCTCGAGATCAACTCAACCCTAATGGGCGCCCAAACAGTGTTGGAAACAGAGTAGCAGATGGTCCATAAGAGTAAATATCACTTTTTATGTGTGAATGTATGTATGTGTGATGTATTTTTAATTTGCTGAGAAACACCTTTAACAAACAATCCAGTGTTACCGGGTGGATAAACTCCTTGATTGGAAGAATCCCTTATTTCAACTCGCGTAGTTCCAATTTGAACAACACATAACATTTACAGATTAGCTTATGTTCTATAACTTTTTGATACCTTTGTCACAAAGTCATTTTGTGGAATACACTATAACTAATAAGTCTGACACTGTATTGGTGCTCCATAAATATACAAGGTGCATGTTAATAATGCAGTATTTTGTGAGAGGTAAGTGATCTACTTACACAGTTCGATAGTACCAGTTCATAAAGATAAACAACATGGCAGCCAGAAAGAGAAGGATAGCCAATATAATAATCGCCATCTGCAAATAAAACAGACAAAATATATGAAATAGAAAGAAATTAAACCAAATAAATGGGTGACTGGCTGATGGTGCGCTGCAGTATGCTTGGCATATATGTAAATGTAGCTTATTATAATAAAATATGATTACATAGAAGTGATAGTTATTTTAAATGACTAATAAAATATCCTTACTGTAATACGATACCATTTAAGCCTAGAAACTTGATTTGTACCTGCAGAGCAGACAGGTCCTCAGGAGCGCGAGGAGCTGTAGCCGGTTGGACATCCATGACATTGTAATTGCGAAAGAGATTACGTAATTGTTCTTTATTTTCATCAATCATTTGTATAACCCTTAGAGAGAACATAAAAAAAATCAATAAGCTTCCTAAAGATAATATAATATTGTGTATTGCACACATTAATGCTAACAGGACACATCGCATTATTATTCATAAAATTTCTTTGCTTCCTAACTGCAAAATAGTTAAATTATGAAACTCTTCCTACTGTTTTGCTGCTCTGAAGTCTGTGCAAATTCTCTATATAACTGGCCATTCTATCACTAAATTGCTATTTTTTCTCACTATGACCTAGGAATTAGAGATGAGCGAACACTAACATGTTCGAGGTTTGAAATCCGATTCGAACAACCGCACACTGTTCGACTGTTCGAACAGGTTTTGAACCCCATTATAGTCTATGGGGGGAAATGCTCGTTTCAGAGGTACGCAACATTCGATCAAATTCTACTTACCAAGTCCATGAGTGAGGGTCGGGCTGGATTCTTCTCCCTGCGCAGCGTCCTCTTCCGGCCTTGAATTCACTCTGCTAGGCATCGGGCCTAGGCAGAGCCGACTGCGCATGCCCGCGCCCGCGCGGACATGCGCAGTCGGCTCTGCCCAGGACCGATGCTTAAGCAGAGTGAATGCAGAGCCGGAAGAGGACGCGGGAGCGCTGCGCAGGGAGAAGACTTCTAAAGGTAAGAGAAGAACCAGTGTTGATTGGCAATGTATCGCATTCTGCCAATCAACGCTGGTTCTGCATCGAATCTTAACTTCGAACAGCTAGTAGTATTCGATCGAGCACCTACTCGATCGAATACTACTCGCTCATCTCTAGTAGGAATAGCCTTAAGAAAGGCTATTCTTCTCTTATCTTTAGATGTCTTCTACGCGCCGCCATTCAGTAGAAATCCCGGTTTTCCTCAGTATGCAAATGAGTTCTCTTCTAGCACTGGGGACGTCCCCAATGCTGCAAGAGAACTCTCCAGCGCCGCCTCCATCTTCATCAGGAACGGCCCCTCTCCGCGTCTTCTTCCGGCGCTGGCTTCAAACTTCTACGCGTGCGCAGTTGGCTCTGCCACAAAAAATGGTGCAGACATGTGCAGTTGGCTCTGCCCGAGGCCCGATGGCAGAGCTGACTGCGCATGCGTAGAAGTTTGAAGCCAGCGCTGTAGGAAAACGCGGAGAGAGTCCGTTCAAGATGAAGATGGAAGCGGCGCTGGAGATTTCTAGAGTTGTTCTAAAACCTCTATATACTGCACAGCCTTGATTGTTTTCTTTTTAAGATGTGCAGGCTGCCATGCCATAGGCACTAATGCAACCCCATACCATCAGTTATACAGGCTTTTCCACAGTGTACTCATAACAAGCTGAACGATAATTCTCCTCTAGAGTCCACAGGACATGACGTCCACAAAGGTTTCCATAAAGAACTTCACTTTTTCATTCATCTGGCCACAATGATATTCAGCATACCACTGGCCAAAAATATCCAGCATGGCCCAATTATTTTTGCAAGTCTAAAATCTGCTGTAGGTTCTTGCAAAAAGACAATCACAGTATTTTCATAGCCGAATGTTTACTGAAATGGTTGTAATTATCCACTTCATTTCATCCTGTTTAGTTTAAGTCTTGCCCACCTAATAGTTGGTTTAGGCTGAGCCAGAATCTTAAGCAAAAATATTTCTGTAATTTTTCACATCTTGTTGAATGTTAAGCCGTGCCCCCTTTCTCTGCTAAGCTACACCTACTTGTTTGGTAGGTCAGAAACCTTTTCTCTAAAACTAGATGTGTTAAAATGCACCATGATGACCAGAGATTAGGGTTGAGTGATTGGGATTGGAAAAGATCGGATCCTGATCGGTGATCGAGTAAATTTCACAATCGCGATCGGGTTCCGATCCCGCCTAAAAAAGATCGGGAATGGAATTCTGATCCCGATTGCTCAACCGACTTAACTGCATAGAACCGCCGCTGCTCCCTGGACCTCCTGGCCGTTGTTCTCGGTCCTCTCCTCTCTCTTCGCACGCCGGCAGAGCGCTGTGCACGCCCCCGCCTCCCTAGGCTAGTGTTACTGCTAGGAGTAGGCGAGCTTTTTGTGGCTTAGGAGAGTGTGGGTGGGTACAGGGAGGGGAGACGTGAGTGACGCACTCACGTCTCCCCGCCCTGTACCCGCCCACACTCTCCTAAGCCACAACAAGCCCCGCCTTCTCCCAGCATCAGTCACACTAGCCTGGGAGGCGGGGGTGTGCACAGAGCACTGCCGGCGTGCGAAGAGAGAGAGGAGAGGACCGAGAAAAACGGCCGGGAGCTCCGGGGAGCGGCGTACACATCGGGAGAGGAGGCAGCAGAAGTTCTGTGCAGGTAAGTGAGAGGGGGCCAAAGAGCCAACGGACTTTTTAATCACTACCCAGTGTGGAGGCTTCAATTTTTGGACTCCATGCTGTGTAGTGAACAGGATCGTTTTTAAAATCCGATCTTTGATCATTAAAAAAAATCCCATTGACTTACATTAGGATCGAAATTGGGATCGGGTTCGAATGGAAAATGATCAGAAATCGGATTTTAAAATCGATCCTGAAATTTCAAGATCGGCTCAACCCTGCCAGAGATGCAAGAAAATTGCTAAAATTTGGTTAGATATGCCAATTAATACCAATACACCTAGATGACGTACCGGTCAACATCAAGAATTCTGTTGGTGTCACGGTTAACGACATGAATCAGCATGTCGGTCTGTGCAAAGTTCACTCTGCCCTTCTTGTCCACATGGAACTGTAGAAAAAACAACAGACAGATCTGGTGTGATCACAATAATCTCTAGCAACCAGATCACACTTAGTTTTTCCAGTGCAATGCAACATTTATGAAAGAGGAAATATTAGTCAGCAAAGTAATTTGCAATTGAACTTCGCTGTATCAGATATGGACTTGGATTTTACATTTTATCCATCTAGAGTTACTGAATCTGGAAGTGTACCCTATATAGAAACAATATATGGGAACATTACAAGAGAAAAATAGGTTGAAAAACTATTCGTGACTACTCGTACAACCTTTTGTTCAATCCACTCCTGACTTAGGTTAAAAAAAAAATAAAAAATTTGCAACAAAAAAAGCTGTGTTTCCGCAAAATGGAGCCTCAGTCTAAAGCCTTAAAACCTTCAGATTAGTCCCAGGTCTAGTCGGTGTACATTCCTCTCCAGAGGCCTGACCATGATGATATCATTATTACCTGTACATCATCTGTATTGACAATGGCACCTGTTATGTTGGAAAGCAGGCGTATAAATTCTTCCTCAAACTCCCGCACCCGGTCTGGAATCTCATTAATTACTATCTTTAAGCGCTGGTCATCTCTTAAGATATAGATACCAACAACAGCAGTGTCATTGTGTCCAGCCAGATCAGAAGCCATGATGTCTACCACAAAATAGCCAGGGCTATAGGCAGTAAATAAATCAAATGTCCGAATAATACCATCCACATTACCTGGGAAGAAAGGAAACATTGTTGGTTTTGTTGATGTAGAACGTTGCTTTGATTGAATAGAACAATAAAGTCAATAGACGTCTTTATGTTTTTAATATATGCAAAATTCTGCGCTGATTAATGGTATTATACATCTTTACAGGGGAGCTCTATTTTTCTAGTACAGAGCTTCGAATCACCAGCAATAACTGACTGACTCACTCTAGGGCCATAGTGGTGAACCTATGACGTGTGCCAGAGGTGGCGCTCAGAGCTCTCTATGTGGGCACCTATCTGTGGAATACATTATATTGTGTGGAGACCACTTTGCAACAGATAGTACATTCTGCTCCACCATGGCCCCCACATTGTACAGTGTAGGGGCTACTGTGGAACAGATTGTATTGTGTGAGGGCCACTGTGGAGCAAATTGTATAGTGTGAGTATCAGTGTGGAACAGATTGTACTGTGTGGGGGCCACTGTGGAACACTGTACTGTGTGAGGGCCACTGTGGAGCAAATTGTACTGTGTGAGGATCAGTGTGGAGCAAATTGTACTGTGTGGGGCCCTTCATTATTCATAACAGACAGTATTTCTTTTATAGCAGACGTGACATTAGTACAGGCTGCAATAATATTGCACGGTCACTATAAAACAGATCCTGTGCGATGTAAATAGTGAACATTAATTGTTCAAAATTATGCCAAATGCAAACCTTTACCTTTCAGTACTAAGTTGTTTTGTATCATTGAAAGCTCTGTAAAACCCCATTCACACAACTGTATTTTTCCGGTCTGTAATTATCCGCAATTGTGGATCCACACAATATTAAAGTTAAATTGGCATGTTGACACTTTGCGATACATTAGTGGGTTTGGGGTTGCAGTTTGGGCACTCAGTCTCTAAAAGGTTCACCAATTTATCATATTAAGAGCCCCTCAGAAGCTGCATTCAATACTAAATTTATATATATGTGTAGGCTTTTTCCAGCATATTAACACTTTCTTAATCAAGTTGGACAACCCCTTTAATTTTCACATTGTCATCTTACACAGTTCATTTCAGCCGTAAGAACACACACATCTATTTTTTTGCCAATGGTATTAAAGTTTTTTTCATGTATATTCTAGCTTAATAACGATACACGGAAGGACCAAGTTCCAGAATATCTCCAGAGTGAAAATGATTAGAGATGAGCGAGTAGTGAAATATTCGAGATTCAATATACATTTCGAGTAGAGCCTCAATATTCAACTACTTGATCGAATATCGAATCCCATTACAGTCTATGGGAAAAAATGCTTGTTTCAGGGGAAGCTACTATTCGATTAAAGGAGAGTCACCAAGTCCACGAATAGCAGGAGGAGAGTGTTTAGGAGAAGTGCTGTGTAATTAAAGTGCACGGACCTCATTATAGTCTATGGTGTCCGTGCACTTTAACTGCACAGCGCTTGCAGTTGCGCTGATATTCCATTCAGGGGGTCCTCCTGCGGACTCCTTCCGGACGAAAGGCAAGCATTCGGCCAATCAATGTTGGTTCTGAATATAATCTTTACTGCGAATAGCAAGTAGTATTTGAACGAGTACAAGTATTTTGTATATTGTAGTATTCTATCGAATACCTACTCGATCGAATACTACTCACTCATCTCTAAAAATGATATTAAGGCCCATTAGCTGATGGATCTCTCAGAGTAAGTTGGCTTGTTCCATTTATTTTCTATCAGAACATGCAGTGTGCAAGGAGTTACTGAGCATGAATAATTCAAGTATTTTTCATCATTTATACCATCTCTATGTTTAGCAATGGCAAAAAAAAATCCCTTACCTATCACAAAAATATTTTTTACTGCCTCGGAATCATTTGAGTTGTGTTTGATGTACTGGATGCCAAGTATTGTATAGAATACCAAGCTGTTGTTTCCCACATCAGCATCAATGGCTACAACCTTTATGAGTTCAGAACCCACTTTAGCATCAGTAGCAACACCTGAAATGAAAAACAAGAACATTAAAAGAATTATGAAGTGTATATAAAGATTCACAAAAACTATATGTATAGATTAAACTCTGTTAAGATTGCTGGTAAAGGCTCCACGCAAAAAAACAAAACCAAACCCAAAATAACACAATAGGGATCAGGTGATGCACTGGGAACACTTAGGGCCGGTTCACACATGCTGATGTGTTCCGTCCGTAAGGGTCCGCATGAGGACCCCTACGGACGGAACACAAGCGCAACTGTAATGCTATGCAGTTCAAGCGCACGGGCCACATAGACTATAATGGGGTCCATGTGCTTGCCACGCACTGCCCACACGAACAATTCGTGATACTTAGATACTTGTCAATTAGATACTTGTCAATGGAACATGTTTTACCTGTAGTATACTCAGATTTTGTGAATCTGGGTGGCTGATCATTAATATCTTCAAGATAGACCCTCACTTCTTGCAATGTAGAGTCTGTGCTGGGATCGAAGCTCTGAATCTTTGCAGCCCTCATTGCTTTGCGTGCTGACCAGTTTCTATTGCTGGATGCTTTTACTATAAGGGTATAATATGGTTCCTTCTCTCGATCCAAATTCTTTAGGACGGCGAGTCTTCCTTCTGGTATGAGTTGGAAATTGCCTTGCTCATTGCCAGCTAGAAATGAGATAGAACGTATTCAGTCCACAATGCTGATATTCATTCAGTAGTTAGAAGAGTCCATTATCCCCGACTCTACGTGTCTGAATCACAACTATAACGGAATATATTTTTTTCCCCTGAAAATCCCAAAATTTTGTGAATTACGAGGAACCTCAGATGATATAAACTGGACTTTTTATCTTAATTTTTGTTGTTTTTTTTTGTAAGAACAATTACAAAAAAAACATAACATAACACAGAATGGGAGGCATTTACACCATAAGGAGATTTATGGTCACACTATTAATGTGATCTTATAGTAACATATTCATGGTGGTATCAAAGAAGTCAAAAAGTCATATTCCAGAAGTCTGGACTCCTGACATCGCAACAATCGAGGTTCCCTGCAGTGAGAGTTATATCTGAAATCTACCCCATTCCCTCACTGGTCTTGGTTTCAATTTTTGTACATGGGACCTCACATGACGTGCGAGAATTATTAGGAAGGTAATGCCTCTTAATAACAAAGGTGCATCTTCTCGGGGAATGAATTAAGACTGAGGCAAGAAACACCAGTCACCAAGCCGCGTCAGAATAGGACCAAAATACGCCTGCCATGACTTCCGTCAGTCGCGGCTTCCCGCTCCGGAGTAGACCCAAATGAATGGACCTAGTCCGGAGGGTGCTGCCGCGAGACTGAATCAGCCGCGGAATCCACCTGAAGAAAGGGCAGCTCGCTTCTAAGCTACAGGTCTACATAGACCTCTATTGCGAGGGGGCATATTATGACGTGGATTCAGCACCAAAATCTGCCCCCTCTTGCCCCGTGTGAACGGGGCCTTAAATCTACTAAGAGCAGTCTACGTACCTACTGTACGTTCTGGCCTCAATGCCCTTTTCATATATGACTGTGCTCTCTCTTTTGGCGTGTTTTATGCTGTATATTACTACTCAGGGAGGAGGTAAGAGCAGGTACTGAAGTGTTACTTACAAATCTCTATATTGTGTTAGCAGTAACTCTCTCACTATAAAGGTAAGGCCTCCTGTTGCGAAAATACAGCATTTTTGGCTTGACAGAACCAAAAAAGGCCACATTGCACAGCACCAGCCAACTGAATGACATTTTATTTAATTTCATCTCATTTACACAATGTGTGAATGTCATTTTAGTCTGATGAAGGAGTCATAAGCTCCGAAACGCTTTGCCATTTCTGTTCTGACTTTGTAACAAAAAAAGGACAATTAAATGTTCTTCTTGCTGTTCCATCGGTCTTCACTTTGGCAACTCCTACATTACCGCAATAGTGTTTGAAGGAAGTGAGTATTCAATAGTTCAAATCACAGAACTGTGTCAAGTGCTTCTTAATTTCTACGCATTGGACAAAAGTTGCTTTCCTGTAATTTGCAAGGTAAGGTTTGTCATAGGTCAGCGAATCCCATGATAACCATTCAGAGTCTTCCTCCAGAGACTCTAGAAGAGATGTAACTGTCATGACCTGAGTAATTTAATAAAAATTGTGTGTTTTTCTGGTGGGGTTTGGTTGGGAATTTGACTCGGTGTTCTGTGGCTCTCTGGTGGTTTTCTTACCATTGGGCCATTGGTTTGTGTGTTGAGTATCGGCCTTCAGTATACACTTGAGGTTTCTTTGAATTGAGCCTCAGGTGTTGGTCGTAGTCATCATCCTATCAGATGGTTCTGGGGCCTGTATAAGGCAGAGGGCTGGCTTCAGTTTTTGCCGGTTTTCGTTGTGACCAACCTGAATTCGTGGCTCAGTGAGGAGGAGTATTTGTGGAAGTTTCAGCTGATTTGGAAGTGGTGTGAGTGTTGCCTTGTGTGAGAGTTTGGTTTTCCTCTCCACACTTCTACTCTACCCCTGTCCTTCAGTTTCTTGTTGCCTGACACTGTCTTCGTATTAGTGAGGTTTTGTTTTGGGTTTCAGGTTTGCTTTTCCCCAGTGCTATGTAACCCTTTCCTCATTATTCCACTGTTCCTCTCCTCATTCTCCTGTTTTGTGTTATGTTGTGCTGCGTGTCTGTTTCCCAGCACGTCCCATCCTGTTGTTTCAGTTCGCAGCTGCACCTGTGTTTCATTTGGGGTGACCACTGTTAGTTCCCCAGTCCATAGCCTCTTGTAGCTCTCTCCCTAACTATCCTCTAGGTCTTTGTATTTAGAGAGACAGAAGTTGTCGGGGCCAGGACTAGCTTGGGAACAGCCAACCATCACCCGCAGGCCCAGTGCCTAGTTAGCCGCCGTAGTGCTAGGGAGAGTTTCCTACCCCTATTCCCTTAGAGGTGCATGCTGCAGTGGCTTGGGCATAGACACAAACGTGACAGTAACTGGTCCAGTGCTCCCATGAGAACATGTGCCATAAGAGAGCAAATAACCCTACAAGATGTCTGAAATACCCACCTTGAATTGGTTTAAAGGGAGTCTACCACCTTCCCAAACATATTCAACTGTGACCAACAGGTTACGTATCCTACTACTGTGATAAACCAAATACTTTTATCATTTATGTTACTTTTGTTCATTTGGGGAAAAACAACTTTGAAGTGATATGTAAATGAAGCAGTTGGTGTACTGGGGGTGGGCCTTCAGCCTTAGGAGTGCTGCTCTTACTGATCAACTACTACAAACACCAGCCTGCACCAGCATGTGCAGTGGGAGTTGGTTCTCCCAATATGGTATCGCCCAGCAATGCTCCCAAGATTGGAGACCCTCCCCCAGTGCACATCTGCATAAAACATCAAAGTTGTTTTTCTCCAAATCTGGCTGAGGAAGGTGGTAGACCTTTTTACATATTTTTTATATTTTAAAATACATTAAGGGGGGGGGGTGTTATTTAAAACTTTGGGTAGTGTGCCTTTAATACCAGGACTACAAGGGAAGCTTGGCTAAGATGTCGCATGGCTAAAATTGCCTGTTTTATGCTGCCTTGATCATAAGTAATTTAAGTTAATGACTGTCAAACCTCATGGATTTGTCTCATTGTTGTATTGCAATAACTTGCCTTCACTTTCATTACTTGCAAAGATGACAACATGGCACATGTTACCAAAGTCATTGTCTTTCACTAGCCTAAAGGGGGATTAATCAGATGCTGTAAATATGCTTAAAATGTCAAGCAAGGATCTAGAATATAGTTTGTTTGTGAGCTGTCTTAGAATTAGGTGTAGGGGCTAGGGTTGAGCCGTTCTTGAGATTTCAGGATCGTTTTTAAAATCCGATTTCCGATCATTTTCCAGCCGATCCCGATCGTGAAATTTGCTCGATCACCGATCAGGATCCGATCTTTCCCGATCACTCAACCCTAATAGTGGAAGGCAAGAACCAGAGGTTCAAGATGAAGTGGAAAAACTGCGCTCCCTGGTTGTTGATAGATAGTGACACAAAGACCAATTGTCCACGTATGGATTTATTGAGAAACACAGGAGGTTGTTTTCCCCAGCTACACGGATGCTCTCATATAAAATGAAAATTGAGCTTTGTTCTTGCACTTGAAGAAGGACCCTTGAAGGTCCGAAACGCGTCGTGCTTTTGTTTCTCAATAAATCCATACGTGGACAATTGGTCTTTGTGTCACTATCTATCAACAACCAGGGTGCGCAGTTTTTCCACTTCATCTTGAACCTCTGGTTCTTGCCTTCCACTGTCTTCTCTCCGGGATTCCGGTACATCGTGGATTCTGCTGCCACTCTCACCTGGATTGTTTACTAACTTAAATCCACATTGGGGTTGTGATATCCCACAACCCTTCATGTGAGAGGCCAACTGGTCTGAATTAATATTAATGAATATTGTCTACCACCATTTTAACAGATCTACTACGCTTAGAGCGCTCGGTGTCTTTTTCCTCTCTACTCAACCCTAATAGGGGTGTTAAAATTTAATAACAATATCACATGTGCCAGCACGGACATAGCTATAGAAGCTACAACTGTAGCAGCTGCTATCAGGCCTTGGACAGTGAAGGGGCCCCAAAAGTTTCTCTACAATGTAAAATATACCACTGAATTTTAAATGGCACTATGTAGGTTGGAGGACCAATACAGGTTTTGCATAGTGTGCAAGAATATTACCACCATGATTCTTATTGCAAATCTTTCCAAAAATATGCAAAATATGTACACGTGATATTCCGATCGTTCTGTAGATTTCACCTCAATACATTGTTGGGATGATATTCACAGTAAAAATCTGTGGCCTATACACAAAAGTATGGTGAGTTCAAACGTGGAATTTTTCCTGTGGATAGTTCATAACACTTTTTTTTGCCTCAAAACCCCTTTAAATTTCTCCTCGGTCCTGACTTATTTAAAACTTTATTTTTCTAAAGCGTTAAGGGGCTGTGCCTTCTTTTCTGTATGCCATTTAGTACCCTAGTGACCTCTTCAGCTTTGTGATTTTACAGATGTCCTAATAACAACTTCCCTTTATTATATTGACTAATGTGATTTACAGACAATGGGGTTAAACGTTACCTGCAATGAAGTAATAGACAATAGCATTCGATCCTTCATCTGCATCCACCGCACCAGTGACATTTCCCACCACTGTTCCCGATTTGGAGTGTTCACGGACAGAGAGAATCTGATACTGCAAAGCGCCTCTCTGTGTACAGAACAAGTAGCCAACAAAGAATACATTATAGCATTAACGTCTACAGTGAACAGTCAAGTTACGGTATTACTTTGTTTCAGGAAGGCCACGGCTGAGTAAAAAAAAAAAAAAACGCTAACGAGACTATAATTTGAGACTATAACTTCATGAAAAAATTGTAATGGTTTCAGAAGCTGCAGAATAATACTCAACTAGAAATCTTTAGTTAGATAGGCTCCCTGTAGTGTTTTCCTTACCGATGGCTTTCAAAAGACAGGCTATGTACATAGCTCTGTGTGTCGAGTCCACAGAAAGACACTAATCTTGGAATACAACAGGTAGGGTTGAGCGAATGGGATCGGAAATGTTCGGATTCCAATCGGTAATCGAGTAAATTTCACGATCACGATCGGAAATCCGATCCCGAACTTTTCCGGCGGGATCAAGGTCGGAGGTTATTTTCCACAATGCTTGGCTACTGGCCAATTATTGTGGGAAAAGCTATAGTATCAGATGAGTGAGTACTATTCGAAACTCCCATTAGACATGCCTTCAGAGCGCCATACACGCCCCCACGTCCCTAGTCTAGTGTTAGAGATGATGGGAGAAGGCGGGGCTTGTGGCTTTGGAGAGTGTGGGCGGGTACTGGGAGGGGAGACGTGAGTGATGCACTCACGTCTCCCCGCCCACACTCTCCTAAGCCACAACAAGCCCCACCTACTCCCATCATCTCTAACACTAGACTAGGGACGTGGGGGCGTGCACGGCGCTCTGAAGGCATGTCAATGATAGAGGATTGGATCAAGAAGAAAGGGAAACAGCAGCGGATCTGTGCAGGTAAGCGGACACCAGGGTGGCTAAGTAGCTGGGGGAATTTTTTTTTGTAATCACTACACAGCGTGGACTCCAAAAATTTAAACAATTTTTGGACTCCACGCTGTGTAGTGAATAGGATTGTTTTTAAAATCTGATCTTCAATTATTAAAAAAAAATCCCATTGACTTGCATTGCGATCGGAATCGGGTTTGAATGGAAAATGATTGGAAATCGGATTTTAAAAACGATCCTGAAATTTCAAGATTGGCTCAACCCTAACAACAGATCAATTACCAGTACTTTCCTGTGGCACACGTGATCTAATTAATATGTTATTTTATTAGTATTTATTTATAGAACACCAACCTATGCCACAGCACTTATATAAGTCCCTAGGGATCTCACACTAAATTCCAAATTAACTAGTACATTTTGGTGTGATATTACTGGAGAACCTCGAGGAAACCCACAAAAACACTGGGAAAACATACAAAGTCAATGCAGATGTTTAATTTGGTTGGCTTCAGGGATGAAAAGCAGCAAAGCTAACCAGTGAGTAACATTGCTACCTTACAATACATACTGTTATTTTGTTACAACATACAACATACAAAGTATTATTATGGAAAAAAATAAAAAAAATCACTCACCGGAGGGCGAACAAATATAGGTTCATTGTCATCAATATCATCAAGCGCAACCTGAAGAGGTAGCATGGCTTCATAAGGCACTGGCTGGCCAAGGTCATTCGCAACAATAATTAGCTGGAAGGGAAACGTAATTATTATCTAAATTTCTTAGAAAAGAAAAGTTAGGGCTAGTTCACATGGGGCACGGTATGGCGTATTTTCGTCCTGATTGTGACGCGGTAAGCCTTCCACAAATAGGGCTAGTTCACATGGGGCACGGTATGGCGTATTTTCGTCCTGATTGTGACGCGGTAAGCCTTCCACAAATGTCGTGGCTTCCGACAGTTGCAGCTTCCCGCTCCAGAGTAGGCCTAAATGAATGGGCCTAGACCGGAGGGTGCTGCTGTGAGGCTGGATCAGCCACTGAAATCTCCTGAAGAAGGGGCAGCTCGCTTCTTTTATCCGTGAGCGGGAACATACTGTTCATGGAAAAAAGTATGCTAGCGGTCTACATAGACCTCTATTGTGAGGGGGCAGATTCTGATGTGGATTCAGCGCCAAAATCCGCCCCCTCTTGCCCCATGTGAACAAGACCTTAGTATGTCAAGTGATAGGTATTCATTACTGCCAATAACCTTTCAAATTAATTCTATATTATAATTTTTGCAATATATTTTATTAACCTATCTAACTTCCTTTTAGGCTGCTCTAGCAATCTTGTAACTAGACATTGCTGGGTAGACATTGTCTGTACACCCATACTCAATGTAGCCTATAGAGCTGAAGCATTTACCAAATAGCTGTATCTGGTTTTATACCACCTATAAAAAATAGTTTTGGTATCACAAGAAAGATGAGATTGACGCAATAGCTAGAACAGAACTTGAGGTTAGTTAAAAACACAGTCGGAAGTTACACTTTTTTGTTGCTTAATAGAGATGAGCGAACAGTGTTCTATCGAACTCATGTTCGATCGGATATTAGGCTGTTCGGCATGTTCGAATCGAATCGAACACCGCGTGGTAAAGTGCGCCATTACTCGATTCCCCTCCCACCTTCCCTGGCGCCTTTTTTGCTCCAATAACAGCGCAGGGTAGGTGGGACAGGAACTACGACACCGGTGACGTTGAAAAAAGTAGGCAAAACCCATTGGCTGCCGAAAACATGTGACCTCTAATTTAAAAGAACAGCGCCGCCCAGCTTCGCGTCATTCTGAGCTTGCAATTCACCGGGGACGGAGGTTTCCGTCCAGTTAGCTAGGGGTTAGATTCTGGGTAGGCAGGGACAGGCTAGGATAGGAAGGAGAAGACAACCAACAGCTCTTATAAGAGCTAAATTCCAGGGAGAAGCTTGTCAGTGTAACGTGGCACTGACGGGCTCAATCGCCGCAACCCAGCTTTCCCAGGATCCTGAATGGAATACACTGTCAGTGTATTCCCGTATACCCGATATATACCCCCGATACCCGTTCCAACGGTGTGCCCCCCCACCTTCACCCCAGAAATACCCTGCAAGTCCCCTAGCAATAGGATTGGGGCTATATACACCCACAATTTTTGCTACTGCCATATAGTGCCATTGTCTCACTGAGAATTCAAAGAATATATTGGGCTTACATATAACTTCAATTCCAGGGAGAAGCTTGTCAGTGTAACGTGGCACTGACGGGCTCAATCGCCGCAACCCAGCTTTCCCAGGATCCTGAATGGAACACACTGACAGTGTATTCCCGTATACCCCATATATACACCCCAAATCCCCGTTCCAACGGTGTGCCCCCCCACCTTCACCTCAGAAATACCCTGCAAGTCCCCTAGCAATAGAATTGGGGCTATATACACCCACAATTTTTGCTACTGGTATATAGTGCCATTGTCTGACTGGGAATTCAAAGAATATATGGGGGTTATGTGCACCCACAATTTTTAATACTGGTATACAGTGCCATTGTCTGACTGGGAATTCAAAGAATATATGGGGGTTATGTGCACCCACAATTTTTAATACTGGTATACAGTGCCATTGTCTGACTGGGAATTCAAAGAATATATGGGGGTTACGTGCACCCACAATTTTTAATACTGGTATACAGTGCCATTGTCTGACTGGGAATTCAAAGAATATATTGGGGTTATGTGCACCCACAATTTTTACTACTGGTATACAGTGCCATTGTCTGACTGGGAATTCAAAGAATATATGGGGGTTACGTGCACCCACAATTTTTGCTACTGCTATACAGTTCCATTGTCTGACTGGGAATTCAAAGAATATATGGGGGTTATGTGCACCCACAATTTTTAATACTGGTATACAGTGCCATTGTCTGACTGGGAATTCAAAGAATATATTGGGAATACAAATACCCTCATTTCTTGCTACTGCCATATAGTGCCAGTGTCTGACTGGGAATTCAAAGAATATATTGGGGTTACGTGCACCCACAATTTTTAATACTGGTATGTAGTGCCATTGTCTGACTGGGAATTCAAAGAATATATGGGGGTTATGTGCACCCACAATTTTTAATACTGGTATATAGTGCCATTGTCTGACTGGGAATTCAAAGAATATATGGGGGTTATGTGCACCCACAATTTTTACTACTGGTATATAGTGCCATTGTCTGACTGGGAATTCAAAGAATATATGGGGGTTATGTGCACCCACAATTTTTACTACTGGTATACAGTGCCATTGTCTGACTGGGAATTCAAAGAATATATGGGGGTTATGTGCACCCACAATTTTTACTACTGGTATACAGTGCCATTGTCTGACTGGGAATTCAAAGAATATATGGGGGTTACGTGCACCCACAATTTTTGCTACTGCTATACAGTTCCATTGTCTCACTGGGAATTCAAAGAATATATGGGGGTTATGTGCACCCACAATTTTTAATACTGGTATACAGTGCCATTGTCTGACTGGGAATTCAAAGAATATATGGGGGTTATGTGCACCCACAATTTTTACTACTGGTATATAGTGCCATTGTCTGACTGGGAATTCAAAGAATATATGGGGGTTATGTGCACCCACAATTTTTAATACTGGTATACAGTGCCATTGTCTGACTGGGAATTCAAAGAATATATGGGGGTTATGTGCACCCACAATTTTTAATACTGGTATACAGTGCCATTGTCTGACTGGGAATTCAAAGAATATATGGGGGTTATGTGCACCCACAATTTTTAATACTGGTATACAGTGCCATTGTCTGACTGGGAATTCAAAGAATATATGGGGGTTATGTGCACCCACAATTTTTAATACTGGTATACAGTGCCATTGTCTGACTGGGAATTCAAAGAATATATGGGGGTTACGTGCACCCACAATTTTTGCTACTGCTATACAGTTCCATTGTCTGACTGGGAATTCAAAGAATATATGGGGGTTATGTGCACCCACAATTTTTAATACTGGTATACAGTGCCATTGTCTGACTGGGAATTCAAAGAATATATGGGGGTTATGTGCACCCACAATTTTTGCTACTGGTATACAGTGCCATTGTCTCACTGGGAATTCCACAAATAATTTGGGGATTCATTCACCCTACATCTCAGGCTCTTGCCATATTCACCCAGGTTGTCAGTGCTGCACCAGCTCGTTCCCAGACAGCTCGGCCCGAAAAACACGTTACCTATATAGAGGATTTGGACAATGAAGACAACATGTTCTAAATCTAATGTCTGCACCTTCTCCAGAATTAAAATAAAGGCAGCGTTTAACTTTCAAATAGCACTGCACAAAGGAAGAGCTTATCAGCTTGTCTCATGACATGCTACTGAAAAGTTTCATTTGTGTATCTTAATGTAAATATAGTTGTATAAGCTTTTTGGGTTTTAGGCACTGCCAAGTTATTTATTACCACCCGCTCCCTTATAATGATGATGACGCCAAAGTCACTGTGGGTGTTCAGAGCTCACAGCTTTGGGTGACATTTGTCTTGCTCTCTGTCGGTACCAGCTGTCTTTTTGGATACCGTAAAGTTATGTTGACTTTATTAACAGCTATAGAAGCTTTAGCCAGGTTGTGACGGTGTGTAACCCTAACAACACTAAGTGGGATACACATTAATAGTCAGTCTATGTACGCTAAACGTATCACTGAAGTAATTTTTTTTCCCTCTCCCCTAATATAAGAAAGGAACAGACATTAGACCTAGACCGGGGTTCGAGGCTTGACAAAATCCAGTATTATTTGTTCTTCATGATGTGAAATATGTGTTGAAAAGCAACCCAAGATGAAGTCAGCCATGTGTGCCAGTGTGTTACTTGGCATGCCTTTGCTGGCCCCAACTGTAAGGGTCACTCTCCATTTCCTCCATTTTCCACTCCCCTTCACACCATTTGTGGTGAAGCAATGGGATGCACTGAAGTGCACCCTCTAGCCTCGTGTGGGATAGGGACATCAGATGCCACTCCAACCCCCTCGTCTTCCTCCGCCAGCCAACGGTGCGAAGATGAGAGGAGTGTGCTCTGAATGTTTTCTGCCTAGCAGAGGCTAGTTCTCACTTACGAAAATGGCCCCACTTTGACCTGTATATCAGGCACAATGGTGTAGGTTTCAAAGAAACATGGCACCAACAAGTTGGAAAACGTGGGCCATGCGTGGACCGTGTTTGAGTCTGGCAAGCTCCAGATCTGCTACCAGGTTCCAGCCATTATCACAGGCGCAAAAATGCCAGGCCCCAGGTGTAGCAGGGAAAAAAAAATGCCATCTCAGCCAGGATGGCATCCCTGACCTCGGAGGCACTGTGCTGTCTGTCCCCCAAGCTGATCAGTTTCAGCACGGCCTGCTGACATCTCCCCATGCCAGTGTTACAGTGTTTTCCGCTAGTAGCTGGGGTGGAGGTTGCAGCTTCGTAGGGTTTCAGTCTACTCCTGCCATGAATTTTGGCCTGGGAGAGGAGATAGGCCACCCCAGTTTGCACCCGGGGAACAGACTCCACCACATTCACCCTGCCTGTCATTAAAGATAAGCACTGCAGCATCCCTGACCACAGGCGCTTGTCCATGTGTCGGTGGTCAAGTGGACCTTGCAGCAAAGCGCAGAGCTCTGGGCCCGACTGATGTTATGGGACACATGCAGGCGCAAGGCAGAGACAGCACACCAAGAGAAGTAGTAACGGCTAGGCCCAGCATAGGGAGGTGCCCCAGCTGCCATCTGCTGACGGAAGGCCTGGGTCTCCAGAAGCATAAACAAACACCAACATCTCCAGGGCCAGCAGTTTATCGATGAGGCTGTTACAGGCTTGGGCATGGGGGTGGGTTGTATTGTACTTCTGCCTGCAATGAAAAGCTTGGGAAATGTGGAGTGGCTGGGAAGAGGCGCATGATGGTGCAGGCCAAAAGGGCGCATGAGGGTGAACTCCCCAATGTGTCAGAGATAGGTGTGTAGGTGTCCTTGCATCATATACTTGCACCATATTTGGCTTTGGAAGTTAATTTTGTGCCAAAAAGTGGTTAAGACAGCGATCCCTCAGCTACTCCCGTTACACTGTCTATTGAAGTTACCATCTGTGGAAGTGGACCACCACTTGTAAGATCCCAAAGGAAGCAGGCAAGAGATGTGCAGTTCAGAAAAAAAGATGAGAAAATAAGTTTAGGCTGTAGAGCACAGAGGGATCGGAGAGGACAGAGCTGGTGTCGGCCAGGTATTCCCACAACATGCGCCTATACTTGTCCCTCCTGGTGACACTAGGCCCCTGAGTGGCAGTAATTTGTCCAGGGGGGCCATTAACGTGTTCCAGACCTAGGAATAAGTCTTCCAACAGGGTAGAGTTTTGCATGCCTTTGCTTCTACCCACTGTTTTTGCTGCTTAGCTTCCCTCCACATCTACTCTGCTTTCACCCCTAAACATCACCCCAGTTTATGCCTTTGCTTCTACCCAGGTTTTTTGTTGATTTAGCTTCCCTCTACATCTACACTGCTTTAGCCCCTAGACATCACCCCTGTCCATGTGGGGTCGGTGGCCTCGTCATCCACCAACTCCTCTTCCAATTGCGCACTGCCCCCTTACTGCAAACCGCACATGACCACAGCTTGCCTTGATGGCAACTGTGTCTCATGATCCCCACTTAGGTCCAGACAAGTCGGTGGCGGGTCCAAAACCCCAAAATTGGAAGGAAATGGCAGATGCTGCAGTATTTCTAACACCTGTTCCTGGTGCTCGGGCCTGGTCTGTGTTGTACCCTGCACCCTGCTTAACGCATCTGCCATATCCGAAGTTGTGCTGAGCGCATGCTAATGTTTCGTGTCCAGTGCAATGGATGGGATGGGATTTCACATAAGTCTGCCACCCATGGCCACTCATGGTTGAGCAACTGAGGGAGTTGACTTTGATGAACCCGAGGGTTTTGGAGTTGGAACTACATGAAAGGTCTGTGCTGCTCACACACTCTGCTCAACACATGATATGTTTAGTGCCAGCAGTGTGGAGACGTCGCACAACAGCCGTTGTTCCAGCAGGTACAGGCGTTGTAGGAGTGCATAGAGGCTAGCAGCGGCAACTATACACTTTAAAAACTATCCGCACAAGCACCACACTTTCACCAGTAGCTCAGGAACATTGGGGTACCTTTTTCAAAAGATTAGCAGCAATGAGTTAAAAACGTGGCCCAGGCATGGAATATGTTGCAGGCTGCCAAGCTACAGAGCCAATCCCAGGTTACGGCCATTATCACACATGACAACATGCCTGGGCCCAGGTGCAGTGGCAAAAACCACATTGCCGTCTCATCGAGGATGGCATGACTCACTTTGTAGGCAGTGTGCTGTCTGGCCCCCAAGCTGATGAGCTTCAGCACGGCCCGCTGACGTCTCCCCACACCAGTGTTGCAGCGTTTCCAGCTCGTAGCTGGGGTCAATTTAACAGCGGAGGAGGGTGGTGTTTCAGCCCTCCTCCCAGGAATGTTGTGTGGGGAGACAAGTCAGGCCACCACATTTTGCGACCCGGTCCACGCCTCAACTACATTCAACCACTGTGCCCAAATTGAAAGGTAGCGTCCCTGTCCGCATGCACTTGTCCATTCGTAACTGGTCACATGGAACTTTAGGGCTAAGCGCTGAATTTAGGGACCGCCTCATGTTTGGGGGAAAGTGCTGGTGTGGACGGCACAGTGCGGTGGCGCAGTAGACACTCTGCCCAAAAAGGGCAGAGTGTCCCCCAGCCGGGATTCCAACATCTCCTGGGCCAGATTTCTTGAGATGAGGCCGTTGAAGCCTTGGGCATGTGGGTGGGTTGCGCTGTACTTTAGCATGAAATGAAAGGCTTGGGAGATGGGGAGTTGCTGGGAAGAGGCGCATGATGGCGCGGGCAAAAGGAGAAATGGCAGGAAAAGGTGAGGATAAGGGTGAACTCCCCAAAGTGTCAGAGGCAGATGTGGAGGTGTCCTGGCTCCTGGTCTGGACTGCAGCGCCAGCCCTGTCAACAGTGGAAGAGGCAGTGGCCGCCAGGCCAAACGACGATTATCCTGCGCTTGCTCTCACCCACTGAGCCCAGGGCTTGCCTTCCAAATGATGGCACCCGCAAGTGGTGGTGAGATTCCTCTCCGCAGATCTCCAAACCATCTTGGACTTGCAAATTGCACTAAATTTGTCATGTAACTGACATGTATATGATGAGTCTATCCATTGTCTGTTCATTTTGGTGAAAGTCAGCCTGTCAGCTGACAGACAGCTGTGCTCGTCAGTGATGATGTCACCGGCTGCTTGTACCCCCAGTTTTTGCTGCTTAGCTTGCCTCCACATCCACACTGCTTTTGCCCCTACACATCACCCCTATCCATGCCTGTGCCTCTAGCCATAAGTCTGCCACCCATGGAAACTCATGGTGCAGAAAGTGAGGGAGCTGACTCTGAGGAACCCTTGGGTTTTGTAGCTGGTACTCCATCAAAGGTCTCTGCTGCTCACACACCCTGCTGAACATACGGTATCTAGGGTTAGAGCGTGTGGTGACCTCGCACAACAGTAGGTGCTTCAGGCAGATGTAGGCCTTGCTGGAGTGTATTGCGGCTAGCTCCAGGTACTGTAGACTTGGGAAAGTGGGTGTCCAAGTGCCGCACTTTCACCCTTAGCTCAGCTAATTTGGGGTATGTTTTTAAAAATCATTGCACCACTACATTGAACATGTGGGCCAGGCATGGAACGTGTTGGAGGCTGGCAAGCTCCAGAGCCCTCCAACAAGCTAAAAAACCTGGCCCCAGGGGCAGCGGGGATAAACAAATTGCCATCTCATCCAGGATGGCATCCCTGACCTCAGAGGCAATGTGCTGTCAGTCTCCCAAGCTGATGAGCTTCAGCCCAGCCTGCTGACGTCTCCCCACACCAGTGTTGCAGCGTTTTCAGCTCGTAGCTGGGGTCAATCTAACAGCGGAGGAGGAGGAGGGTGGTGTTTCAGCCCTCCTCCCAGGAATGTTTTGTGGGGAAACAAGTCAGGAAAATTCTTGAAACGGGAGAGTTTTGCATCTTTGCCCTTGCTGCCTATGGACATCCCTTTGCCTCTAGCCACCATTTTCCCTGCTTTGCTTGCCTCCACATCCACACTGTTTTTGCCCCTAGACATCACCCCAGTCCATGCCTTAGCTTGTACCCCCAGTTTTTCCTGCTTAGCTTGCCTCCACATCCACACTGCTTTTGCCCCTAGACATCACCCCAGTCCATGCCTTAGCTTGTACCCCCAGTTTTTCCTGCTTAGCTTGCCTCCACATCCACACTGCTTTTGCCCCTAGACATCATCCCTATCCATGCCTCTTCCCCTAGCCATAACTCTGCCACCCCTGGAAACTCATGGTGCAGAAACTTTGGTTGCTGACTTTGAGGAACCCTTGGGTTTTGTAGATGGAACTCCATCAAAGGTCTGTGCAGCTCACACACCCTGCTCAAGATATGGTATTGTAGGGTTTCAGCGTGTGTGAATGACGGACAACAGCCTGTGTTTGGACAGATGTAGGCCTTGCTAGAGTGTTTTTAGGCTAGCAGCGACTCCTGTGCACTTGCAAAAGTGGGCGCACAAGCGCCGCATTTTCAACAGTAGCTTCGGTACATTTGGGTATGTTTTTAAAAAACTTTGCACCACTAGGTTAGACGTGGGCCAAACATGGAACGTGTTGGAGGCTGGCAAGCTCCAGAGCCGCTACCAGGTTCCAGCCATTATCACAGGCGTAAAAATGCCAGGCCCCAGGTGTAGCAGGGAAAAAAAAATGCCATCTCAGCCAGGATGGCATCCCTGACCTCGGAGGCACTGTGCTGTCTGTCCCCCAAGCTGATGAGCTTCAGCACCGCCTGCTGACGTCTCCCCACACCATTGTTTTAGCGTTTGCCGCTAGTAGCTGTGGTGGAGGTTGCAGCGTCGTAGGGTTTCAGTCTACTCCTGCCATGAATTTTGGCCTGGGAGAGGAGATAGGCCACCCCAGTTTGCACCCGGGGAACAGACTCCACCACATTCACCCTGCCTGTCATTAAAGATAAGCACTGCAGCATCCCTGACCACAGGCGCTTGTCCAAGTGTCGGTGGTCAAGTGGACCTTGCAGCAAAGCGCGGAACTAAGGGCCCACCTGATGTTGAGTGACACGTGCTGGTGCAAGGCGGGGACGCCACACCGGGAGAAGTTGAGACGGCTAGGGACGGCATAGTGAGGTGCCACAGTTGCCATCAGGTCCGGGAAGGCGGGAGTTTCAACAAGCCGGAACGCCAACCTCTCCTGGGCCAGCAGTTTAGCGATGTTGGCGTTCTAGGCTTGCGTGGGTGGGTGGTTAGCGGTGTATTTCTGCCGGCGCTCCAATGTCTGAGAGATGGTGGGTTGTTGTAAAGAAGCGCCTGATGGTGCCTTTGATGGTGCAGGAGAAGGAGATAAGACAGAAACAGGGGAGGATGAGGGAGAAGTCAACAAAGTGGCGGAGGCAGATGAAGTGATGTCCTGGCTCGTCCTCTGGAGTGCATCGCCAGCACTGTGAGCAGAGGCAGTGGCATGAACGGCGGGCGACGTTTGTCCTGCCGTTGCTGCCTGCCACTGATTCCATTGCTTGGATTCCAAATGACGGTGCATTGAAGTGGTGGACAGGTTGCTCTTCTCAGGGCCCCTACTCGATTTCGAGAGGCAAATTGTGTAGACGACACTATATCTGTCCTCGGCGCATTCCTTGAAAAAACTCTACACCTTCAAGAAACGTGCCCTCGATGGGGGAGTTTTTCTGGGCTGGGTACAAAAGGGAACATCTTCGGACATTCCGGGTCTGGCCTGGCTTCGGCAAAGCAGCTGACCTCTGCCTCTGGACATGTCTCTGCCTCTAGCTACCCTTTTTGGTGCTGCACCTGCCTCAACATCCACACTACTTTCCCAGCTTGACATCTGCCTTGTCCAGGTGGGGTCGGTGTCCTCGTCGTCCACCACCTCCTCTTCCAACTCCTGTCTCGCCTCCTCCTCCTGCACAATGCGCATGTCAACTGGCTGCCCTGACAGCAACTGCGTCTCATCGTCGTCGATGAGGGTGGGTTGCTGGTCATCCGCCACCAAATCGACCGGAGATGGAATGGAGGAGACTCTAGTGTTTGAGCATCTGGACACAGATACTCGTCTGTTAGGTCCGTGGAATCGCGAAATGGAGGGGCAGGTTGCGGTACAGTCAAAGGAAGGGAGAACAGCTCTGGGGAGCAGGGACAGTTGGGGTTATTGTTCTGGGAAGATTGGGAATTTTGGGTGGAAGGAGGACAAGACTGTTGGGTAAGAGGAGGTAGAGGCTGACTGGCTGGTGGACAATGTGCTTTAAGCGTTATCCGACAGCCATTGCAAGACCTGTTCCTGGTTCTCGGGCCTACTAATCTTTGTACCATTCAGCCTAGTTAATGTGGAACTTTTGTGCAAAGCGCAGAACTTAGGGCCCGCCTGATGTTAAGGGACACACGCTGGTACAAGGCTCAACTCACCCTAAGTGCCAAAAACACTGCTGGTGCAAGGCTCTACTCATGCCAAGGGCCTCAATCTCTGCTGGTAGCTCAGCTTAAGGTCATGTAACTTTGTTTGGAAGGGCTCATGTTAAGGGCTAGAAAAGTGAATTTTGGAAGGTCTTACCACATCACACACACACACACACACACACACTCAAAATGACAGTTAAGGGTGAGGGCTTTTGGAATTCCCATTGCCTATTCCATTTGTGGTTGTCATGGGGAACGTGATTTAAAGGGGTGGTTGTTACTGTTTGTTGAGCTTAAATTGGGGTTTGTGTCCATCCATTTGGGGAGTAAAGAAGGTTTCCAGGTATTTTCCCACTTTGATAGAGGTTTTTTTGAATGTGGAAAGTGTGTAGTTGTTAGGCAGTGATGTTGGGGTAATAGAGGGTCTTTGGTGTGTTAGATGCCCCCAGACATGCTTCCCCTGCTGTCCCAGTGTCATTCCAGAGGTGTTGGCATCATTTCCTGGGGTGTCATAGTGGACTTGGTGACCCTCCAGACACGGATTTGGGTTTCCCCCTTAACGAGTATCTGTTCCCCATAGACTATAATGGGGTTCGAAACCCGTTCGAACACACGAACATTGAGCGGCTGTTCGATTCGAATTTCGAACCTCGAACATTTTAGTGTTCGCTCATCTCTATTGCTTAACTATCACTTGGTAACACTTGCACAAGAAGATGTATTGTAGACTATTTTGTATATTCTGGTTGGGTTCATTTTTATGGCTAAGACTTCACGTAATGAAGCGGCGCAACAACAACAAAAAAAAAAAACGCTGTGGAAAAAGGCTTTCTTTGTCATAGGGTATGTTCACAACATACATTTGACAACATTTTGGGGTACAAACGACATTGCAATCAATTTTTATTCCATTATTGGCAAACAGGATTAACAATAAACCGCATTCCGATATTTTTCTGTTATTTATATATATCTATATATATATATAATAATAATAATAATAATAATAAATAGTCATTTTCCAATATCTCAGTGGATTATGCCAGCTGGTTTTACAGCCCTTGCTTAGGTAAGACCTGAATGGCTCTATGTGGAACTGCTGCCCTGCTTCACTTTCTCCCTATTTCTTAATCATGAAGTCAAGTGTATAAGCAAATTTGTGGAGATGATAATCTTCTTAGTCATTCCAAAATGACAGTTCCTGTTGTGCAATTCTTTGCTAAGAAAGAAGTGAAATTAGCAAACCGGACAAAGATTTAATTTGTGTAAACCAAAATTACACTGGGGTTACAGTGTAACTCCTCTTTTATTTTATTTTTTGCTATTCTGTTAGGGATGGACATTTTTGTTTTATTATTTTGTATTGTATTATTCTTAAAGGGGTTGTCCCATCTCAAGGATATTATCTATACTGCTAGCTTATGTGGATTTAAGACTTTTCCTAAATACATTGCTTCAGCAAAACTGCTTTGTTTGGCCTCTATCTGAGATTATTCACTTCATTGCTTTTCCATAACCACGGACCTGGGGATAATCTTATCTCCCCGCCCAGGACAAGTGACTTAGCTCCCTGATTTCAGGAAGGGAGGGGAAGCTGAGTGCTCGAAGCAGCTTGTATTTCTGAGCTGTGTATCTCCTTCTTCCAGGGTGGGCTAATTGAATTTTGCTGATAAGGGCTGAGAAAGGGAGTCTGTTTCCTCTATATGTAAACACAGACATAAAACTGAGTATATTGCAAGCTGACTCTTGGTCCTGTAGCATGTAAGTTTAGGATTCTCATCACCTATCAAATCCAGTTCTGCTACATCATCTTCATATTGTGCATCTTCCAGTGATACTGTGCTAATTTATTTACAACCATCACTCATTACTGACTGCAAACATGTACTGCTATGAAGAGAGATAACAGAGCAAGTGAAACCCTGCCCACCAATTTACCGAGAAAACCAGGAAGTGAACAGAGAAGACAGCAAGTTGGTGAACAGGCAAGTTTGGAATACCCCTTTAATAAACCTATCTAACTTCCTTTCAATAGAAAACAAACTGTTAGGGCGCATTCACGCAATGTAACGTGCCGCGTGATGTGGCACGTATACGGCGTGTGAGAGTTTGCGCACCGTAAAAGCTCCCATTGATTTCAATGGGAGTTGGGATTGCAAAATCATGGCCGCAAAATAACGCGGCGTATACGATCCTAACTCCCATTGAAATCAATGGGAGCTTTTACGGCGCGCAAACTCTCACACACCGTATACGTGCCACATCATGCAGCACGTTACATCGTGTGAATGCGCCCTAAAGCTCCTACTAGCAATGCTCTAAGCATTGCCAGGAATAGTCTGTTCCATACACCTTTACTCAATGCAATATGTAGATTTGTAGCATTGGCCAAATGGGGATGGATACTTCAAACGGATGTATCTCTGGTTAATACCATGTAGAAAAACAGCTCTGGTATCAAATGAAAATACAGATTCTAGGGATAATAGCTTTAAACTAACTATATCACTAGTTAAAAACAATGTCAGGAATTTGAGCTTTATATGCAGTTCATGTATACCCAACTAGTAATATCTCTGGTTTTCTTAGAGCTACAGTTGCATTCTGAGAATCTCATTTCTTGTAAGACCAAAAACATATTCTAGGTGGTATAAAACCATTGATACAGCCATTTGAAGTGACCACACCCCTTTGGCAAATGCTTCAGCTCTACATGCTGCTTTGAAAATAGATGTACAAATCAGACTCTCCCTAACAGTGTTTAGAACATGGCTAGTGGGAACTTTACAGCCTTTTTACTATTAAAACGATAGTAGGTTAATTAAAGGGGTTGTCCTGGATAAACTGAAAATGAACCCCTAAACTGAACTCCCTCCCATCACCTAACTTCTAATTACATCAATTAAAAAAAAATCTATAATTACCCATGCACTTTCTGATAATCCGGTGATGTTTTGTTTTACCACTTCCGGAACGGAAGGTCACCACCACTCTTCCCTCTCCCCTATCTCCTGCCCTTCTGTGTCTGGGGAACGGGTCCTCCCCCTCTTCCTGTCTTCTGGTAGTGGCCAGAATAGCTTAGCCAGGGAGATGGGGAGAGTGGGAGGGGCTAGTAATGGGCAGGATCAATACTTAGTGAGCTAGCGAGGGTGGGAGGGGATAGTAAATGGGCGGGATCGTTAGTCTGAGAGTGGGAGGGGCTAGGCTTAGTGACATAGCAGGGTGGGAGGGGTTAGGCTAGTGAGTCGGAGGGTTTTATAATGGAGTGTGAGAGGAGGGGGGCTGAGTGAGAAGGAGTTAGTGCAGCAGCTACACAGGAAGCTGCACAGCAGGAAGCTAACAGAGTGTAAACAAACACAGAGGATGCAGCAGCAGCCACAGACACCTCCTCCCTCCCTCAGCTTTCATATGCTGTAAGAATTTATTTCTTACAACTGAGATTCACTAGGTAAAAACACAGTCGGAATAAAAGTTTTTTATAGGGAGCATGAATTGCTGCATATAAAGCTCAAATTCCCAAATGTGTTTTTAACTAGAGAGATCTGAAGTAGTCTGATAGTAAAGCAACCAGAATTTCAGCTTTCACTTGATACCAGAACCATTGTTCTAATTTGTATAAAACCAAAGATACAGCTGTTTAAAGTGACCATCCCCTTTAGCAAATGCTACAGCTCTACAATACTGGCCATAGAAATTTGCTTGGACTTTCCCTAGTAACAGCTCAGTCAGATGGTTACTAAGTGAGTACTTTAGAGTTTCTATTGAAAAGGAAGTTAGATAGGTTAACTAAGTACATTACAAAAATATTCATCCAACACCCCCTGATGCAATAGCAAAAAATAAAATGGGAATTACACTTTCAATATATAGTATCTGTGCAAATTCTACTCACATTATACATGGCTTGTTTTTCCCGGTCCAATCTTTGTGCTGTTTGGATGAGCCCACTTGTTGAATCAATACTAAAATATTCCCAATCCTTATTTCCAGCTCCGGTTTTTAGCAGACTATAGCGCACTGCGCCATTCAAACCTTCGTCATTATCCGTGGCATAGACTTCATACACAGTAGACTTCAGAGGAATTTCCTTTAATATAAATATATACATATTTAGACCAGCAGAGGGCAATATATCCCAACTTTTACCTAAGTACGGTACATACAGCAGTCTAGACTGGGAAAAAAAAAATTCTTACTATTTTTGCTTAAACGTGAAACTGTGTATGTTTCCAATAGGAAAACAAAATGAAATGTGCAATTATCATTGCCAGGAGGAGCTTTACATTTCAACTTTATGGATGTGTTCACTAGGGTTAAGCCGATCTTGAGATTTCAGGATCGATTTCCTATCATTTTCCAACCGATTCCGATTGCAAAATTTCCTCGATCACCGATCAGAATCCGATCTTTTCCAATCCCAATCACTCAAGCCTAGTCAATGCTTCTCTATGGGAAAAGTCACTTTTAGGGTTGAGATGACCTCCGACTTTGATCCCGCTGAAAAGATCCCGATTGCTCAACCCTAGTGTTCACATGTACAAGAGACTATGTGGATTTTACATCCAGCATTTTGGACTAAAATACATAGTGGAATACATTAGCAACAAAGCGAATGAAATTAGAAAAATCTCTCGTCCGTGTGCCTCCCTGTAGTAGAATTTGCAACCCCCCCCCAAAAAAAAAAAAAAAAATCAACTCACTAAAAAGTAAAAAAAAACAAACAAGCAAATGAGACTAAGTTGTAGCAATATTTCTGTGATCTCGGGCCAGTTACAGTACACATGGTCTCTGTTGATAACATACTAGCCATCTATGATGACATGCACTGGCTGAAGGGTACTGGTCCTAAAGCTCAGTTTGGGCCCCTTGCACATCTCTTTCTTACAATTGGCAAGTGCCTCCCATCCGACCAATTTTGCAGCATTTATATTTCCTTTTCCTTCTTGATCTGGGCTGAACACTTGTGCATGCAAGCTTCACACCATTCCCAACCCCTGCCAGTGCCCCTCACACAGTAATCTTGCCCCATTTTGGGCCGTATCCTCCCTCCAAAGAATCCTTTCTTGACTATATGCTGAACAACAACTACTTTTTTGCATTTAAAGGTTGTCTACTTTCTGACAGTGGAAGGCTGTGTATCATAAATCTTCTTCATGTGTATCCCAAGGACAGGGGTAATAAATGTCAATCAAAAATTAAATTAGTAAAGGGATCAAAGAATATACTCGTGATGATGAGCAATGGGAACCTCCTACTAGGTTAAGGGACTAATCCAGAGGCAACTTACTGTGACCACTATAGTTATGCCAAGGATGACATTTAACCTTCAAAGTTTAGGTTACAAAAGTCAAACATCAAGAGCAATTCATGTATAGATGATGTAGAGGAAACACAAGATAGTATAAGATTTGGCCCCTAGTAGGGAAGGCTACAGCACAATTATATCAATCCAATCTAGAGTTGAGCCGATCTTGAGATTTCAGGATCGATTTTAAAATCCGAGTGCCGACCATTTTCTAGCCGATCCTGATCGCGATCGTGAAATTTGCTCGATCACCGATCGGGATCCGATCTTTCCCGATCGCTCATCTCTATTAATGATATATATATATATATATATGAATAGGGTTGAGGCGATCTTGAGATAACCGCTGACCTCGATCCCATCGGAAAAGATCGGGATCGGAATTCCGATCGCGAAATTTACTCGACTGCCGATCGGAATCCGATCTTTTCCATCACTCAACCCTAATCCAATCTCACCACGCTTTACCACGACAATGGCATCTGAGGTCATATGGTCAGTCTGGTGTATGGCTCTTTCATTTACCTCTTTTATGTGAAGAATAGTACCATTGGGCGGTCGGACAAACACAGGACGATTGTCATTGACGTCAATCACTTCCACTCTTAACATGGTGGTCCCCCATAATGGAGGCCTGCCTTTATCAGTGGCTACAACTGTCAAATTAAATCGCTCGAACGACTGGAGAAGTCTTCGTGAGGTTATCAGGCCGGAATCCTTATCAATAAGGAAGGCATCTGCGGAAGAGGTAAATACATACTCAACAATAGTTAGGTAACATAGTCAAACAACGGTTCACCATTATAGAGAAATGTCCGGTTTACAAATGCTGCTCTATCTAGTTGCGGAGCGTTGGCAGCACACGTTTACATGGGGCCATGTGCTACCGACAAATACAAAGTTGGGGTTAAATGAAATCTAGTGCTGATCTGCCTCATCTAAACCCAGCAATGGGCAATGATCGGGAATGAACGCTCCTAGGAATGCCTGTCTGTATCATTGTCGGTCGGGTAAAGTGGCCTAAGGGTAGGTTCAATAATCTGTTCCAATTATCTGTGTGGGGTTGTAGCTTCCATGCAAATGAATAAAACGGTGACCGCCATTTTCGTTATGATTACAGGTGATGTAGAATATGCAATAGGGACTGCAGAGTGAACGAGTCTTTTTGTCTCTTCCTTATTCCGTCAATTATGAAGGAAATAAAGCAATCGTTTCTCAGAATCACAAGTTGAATCTTTTACATATATTAAATATTAAATGTTCCGTAGGTTTTGCAGCATATCCTGCTCTATAACTCAGCATAGGAAGTGTTTTGTGTTATCAATCGCTTTGTATCACTATTCTGTTTAGGGACTGTGCCCTGAAGTGTTTACTGTTTACATTTGTGCAGTCCCCTGTAATATCAAAGCTAGTGCATTTCTTCCTATAGTTTTGGGTTGTGCCATTCCAATGTTAAAGGGATTCTATCATTAAAACAACATTTTTTTTCTCAATAACACGTAGGAATAGCCTTACGAAAAGCTATTCTTCTCCTACCTTTAGATGTCTTCTCCAGGCCGCTGTTCGGTAGAAATCCCGGTTTTCTTTGGTATGCAAATGAGTTCTCTCGCAGCACTGGGGGCGGGCCCCAGCGCTCAAACAGTACTGGCGGCGTCCCCAATGCTACGAGAGAACTCTCCATCTTCTTCTGGAATGGCCTCTCTTCGCATCTTCTTCTGGAGCTGGGTTCAAACTTCTAGGCAAGCACAGTCTGCTCTGCCGTTGGGCCTCAGACAGAGCCGACTGCGCATACAGTAAGCTGGGGTAAGCGGCCACAATAAAATGTGCAGTCAGCTCTGCCCGAGGCCCAGTGGCAGAGCCCACTGCGCATGCCTAGAGGTTTGAAGGCAGCGCCGGAAGAAGACGCAGGGAGAGGCCATTCTAGAAGAAGATGGAGGCGGAACTTGAGAGTTCTCTTGCAGCATTGGGGACACCCTCAGTGCTGCCAGAGAACTCATTAGCATACCGAAGAAAACCGAGATGTCTATCAAATGGCAGTGCGGAGAAGACATCTAAAGGCTATTCATACGTGTTAGGCCGGGTTCACACGGAGTATTATGGCTCGTCATTTGGTACATACACGCCGTGGGATCTTTTGCGGGCCGTATACGCTCCCATTATTTTCAATGGGAGCCAGTACCGTACACGCGGCACTATTTTGCGCCCGTGATTTTGCGGCAGCCGCAAAATAGCGCCGCGTGTACGGTACCGGCTCCGATTGAAAACAATGGAAGCGTATACGGCCCGAAAAAGATCCCGCGGTGTGTACGTACCAAATGACGAGCCATAATACTCCGTGTGAAACTGGCCTTAGTCAGAAAAAAAAACATTTTAATAATAGGATCCCTTTAAATGAACATTAATTAAATGAACATAATTTCCTGGTGAAAGCATGATATTCCTGCCGAGAAATATCTTTTAATCTGTATTCAGATGAATGTTTGGTGGACCCAGGGCCTGGCCATGTTTCCAGGAGCACCTTTTTCACCCACGGTAACCACCCATTACCAGCTTCTAATATAAAGATTTTGTTTGGTGCTGCCATCACACCGAACTGCTGATTTGGATGCAGTCTGAGGCTGCGCGCACATTACACTTCTATTAATGTCAATGAGATTGTGAAAAATGTAATGTGCACCTTTTAAATTTTTCCAGCATAGATTTTGGCTTGTGATATGTGTTTTGAAATCTGCAGCATGTTCATTTTCTGTTGCGGATCCATTGTCGATTTCATCCTTGTTTATTAGAATGAATTTATTGCCCAACCTCCCACCAAAATCTGTATGTACATGTTTGACAATCTGTGCTAAAAACATTTTTAAAGCCTGCCTAGCAGAAGCAACACTTTAGTATGTACATCGAGCAGAAGCTCTCAGCCCCCATCCCAAAACCTGTCCAAATAGTTCCCTGGTTCACTTATTTTCTGTATCTTTTTCACATAACACAAGAAGAAAAAGCAGAAGGTGTGGTTTTTGTATGTACGTGCAGGAAATTGGTTAATCCTACGTTGCTGTTGGGAATAGGAACATCACTAAATTCATCTTCCTCTTAAAGCAGCAGTGCTTAAATTTTCTACTCTGTATATTCCTATACAGCATATATGTACAGCGTATAAGCATACACACCAGCACCAGGGCCTTCCAAATTGTACATCACCACACCATTATCTCCTTCATCCAAGTCTGTGGCCGACATAGTGATGACAGATGTGCCTTCTGGTTCATTCTCATACACGCTGGTGCTAAATTGCCTTTTGGTAAACTGAGGTCTACAGTCATTGACATCCAGTACTGTGATAAGAACCTTATACAAGGAACAAAAAGCAGCAAACAATGTGTGTTAGTCTTATACACATTGTATACATTGTACACATTGTGTGTTAGTCTTATAGCCTTCATATGCAGGATACAATGCAATGCAATGTAAGTATGAAGTAGATCATGATCATAGCTACATGTCACCAGTAAATGTTACAGCACACACTTTCAGGGCACGGTAATGTAAAACATAGCAAATGTCAGATGTGAAACATTGTTACGTATTAAATATTGGGTGTCTGTGATACTGAATGGTCATTCATTTGCAGAATGTAAAGGCTCTACAGAGCATTGAAACCCCTTTGGCATGGCTCAGAAATGTCTCCTAATGGAAATCTGTCTTTGATTTACTGTAAATGGTTCTTTGCTTCGGGTTTCCAGAAATCTCTGAATGGTACCAAAGGGGTTTCAGGACTCCAATGTGATCGCACATGAATCATTTTGAGTAAGTTTCTCCTTTGACATCTCAAGCTATACATAACTAAACTGGTAGCTAAATCCCTACCTTATTCTGAATGATAAAAACTGGTTTATTAAGACTGACAACTCATATTTAAGAAAAGTCTGCTCAATTTGAATCAAATTTAATAAGGGGTGCAGGTCTCTTAAAGTCATCCTATCATTAAAACTCTATTTTTTTTGTCCCTAACATGTAGGAATAGCCTTAAGAAAGGCTATTCTTCTCCTACCTTTAGATGTCTTCTCCATGCCGCTGTTCGGTATACAAATGAGCCCTCTCGGAGGCGGCGATGGAGAGTTCTCTCGCAGCATTGGGGAGGCCCCCAGTTCTGTTTGAGCGCTGGGGACCGCCCCCAGTGATGCAAGAGAACTCATTTGCATACCGATGAAAACTGGGATTTATGCCGAACGGTGGCGCGGAGAAAACATCTAAAGGTAGGAGAAGAATAGCTTTTCTTAAGGCTATTCCTACATGTTAGTGAGAAAGAATTGAGTTTTAATGATAGGATCCCTTTAATAAATGTGACACAGAGTACCCGAGAACAGATATACTATATTAGCCCCAGATATTCCTAGCATGCTGCTTTCACTTGTCTCATTCCATATTATTCATGACACCACCCCTGCAGGTGAATAGGGAGTGTTGAATGGTCTGGGATACTGACAGTGTTACTTCCAATATTCAAAGCCACCCTATATAACTAGTGCAGTATAGGTGTCTTCATCCCAAACCATCCAATCCATACAGATTACCTATAGGGAGGGCAACATGTGAGAAGGTGCAAGACGAGCCCCAACAGCAGCAAGAGTTCAATGTATATCAATAGCTTCACGAAAGGTGTTTTAAGGAAAAAAATCAAAGGGATTTTCAGGGTTTTTGACATTGATGACCTGTCTGTAGCGGAGGTGTAGTTATAGGCTCATGGACGCTGGCGTTTGGGTCCTCATTACAACGTCTTTCATGGCCACCTGTCTGTAAGGCTAGAGCCAAACGGCCATTTTGGCTGCAACTTAAATTAAGCAATGAAAGGGTGCAGTGTTGCCATGCAGCTCCTTGACTAATGTAAGTGAATGGAGTATTGCAATCTAGGGGATCTCGTGACCGCAGTTTCTAGTTGCAAAATAATCAAGCTCTGCTCAATATTTTTTCCACTAGAAGCTGCAAGGTAGCAATGCAACTCCATTCACTTACCTTAATAAGAGTGTGAAGTTTATAATCATGTAATGTATAAAAAACATTATTATCCTTAAAAGCTGAATGCTAGATATAGTTGCTTATGCTTGAAACTGGTATAATGTTATATGATAAGATGGCGCCTGCGCCCAGGATGGGTGCAAGAAAAACAAATGCTTAACTTGCAGCCAGAAGACAGTTCCCCAAGGTTACCACGCAGGACCAGGAGTAGCTGGCTATATATGGATCTGATTAAACGTTTTCTGTTTGATTGAGATGTATCATACCAATCAGGAATGAATATGAAAACTTACGTTGTTGTTATATCATTTCCTTTCTCTGCGCGCGTCAGCACCCATTCCTCTGCTAAGAGAGGAGTTAATACCAACCTTTGTGTCTGGTATCAATTAGAGATGAGCGAACAGTGTTCTATCGAACACATGTTCGATCGGATATCAGGGTGTTCGCCATGTTCGAATCGAATCGAACACCACGTGGTAAAGTGCGCCAAAATTCGATTCCCCTCCCACCTTCCCTGGCGCCTTTTTTGCACCAATAACAGCGCAGGGGAGGTGGGACAGGAACTACGACACCGGGGGCATTGAAAAAAATTGGAAAAAGTCATTGGCTGCCGAAATCAGGTGACCTCCATTTTAGACGAATAGTGGATTTCAAATCCGGGTCATATGAGAATGTGAACTTTGTGACTATGAGACAGGGATAGTTGTACAGGCAGGGATAGCTAGGGATAACCTTTATTTAGGGGGGAATGTTATTAAAAATAACTTTTTGGGGCTCTATCGGGTGTGTAATTGTGATTTTTGTGAGATAAACTTTTTCCCATAGGGATGCATTGGCCAGCGCTGATTGGCCGAATTCCGTACTCTGGCCAATCAGTGCTGGCCAATGCATTCTATTAGCTTGATGAAGCAGAGTGTGCACAAGGGTTCAAGCGCACCCTCGGCTCTGATGTAGCAGAGCCGAGGCTCCACAAGGGTTCAAGCGCACCCTCGGCTCTGATGTAGCACACACATTCAGCTCTACTTCATCGGGCTAATAGAATGCATTGGCCAGCGCTGATTGGCCAGAGTACGGAATTCGGCCAATCAGCGCTGGCTCTGCTGGAGGAGGTGGAGTCTAAGATCGCTCCACACCAGTCTCCATTCAGGTCCGACCTTAGACTCCGCCTCCTCCAGCAGAGCCAGCGCTGATTGGCCGAATTCCGTACTCTGGCCAATCAGCACTGGCTAATGCATTGTATTGGCGTGATGAAGCAGTGCTGAATGTGTGTGCTTAGCACACACATTCAGCTCTACTTCATCGGGCTAATAGAATGCATTGGCCAATCAGCGCTGGCCAATGCATTCTATTAGCGTGAACTGAGTTTGCACAGGGGTTCTAGTGCACCCTTGGCTCTGCTACATCAGATTGCTACATCTGATGTAGGAGTGCCGAGTGTGCATCAGATGTGTAGTTGAGCAAAACTGACTCAGCACTGCTAAGTCTCTGCATTCGCATAGGAATGCATTGGCCAGCCTTCGGCCAATCAGCGCTGGCTCTGCCGGAGGAGGCGGAGTCTAAGGTCGGACCTGAATGGAGACTGGTGTGGAGCGATCTTAGACTCCGCCTCCTCCAGCAGAGCCAGCGCTGATTGGTCGAGTTCCGTACTCTGGCCAATCAGCACTGGCCAATGCATTTCTATGGGGAAAAGTTAGCTTGCGAAAATCGCAAACTGACAGGGATTTCCATGAAATAAAGTGACTTTTATGCCCCCAGACATGCTTCCCCTGCTGTCCCAGTGTCATTCCAGGGTGTTGGTATCATTTCCTGGGGTGTCATAGTGGACTTGGTGACCCTCCAGACACGAATTTGGGTTTCCCCCTTAACGAGTTTATGTTCCCCATAGACTATAATGGGGTTCGAAACCCATTCGAACACTCGAACAGTGAGCGGCTGTTCGAATCGAATTTCGAACCTCGAACATTTTAGTGTTCGCTCATCTCTAGTATCAATACCTCGTTGCTAGCCCTTAGCTCATATCAATTAGGACAATGACAGTTACCCAGAATTATTGGTCAATTAGTCATAAACACAGCTTTGACCTGATCAGGAGTTGCAGTCAAACACCATATAGCCCTACCCCAACCTTTGCGTTACATTGCATGGTTTCTTAGGTGACGCATTACTAATAGCCATTGATGCTATTTAAGCTCCTTGGTTCCCATAAGCTCTTTAAGCCCTAATATGGCTCCCACAATAATCCCCCACCCATGTAGGTAATAGTACTCCCCACCAGTAATAGCCTGAACAGAATAGCCCCCAATATTTGTGGAGAATGATAGCCTCCCCACAAATGCTAGTTGTCCTAGTAGTCCCCATTCCCTCCCCACAACGTGCGGTGTGCGCCGACTTGCAGAATTATCTTCTACATATACTGTGCTAATGTGGAATTTCTCCTCCCAGATCCATTTTCCTACTTTATAGGACCACTAGTTTAAAGTGCAGGAGACAGGGGGACAAACCTATTGATAAAGCACCCCTCCCCCAATGTTCTTCATGTTCAACATGCTGATGGTGAAATTACCTGCACAGAGTTCTCACGGCGATTACTTGCAATATCTCCCGGATTATCCCTGGCGATGGCGGTGAGAGTATAAAAGTCCTTCTTCTCTCTGTCGAGTGGAGACAGGATGTATATATCCCCCTGTTTTACAAAAGTATGTATTTATATCAATATCTGAACCAAAAACAATAATTCAAATGGAAGTGACCGATTTTTCTCCCATTACGCTCTATAGAAGCTGCCTTGCATTAAGCGGACCACCCCTTAGCCAACCAAATCACTTTTTTGAGCAAATTTTTCAGTGGGAACCCCTTCGAAAAGACCACACCTTGGACAGCAAGCCAGAGCAAGAGACTTGTAAGGGCCATCAGGGGAGAAGAGTCACCAGTGTGACAAAGGAGAAGAGAATATTCTGCAACTGGGGTGCAAAGTGTACAGGCCAATAGTCCCAATTTTCCCTGGACAATCTTGTGAACTGAGACACAAAAGGAGCAGTTTTTATGTATACCACAATAAAATGGGGGCCACTGTGAAGTAGATTATACTATGTGGGGGCCACTGTGCAGCAGATTATACCGTGTGGGGGCCACTTTGGAGCAGATTATACTTTGTGGGGGCCACTGTGGAGCAGATTATACTTTGTGGGGGCCACTGTGGAGCAGATTATACTGTGTGTGGGCAACTGTGGAGCAGATTATACTGTGTGGGGGCCACTGTGAAACAGATTGGACTGTGTGAGGGTCACAGTGGAGCAGAAAACTCTATAAAGCCCCGTATTACCATATTTTGCAGGTCTGTAATTGTGTGCAATTGTGGATCCGCACATTATTAAGGTTACATTGCTGTGTTGGCACTTTGTGATAAATTAGTGGGTTTTGGGTTGCAGTTTGGGCACTTGGTCTCTAAAAAGTTCACTATCTCTGCCCTAGGTGATCCCGCTAGCATGGGTCCTATCAAGCTGCTTCTGCACAGACAAGAGTCATATGAGCCACCCAAATGAAAAAGATGCACTGATTATTGGAGAGAAATGAGCATTGAGAACAGATAAAAATATACACATATATTAATGGATAGAAGAACTGAATACTAATAAACAAATATCACTGGAGTATTTCTTTCATCTAATTTGTATGAACAACTTTATTCTGCATTCAAAACTTTTATTTTGTCACCTTCTTAATGCTCTAATTTCTTATGTTGCTACATAGACAATGGGGCCCCCAAGTATTCATGTCCATTGCCACCTCTACAACAGTGTAAGAAAGTATATTAAACATCTTATAGAAAAGTGTGAAAAAAAGAGACAGTTGTTCTTGGTTGGGGACAATAGTTGCTGCATTGTGCAAGTACGGAAGCCAAGAAACTAAGTGACGTTTGAAGGCCACAACCTGTCACAAGCCGACGAGCAAAGCAATTGAGACATTTACATAGCTGCAGCATTAGTATTAGTAAAGAAACCTATATTACTGTATAAATAGGTACAGAAAGCAATATAGATAGATACATGGTGAGTAATGTCTAACAATAAAGTCCTAGCTCACAGTGCATTGTGTACCCTTAATAGAGGGAATCCATCACTGTGTAGCCAAGACTTGATGGCACATTGGTAAGCAATGCTGAGACACTAGCTTAATATGGTTGGCATATTCTTCACATATTTTACTGTGTTTCCTGGAGACACTCTCGTTTTCTCCCACAGTCCAAAAATCTTAAAGGGAAGTTATTTGTGTCTGGGTGTACTGGTGCTAGGGAAATTGCGCTGTAGGTTACGTACAGACTTGCAAAATAAGTTAGTGTTTTTAGCAAATACAATTGCTTACACAACAACGTCATAGTTCCCATAAACAGAAAATATTATACATAGGATAAAAGTACTAATACGTATCTTAATCAAGAAATTTGCATAATATTCTGAATTGAAATATAAGAAATGTCACTAAAATCATTGGCCAGACATGGAGAATTCCTCTCTATAGGCTCTTTAAGTCTATTGTGGGCAAACACCCAAGACAAGAAGGGAAAAAGTGCACTTACTGGCTGCTAACTTGGTTATATTGTCACCGCATTACTAGGAGCCTCAAAATCCGCCTCCAAAAATGACTCCCATTGATTTCAATGGGAGCCACTCGCTTCTTTTTTCCGCTACCTAGTAGCGGAAAAAAGAAGCAAGTGTCCTATCTTGCCGCGGATTCCACTTCTTCACAAACACGCACTGCATCATACCTAGTGTTGCATTTGGGTATATAGCGCTACTTGGCGCTGAACCTTTGACTTGTGTAACCTCAATTATAGTGACCGCTCCCTCTTGCTTTGATTTAAATGGTGACTGCTGGTCTTAGGCGTGCATGTATTGTCAACTTAAAAAGATATATGAAGATAGTGGCACCTTTCTGTGTTAAAATGCAACACCTCAATGTGTATAAGGCAACAAGGTATGAATCGCAGGCAAGGTGATGTGGTATCTAGGTGGTGCTCACTGTCCAAAGAATTTTCAAAGAAGTATTAGATGAAAAACATTGTTAAGAGAAACAGGGCACTCACCAACCAAAAGTAAAAATTTCTCAAGCTTTAATTCGTCATCATAAAAAAAGGCACTTTGACAGCATACACAGTTGGAGATGGATCAAATGGAATGCAAAAACAATGAAGCAACGACCGTTTCGTGCTAAATGCACTTCATCAGGCTTCCATCAGGGAAACCTGATGAAGTGCGTTTAGCACGAAACGGTCGTTGCTTCATTGTTTTTGCATTCCATTTGATCCATCTCCGACTGTGTATGCTGTCAAAGTGCCTTTTTTTATGATGACGAATTAAAGCTTGAGAAACGTGCATGTATTGTATTGTGTATACAAGTCCCCACACAATAGTAATATGCAAAATCTGTAATTACCTTTATAATGTACTAGCTTTTACCCGCGACTTCGTCTGCGGTGATTTGAGAATTGGGCGGACACAGACGTGTGAAACTGTAAAAGTGCTTTAAAAAGTTTGGTGGGCTAGCAAATGTGATGTGATGTGTTGTATTGTGTATGTTGTGATACAGACAATGTGATGTGTTGTATTGTGTATGTCGTGATACAGACAATGTGATGTGTTGTATTGTGTATGTCGTGATACAGACAATGTGATGTGTTGTATTGTGTATGTCGTGATACAGACAATGTGATGTGTTGTATTGTGTCAGACAATGTGATGTGTTGTATTGTGTCAGACAATGTGATGTGTTGTATTGTGTCAGACAATGTGATGTGTTGTATTGTGTATGTCGTGATACAGACAATGTGATGTGTTGTATTGTGTATGTCGTGATACAGACAATGTGATGTGTTGTATTGTGTATGTCGTGATACAGACAATGTGATGTGTTGTATTGTGTATGTCGTGATACAGACAATGTGATGTGTTGTATTGTGTCAGACAATGTGATGTGTTGTATTGTGTCAGACAATGTGATGTGTTGTATTGTGTATGTCGTGATACAGACAATGTGATGTGTTGTATTGTGTCAGACAATGTGATCTGTTATATTGTGTATGTCGTGATACAGACAATGTGATGTGTTATATAGTGGAAAGCTATACGTAAATGTGAGTAGAGTGAGGGCTACTCCTGAGGTGACAGTAAGGAGTGTGCAGGCAGGTTGAGGCAGGAAATGCCAGGCAGTGTGTGTGAGTGTGTATGTAGTGATACAGACAATGTGATGTGTTGTGTATGTAGTGATACAGACAATGTGATGTGTTATGTGAGTGAGTAGAGTGAGGGCTACTCCTGAGGAGACAGTAAGGAGTGTGCAGGCAGGTTGAGGCAGGAAATGCCAGGCAGTGTGTGTGAGTCTATAGCTGTGGCTAGGAGTCCTGCTTTTGTGAGTCTCCTGCTAGGAAGCCATGTTGTTTAGTGGCACCAAAAGTAGCCTGTGACTCAATCCTAAGGGAAAACTATGTTTGTGGAAAATTGCACGCAAGTCCGTCCAGGCGTTTTAGCGTGATTGAGGAACAAACATCCAAACTCACAAACATCCAAACACACAAACTTTCACACTTATAATATTAGTAGGATTGGTAGACGTTTAACCCCTGATGATACAGTGCGTGTTTGTGATGAAGTGGCACTGTTGAAACGTACATGTCGGGTGTGGCTGGGTTCTCAAGGTTTCTACATAATCCCCTATCTTTCCTTGCATATTTTCACTTTAAGGGTCCATTCACACTGAGGAAAACGGTGCTTTATTTGGCGCTGAATTTTCGACGCAAAAAAAAGCCTCCCATTGATTTCAATGGGTTCCGCTAGCTTTTTCTTCCACTAGCAGAATTTTTCCTGGCAGACAAAAAGAATCCATTGAAGTCAATGGGAGGCTTTTTTTTCAGTGCTGAAATTCAGCACCATTTTCCTCCGTGTGAAGGGACCCTTAATGTTACTAGCCTTTGTAGACCAGGGCAGTGAAGGGTAACAGTCAGAATTCCAGGTAATAAAGTGGATCAATTCCCATAGTTTTTGTGCTGAAGGCTACATCTGGCGTAGTGAGTCTGCGCCCAGTCCCAGGTTTGTTATTTATTTTTCCTTACACAGAGACCAAAGTCTTTACTTAAAACAATAACTAGTGAATAGAACATTTCCTGTTATTTCAGCACAAAAACGTATTTTCATGCAACGCCATATTCAAGGACATAATTTACAAGTGTATGCAACCACTATATTCATTCCCCATCACTCTGTATAATTCAGTGAAAGTCTCTATACTATCCTGATGTGATTCATTTTCCAATGTTGATGTATAGTGTAAATGTGCACACAATGTATTTTCAGTGGAGAACTCATTGAAGGACACCCAATGCGTAGTACTGCAGTCACACCGGTGCATTTACATATACATAAACTATCCAGTCTAGTGGTAACCTGTCATTATTGTCATGTAAGTAAATAAAGTCAGTTACATTTATATCCTTGTGTTGTATTTCCCCTTATTTCACTTATGTTAATATAATAGTTATTGGGCCTTGACTTTACAATGACAACGGCCATGGACAGAAAGATAACTATTAACATACAAGGAAGTCACATAACGCTGAAAATGAAAATCTGTATTTTATCCTACATTGCATCAGCGTTCTCTCACATATAAATAAGCTACTGTGTAATACTATCTCACCATCTCTATTACCTGACTTGTATATGGCATTTCTTTTTTAGCAATACCCCCTCCCCTTCCAATTCTGCACGCAGGATTCTCATTGCCCCAGAATATAGAAAAAAATTACCAGTATTAAAATAAATAAAATTGTAACATTAGATAGAAATCTTAACATTAGTTGCCGCTGCCGTACTCCTGCTCTTTCTATAGAATTCTAGGTGGAGATGTCATTCGATTATTCAGTAAGTTGACAATTTGTCATAGGTGAAAAAGATGGACTGAGTAGAGACTTCACAGTGAAGGTCAGTTAAAGGGATTCCATCATTAAAATTGTATTTTTTCTACCTACCACGTCAGAATGGCCTTAAGAAAGGCTATTCTTCTCCTACCTTTAGATGTCTTCTCCGCGCTGCCGTTCGACAGAAATCCCGGTTTTCATTGGTATGCAAATGAGTTCTCTCGCAGCACTAGGGACGGGACTCAGTGGTTAAACAGCACTGGGGGCTTCCCCAATGCTGAGAGAGAACTCTCCAGCACCGCCTACATCTTCGTCTGGGACGGTCTCTCTGCGTTTTCTTCCGGCGCTGGGTTCAAACTGCATATGCCCACCGGCCACAAGAAAATGGCCGCTTACACTTACTGTGTAAGCGGTCATTTTCTTGTGGCCGGTGGGCATGCACAGTCGGCTTTGCCCGAGGCTCAGAAGTTTGAACCCAGCTACGGAAGAAGACGCGAAGAGAGGCCATTCCAGATGAAGAAGGTGGCGCTGGAGATTTCTCTCGCAGCATTAGGGACGTCCCCAGTGCTGTGAGAGAACTCATTTGCATACCGACGAAAACCGGGATTTCTATCAAACGGCAGCGTGGAGAAGACATCTAAAGGTAGGAGAAGAATAGCCTTTCTTAAGGCTATTCCTACATGGTAGGCAGAAAAAATACAATTTTAATGATAGAATCCCTTTAAGGAGGGAGGGAATAGGAGGAAGAGTATGCTAAGTTTAGGGGAAAAAAACCCATTTTTCTATGCTAAGTTATATTATCAATTTGTTATTTCTTCACTATTCACTCTTTCCAATGAAACAAACTCAAAAGGGGTTAACAATGAGGACCACAACACCCTTTTTAGTCTTGCCTTCTCAAAGCCAAAAATAAACCACTACCCACTGTAGCCACCACTCATTTATGAAATCTTAAGAGCAAATTTGTGGAAATTAGTCAAATAGATATACTCTGCCTATTCGATTTGTCCTGGCAATAATGAGAAAAACATTTACAAGTACACTTCTAGTAAGAGGTCAGGAGCAAGTAAGTAACAGATAATTGCCTTCTATTAGTCGTCGTGTAAATGTACTAATGGACAGTCTCTCTTAGAGAGTTCATGCTAATCGAAAAACAGAAACGCTAAACTTATAAAAGCTTGAGCGTACAAATGAAAGATCTACAAATATGACAATTTATTCCTATAGATAGTATGTGCTGACCAAGAAAGTCATCTCTGACAGTAGGTGGCAAAGTCAGTAGAATGTTGAAAGGCCATCCACGGTTGCCGATTGTGTGTTGTTGGGGTTCATACGACATTTGCAGTTCAGCCATGAATAGCTCCATCTTGTGAAGGCTTCACACCTCCTGGGACCATTCGAGCACAGTTGGTGTTCTGGGTGTCCTCCATTGGCGAGGGATAACCGACATCGCTGCGATCAGTATGAAACTCATGAGAGCGAGAAGCTTTCTTGATTTTAGCAGGTAATACATAGACTGTACATTGCCACCAGAGGGACTGGCCACAATGTACTGAGTAAAATGGGAGTCACTGGTGGAACCCCACAAATCAGGGCTGATGAAACAGTTTGTCACAGCTCTAGATAAAGAGTCCCCAGCTTTCCCACACCTTCAAAATATCTTTCCAAAGCTGTCTGAGGCCAAAATCAAAGCTGGCATTTTTGTCGGTCCTCAGATAAAGAAGGTGATGGAGTGTGTAGAATTTCCTTAGCTACTCACAAAGTAGGAGAAAGTGGCTTGGCACAGTTTTCTTGAAGTGGTGCGAGGTTTCCTTGGTAAGCACAAGGAAGAAAATTATGTAGAGCTGGTCCAAACTCTTGTGCGCAAGTACCACGAAATGGGCTGCAGGATGTCTCTTAAAGTTCATATTCTTGATGCCCACCTCGACAAGTTTAACCACTTCAGTACCGGGCCAATTTGTGGTCCAGGACCAGACACATTTTAGGTTTATTATGTATTTGCAGTTTTGAAGTCTGTAAAATTTTTCTCGTATATCTTAGTCAACAAATTTTTGCGTCTTTTTTTCGGGGACACATAGGGCTTTATTTTTATGTTATTTTTATTTTCAAATGTGTTTTAATTTTTTTATATCCAGGAAAATATAAACAAAATAGGAGGGAAATTGTGTCTGGTTTTCAATTTATAATTTTTTATTTTATTTAATAACACAAAGTGTCACTGAAAAACTTTATAAAATAGTTTTTCCTCTCCGTTACAGTAATTTTTATTTTGTATGATGTCGTCGGGGGTGGGGCTATAACCTTTAATAACGGCATTTTATTAGCGTATTATTTATTTATTTTTTATTATTATTTTATTTACATTTTTTTAAAACTTTTTTATTATATTTTTATTTTATTTTTTTTCCAGATTGTGTCCCCATAAGGTGATAAGAGACCTTTGGGGACATCTGATCACTTTTTTTTTGTACTTGAGGCTGATTTCTCCTATAACTGGGGCTGGTACATTTAACCTCAGTTACAGGAGGAATTCACCTCCTGCACGCTGCTATACACAATATACAGAGCTGATCTGAGTCCTGTAGGACCCAGCAGCTCTGGCAGGACACTGCTCCCGGCGGATCACGTGTGTGCCGGGTCAGAGGGCAGCTGATTTATGGCTGCGTCCATAGCCGTGTATACAGCGCTCATTGAGCGCTGTATACACAGCGATTGAGAAGGCAGGGGAGGTAATAAATCTGCCCTGTCTTCTCTCTAGGAGCTCCAGCTGAAGTTACAGCCGGCTCCTAGTGAAAGCAGCTACACGGTCTCCGTGCAGCTGCTGTGTTCTGGTGGACGTACAGGTACGTCCGGTCAGAACTAGACAACCACTTCCCGGACGTATATAGTCTATGGGCGGTCCGGAAGTGGTTAAGGAGAATATGGGGGCATTCTCTAAGGAGCAAGGAGAATGCTTTAATCAAGATGTACTGGATTTTGAGCGTCGCTACCAAGGACAGAACAACGAAAACATGATGGGAGATTACATTTGGGGACTTGTTCGAAAAAGTGACTATGCACTGTTAGGAAGTAACATTTGATGAACAAGGACAAAAACTCTGTTACCTAGTGAAAGTAACACAGTAAACAATCCTAAAAAAGGAAAAACATATGAAAGGTAAGACCTACATGTCATAAGCTCATATGAAAGCTCGAGGGTGCAGAATACAAGACATGGATGAATCAGCAATGACAGCGAGGAGGTCAGCGTCCAGGATCAAGTTGAGAAGGGTCCCGAAGATGGTGTCTGCTTCTTTCAGGGCAAGGAAGATCAACATTTGAGGCGTCATCTTCATTATGGTCAAGCAGAAGGCAGGGAGGCAGCATAGGATCATCGATGAAGACTTTCCAGCCAAGTAGTTGAAGAAACAGAAGGTTCAGAAGCTTTAGAAACGGTTAGGTCTTTCAGGCATGTAAATTGTAGGAGTTTACTTGGCGGGAGAATGAGAATCCCCATCCATAGGATATATTACAATGTTGGAGCTCTAGTAGGAGAAGTTTCAAGGACGTTCTTTCTCTCACTGTAAACCAAGATGGGGTACAGCGACAGCTTTGCCTTTTCATAGTTTATGTCTCCTTTTAGTCAATGTCTCCTTCTTGCTTCCCACATAATGTCCTCTTTGAGAGCATACAAATGGATTCTGCAGATAATGTCCCTAGATTTAGCGGGATCCAAACACCTAGTTCTCAGTGCTCTTTTAGGTCTATCAATCTCAACAGGAGTATCTGCGGGTCGATCAAGTAGAGTGTGGAAAATTCCTAATAGGGTAGGCAGGAGGTCCGGAGCCTTAGTTGACTCATGAAGGCCTCACAATCTAATATTGTTTATCCTATTATGATTCTCGGCACGGTCAAGGTGAGACTGTAGGTATCTAGTGCTGGGAACCATGTTTGGCAGATTTCGCTTTAAGGCTTTGAATGGCAGAAGAGACAGGTTCCTGAAAGGATTATAGATCATCCACTCTGCATTGAATCTCGAGCACCTCTTGTTTAATCTGGTGAAGGTCTTAGGTCTTGTCTCCATGTTGCTTTGAGGTTGAGACTAAGCAGGGAAGAAGAGCCAAAAAGGCCAGCAGCTGTAGATGTTTGTGCAGTATCTTCCGGGCAGAGAAGCTGGTACAGAATTGGTGCTGGTGGAAAGATTGAACTACAAGAGCAAGAGCAGCCTCCCAAAAATGGCTGCCGGCCAGCATGCGCAGTCAGCTCTACTAGTGTCTCACTGGCAGAGCCAACTGCGCAGGCGTCGGAGGTGACGCAGGAGGAAGACGAAAGAGAAGGGGAGGATCCAGCCGAAGATAGAGGCGTCGCAGGATCGTATTCTCGAGCAGCAGTGGGGCCACCCCATCGCATTTTCAGTGCTGGGGCCCGCCCTCATCGCTGTGAGAGAACTAATTTACATACCGGTAAAAAACATTATTTCTAAGGAACGGCGCGGCAGAGATCATATCTAAAGGTAAGAGACGAATAGCCTTTCTAAAGGCTATTCCGACGTCTTATCCACAAAAAAAGAGGTTTTAATGGTAGAATCCCTTTAAAGAGGACCTTTCATCAGATCAGGCACAGGCAGTTCTATATACTGCTGGGAAGCTGACAGTGCGCTGAATTCAGCGCACTATCGGCTTTCCCGATCTGTGCCCGGTGTAAAGCGCTATCGGTCCCGGTACCGTAGGGCTTTACAGTCAGAAGGGCGTTTCTGACACTTAGCCAGGAACGTCCTTCTGCCTCGCGGCGCCTATCGCGCTGTACTGTGGAGAGGGGAGTAACTCCCCCCTCCCACTCCTGATAATACTCGTCTATGGACGAGCTGTGTGAGCAGATGGAGGGGGGAGTTCCTCCCCGCTCCACAGTACAGCGCGATAGGCACCACGAGGCAGAAGGACGTTCCTGGCTAACTGTCAGAAACGCCCTTCTGACACTAAAGCGTTACGGTCCCGGGACCGATAGCGCTTTACACCGGGCACAGATCAGGAAAGCCGACAGTGCGCTGAATTCAGCGCACTGTCAGCTTTCCAGCAGTATATAAAACTGCATGTGCCCGATCTGATGAAAGGTCCTCTTTAAGGCAGAAACGCAGCCATTAAAGGTGTCTGGAGACAGCTTACTCCCCTCTCCCTATTGAGGTTGCATGTACACCCTGGCTGTAATTTGGAAGTGGGTGGGTTATAACTGTCGACCAAGCAAGCTGATGGTTATCTTAGGCATTTGGACACTTTTAAAGAGTTGTAGAAAGTCCATGTTCTTTTCCAAACACAAACCAAAAGACGATAACATTTTTTTAAAGCACCATACCTGATTGTGTAGTTACACAACCTAATACAATTTAGAGCCAATACTCAACTGGTTCAGCAAATTTTCTACCAAACAAAAAGACTTTCACAAATAAGATTTTCAGAAAAAGTAAAGTGGACGTATTATAACACATAAGACCTAGAGGCTTCCACAATCACAACAATGTGCCGATAGCAAATAAAGAGATTGCTCTGCCTGTGCAGGACCCTCTACATCTGAAATAAAGCTATTGTTATGGTCATTTAATATAAAACATTGATCACGCAATGTACAGAATAAACATACTGATATCAATGTAAGTATTTACCGTTGTGGGATTAATCCCAAACTTTCCCTCTCCGTCAACAAGGCTATACTGAATGAGAGCAAATCTTCCAGAGTCTGCATCTGTGGCTTTAATCTGTAGAACTGTTGAACCAAGCTGAATGTCCTCGAATACTGGTTTCTAGAAGATCAGAAGATATTTCATAAATTTTGCAGATGACAGTCACAACCTTCAGTGCACAAATTATTCATGGGTTATGTGTAAGGATATCCATTGTACATGCTAAGATGTATACAAGGACTCTATGATTATAGCAATAGAAAGTTATTTTCAGCTATCATCCCTACAGTTTATAATATGTCAAACTGGGTGAACAAACCTATGCAATGCACACATTTAATTTCCAAGCAGCCTCCTATAATGACATATACATTACATGTAATTAAATGTATTAAACAGAACATTAGCAATGATATTATGTACAGTGGTGTATCTACTGGGGTAGCGGCTGCCACAGGGCCCGGGATGTTAATAGAGTAACTCCAGACGGTAACGGCCCTATTTACTTACTGATCCTGACAGTGGCCGGGATCGGTGACACCACATGCCCCACAAACATCATTATTATACTTGAGTGTCTTTTCAGACCCCCGAGTATAATGATCAGAGGTCCAGGGGAGGTAGGAGAACATAAAAAACACTGTTACTTACCTCTCCGGGCAGGTTCGGGCCTACTTCTGTGACGCTCCCTGACATCATATGACCCAGGCCTGCGTCCCGGGTCATGTGACATCACGAACGTCATTGAAGATGGCCGACACCACCAAGGACTGCAGGGGAGCCAGGGATAGGTTAGTAACATTGTTTTTCATGTTGGTATCCCCCCTTCGAACTCCGATTATTATACTCTGGGGTCTGAAAATACCCCAGAGTATAATAATTGTTCATGGGTGTCCACAGTGGGGCATAACAGCTTGGCAAGCTTGGCAAGAGAACAGCACCATGTATACCTGGATGGTCTCTGACTTCCTTGGGGCAGTAGAACATTGTGGTAAGGAGGAGGAGGAGGGCTTGTGATGAAGGACATTTGGGGCATTTTTTGTGGTTAATGGACAATAGTGCTGATGCAAGATACTGAACTATCAGCTGTGAGCAGGAGATCTCACCACCTACCAAAGGAACTGCCACATGTTATCATGATAGCTGCTTATGTCCCCCACCTCTGCAAAAAATTTCTGCTTGTTATATCCACATGCTGTGCCCCCCTCCTCGTGTCCTACAACCAAGTCGGCTGTATTATTATTATTATTATTATTATTAACATCAATCTGCACAGAGAACTAAATGATCCTGCAGTGTGTCTGTGTTTCTTTCTTTTTTAGTTGCTATGATTCCTAGGATTTCTCTATCTGCCATGAGCTTCTATGTGTTTCTCTCTTGTTATATACTACTGTACCATCTATGAAACTGTATCACTGAAATTTCCCCATTGTGGGACTATTAAAGGAATATCTTATCTTATCTTAATAGTATGTGCAGGGGCCACTATGGGGAATAATACTGTGTGCAGGGACCACTATGGGGCATAATAATGTGTGAAGGGGCCACTATGGGGCATAATACTGCGTGCAGGGGCCACTATGGGGCATAATACTGTGTGCAGGGGCCACTATGGGGCATAATACTGCGTGCAGGGGCCACTATGGGGCATAATACTGCGTGCAGGGGCCACTATGGGGCATATTAGAGAGTTACGCCACTGATTACGTATTGTTGTTGGTTCATGCAGAGGATTGTGATCTTAAAACTAAATGTAAAATGTGTCCCTCTAGTACAGAAGTGGATTAAGAGTGAGGATATACTAGGTATATACTAGGGGGATATACTAGGATATATTAGGGGGGATATATTATGATATATTAGGTTTCATGGGTAACCAATACTCCAAATGCAGCATGTAAATATGACATAATACAGTAACCATTATTCTTTACCTGGTATGATGACTGGCTGAAAATAGGATTGTTGTCATTGATATCCACAATCTCAAGGTGAACTGGAATCTCAGCAAATCTACGAGGAGAACCATTATCTGAGGCCCGAACAGTAAAATTTAACCACTGCACCTGCTCATAGTCAACAGTACGGTTTGCGATAATTTTTCCTGTTACATAAAAAAAATAAAAATAAATAATACATAGGATTTTTATGCGTTTCACATGCTAAAATGTCTGCACTAGAGATGAGCGAGTAGTATTTGATCGAATACCTCCATGCCATAGGTATCTGTGTAAGCGGCCCAACACCAAAGGGTTAAACGCTTCGAATATTTGATGCGCTTAACCCCTTGGTGTTCGGTCGCTTACACGCATACCTATGGCGAGTAGGTATTCATTCGAATACTACTCGCTCATCTCTAGTCTGCACCATAAAAAAACGTAAGGTGTTAAGAAATAGTTTGAGAAGTTGATATTTTCATTACCTGCCATATTATCTTCAAGTTGAACATATCCCGCAGGAACAAGGTTATGAAGAGAATAGGTAATCAGACCATTGGGTCCTTTATCTGGATCTACAGCAGACACTGATAGTAATGTGGTTCCTGGGGTAGCACCTTCAATTATCCTCTGAGAAAAAACAGTAACTCCAAAAGGACGAAATCTAGGAGTGTTGTCATTGACATCCAGAACATTGACTGTTAGTTTGGCTGTGAGAAATAGAATACAATAAACGTTTTTTCACAGTAAGAACATGAGAGTATTCCTATGTAAGGCTGCTGTTTATTATATATACATGCAGCTACTGCAACCATGAATGAAAGGAGGTCATCTAAAGAGGTCTCAATGTGTCTGGGATTGACTGATTTATTTTAAATAACGACAAGTGTTGTACATGACGGATTAAAAAAGTAATGTAGTAACGTTGTAACATAATAAGTAGTTACACTGTATCAGTTTGTAAGGAGGAAGAAAGACGACATCCCCTGCAAAGAGTTCCATAGTTTTGCTGTCGTTAGGCAGGGTTCACACTACCGTTGGATCCTGTTATGAAGGTGTCCGTTTAAAAAAAACGGATCATAACAGACATGAAAGGGGTTGGCCACTTTCAGGCCAATATGGACAAATAAATGTACAATAAAAAGATATACAATTTTCCAATATACTTTCTGTATCAATTCCTCACGATTTTCTAGATTTTGGCTTGCTGTCATTCATTCTGTTACTTCTAGAGCAGGGGTAGGCAACCTTTTCTGTTCGGCGTGCCGATTTAAATTAAAAAATCAAAGATGAGGTCCTCGGAGTGCCGGGCACTAATTGTAAAGCTGACGACACCTACACTAAAGTCATATAGCACAAACCGCAACATAGGGGTGCTGTCATACTGTGCTCCCAGCCACATGCGCTTACCACTATTTGCCTGGACACACATGTTCTTTTCCTTTAGAAGCAATGTAAGTACATGCGTAACCCACAATTAGTGGTAATGTATGTGACTGGGAGCAGAGTAAGGTCATACCTGTAAAGAGCTGACACACAATGTACCTGTATGCTCCATCCAGTCCTTGGCCGTTAGTAACTTCAGTGTTCTGTAAGGGAGCGTTCACACTACCGTCGGTGTCCGATAGCTAGTGTCCGCTGCTAATGTCCGTTCAAAATCTTGTGCGGATATTAGTATCGGACACTAGCTGTGTCCGTGACATTTTGCATTGATTTAAACGGACATCGGGTGCGTTCTTTTACTGTCCGTGCCTGTCCTTAAGTGTCCGTTCTCAAAGATTTCCGACTTTTCAAGCGGACAGCAAAACCCGACATGTAGGTTTTTCTGTCCACTTGAAAAGTCGGACATCTTTGGGAACGAACACTTAAGGACACCCACGAACAGTAGTGTCCGCTGCTAATGTCCACACATAGATTTTGAACAGACATTAGCAGTGGACACTAGCTGTCGGACACCAACGGTAGTGTGAACGCTCCCTAAGTGAAACGCAGATTAATTTGTCACTTTTAGTTCCTGGCGGTGCAGTAACAGCAAAACCCCAGCCAGGAATTAATGGGTGTCACACTTTCAACAAAGAGAATGCACTGGTGCCCAGGAACTGGATTTGTCTATAATTGCATATAGTTACAGTGTCACCACCCAATAGAATCACACTAAGGCTGAGGCCCCACATTACAAAAATGCAGCTTTTTTATTGCAGATTTAGCTGCGTTTTTCTTTCCGTCAAAGCCAAGAATGGCTAGAAAACGAATGGGAAATATATAGGAAGCTTCTTATACGTCTCCCTCCTGCTCAATCTACTCCTGGCTTCGGCTCAAAAAACACAGCAAAATCTGCAACAAAAAAAAGCTGTTTCTGCAACATGGGGCTTTAGCCTAAGGCCCCCACGTTGTTGGAACACAGCTTTTTTTGTTACATATTTTGCTGTGTTTTTCTGAGCCTAAGCCAGGAGTGGATTGATCAGAAGGGAGACATATAAGAAGCTCCCTATATATTTCCCATTCCTTCTGTAGCCATTTTTAGCTTTGGTTGAAAATCTGCAACAAAAATGCTGCATTTCTGCAATGTGGGGCCTCAGCCTTACGCCTCCTGCATACAAATGGCAGGGATGTGGTCTTCACTGACCTATACATTAAAAATGAATTGACAGGGCTGCAAATGCAGACAGATATAGGGGATGTATAGGGGACATATAGGACTGATATAGAGTATGTAAAGGACAGATATAGGGTATGTATAGGACACATATAGGACCTGCTCAATAGTTTTCAGCTCTTCAATTTGGCCCAGATACACAACCACAAAAAGAATGGCTGTATATATGGGTCAATTGAAATATATAGGTCTGTACTTTATTCGCAGTTGTAGATAAAGAGTCTGGTCATGTGCATTGCAGGTTACAACTCCATGTACCTCATATTAATAGCAGTTAACCCCATCATGTCCCTCACATTAACCCCCTGTGTGCTTTACATAAGGGACACTGATATGTGAGACATATGGAGGTAATAAGTGAACATCTTCATTATATAGGTCCTTTATTAGTACCTCCATATGTCTCACACATCAGTAACCCTTATGTGAGCAACACAGGGGTTAATGTGAGGGACATGATGGGGTTAACTGCTATTAATGTGAGGCACATGGAGTTACTAAAACTAAATTAATAACCCCAAATGCCTGACATTAATGAGAATAGTTAGAAACACAACATACCTGGTGTTGTGTTGCTTTCACTTTATTCACCGGAGCTTCCTCTCCTCCTCAGGGATGCAGACGGCAGGAGCTCCTCCTCACATGTAACAGCAGGTCCAGGGAGCCCTTATCCTGTGCAGTGAGAGGCTCACCTCTGATTGGTGGGCAGTGAGAGAAGGGGGCGTGTCCTACTCAGCAGCTCTAGCAGGCACTGAAGGGACGCTCTCTCTCTCAATTTAGTGTATGTAAGTTGGGGGCTGGCTGCCGTGCCAGCAAAATATGCCTTGCGTGCCAGTCTTGACACGCGTGCCAGGGGTTGCCGACCCCTGTTCTAGAGGGTAAAACTCTGACCATGGTCATGTGATTTACGGTCCATGGTCATGTGATAAGTACACAGGTGCACAGCTGATTACCAGGCAGATGTCAGATTACTGTGCTGTGACTATAACTAGCGACACCTGTGTGCTCATCACATGACCATGGACCATAAATCACATGACCATGGTCAGAGTTTTACCCTCTAGAAGTAACAGAATGAATGACAGCAAGCAGAAATCTAGAAAACCACAAGGAATTGATACAGAAAGTATATTGGAAAATTGTATATCTTTCTATTGTACATTTGTTTGTCAATATTGGTCTGAAAGTGGCCAACCCCTTTAAGGGCAGGTTCACACCTGCGCTCGGTCTCCGCTTTCAGGTTTTGTTTTGCTTTTAACCGGACACAAAGTCGGACATGCAGCACTCTGTATCCGGATTTTAAAAAAAAAAAAAACAGTTTTGCCGTGGAGAGCACAAAACGCTCACAGGCGCTCACAGCCGGACATGGTCTGACAGGTTTCCGTCTTCTGCAGGCAAACCTGAGAACGGACGCTGGTGTGAACCCAGCGTAACTAATGGCTATCAGTTACTGTCTAGAGATGAGCGAACACTAAAATGTTCAAGGTTCGAAATTCGATTCGAACAGCCGCTCACTGTTCGAGTGTTCGAATGGGTTTCGAACCCCATTATAGTCTATGGGGAACATAAACTCGTTAAGGGGGAAACCCAAATTCGTGTCTGGAGGGTCACCAAGTCCACTATGACACCCCAGGAAATGATACCAACACCCTGGAATGACACTGGGACAGCAGGGGAAGCATGTCTGGGGGCATAAAAGTCACTTTATTTCATGGAAATCCCTGTCAGTTTGCGATTTTCGCAAGCTAACTTTTCCCCATAGAAATGCATTGGCCAGTGCTGATTGGCCAGAGTACGGAACTCGACCAATCAGCGCTGGCTCTGCTGGAGGAGGCGGAGTCTAAGATCGCTCCACACCAGTCTCCATTCAGGTCCGACCTTAGACTCCGCCTCCTCCGGCAGAGCCAGCGCTGATTGGCCGAAGGCTGGCCAATGCATTCCTATGCGAATGCAGAGACTTAGCAGTGCTGAGTCAGTTTTGCTCAACTACACATCTGATGCACACTCGGCACTGCTACATCAGATGTAGCAATCTGATGTAGCAGAGCCGAGGGTGCACTAGAACCCCTGTGCAAACTCAGTTCACGCTAATAGAATGCATTGGCCAGCACTGATTGGCCAGAGTACGGAATTCGGCCAATCAGCGCTGGCTCTGCTGGAGGAGGGGGAGTCTAAGGTCGGACCTGAATGGAGACTGGTGTGGAGCGATCTTAGACTCCGCCTCCTCCAGCAGAGCCAGCGCTGATTGGCCGAATTCCGTACTCTGGCCAATCAGCGCTGGCCAATGCATTCTATTAGCCCGATGAAGTAGAGCTGAATGTGTGTGCTTAGCACACACATTCAGCTCTACTTCATCGGGCTAATAAAATGCATTGGCCAATCAGCGCTGGCCAATGCATTCTATTAGCTTGATGAAGCAGAGTGTGCACAAGGGTTCAAGCGCACCCTCGGCTCTGATGTAGCAGAGCCGAGGGTGCACAAGGGTTCAAGTGCACCCTCGGCTCTCCTACATCAGAGCCGAGGGTGCGCTTGAACCCTTGTGCAGCCTCGGCTCTGCTACATCAGAGCCGAGGGTGCGCTTGAACCCTTGTGCACACTCTGCTTCATCAAGCTAATAGAATGCATTGGCCAGCACTGATTGGCCAGAGTACGGAATTCGGCCAATCAGCGCTGGCCAATGCATCCCTATGGGAAAAAGTTTATCTCACAAAAATCACAATTACACACCCGATAGAGCCCCAAAAAGTTATTTTTAATAACATTCCCCCCTAAATAAAGGTTATCCCTAGCTATCCCTGCCTGTACAGCTATCCCTGTCTCATAGTCACAAAGTTCACATTCTCATATGACCCGGATTTGAAATCCACTATTCGTCTAAAATGGAGGTCACCTGATTTCGGCAGCCAATGACTTTTTCCAATTTTTTTCAATGCCCCCGGTGTCGTAGTTCCTGTCCCACCTCCCCTGCGCTGTTATTGGTGCAAAAAAGGCGCCAGGGAAGGTGGGAGGGGAATCGAATTTTGGCGCACTTTACCACGCGGTGTTCGATTCGATTCGAACATGGCGAACACCCTGATATCCGATCGAACATGTGTTCGATAGAACACTGTTCGCTCATCTCTATTACTGTCCATTATATGTCCATTGCCCATAGACACTCAATGTTAAAAAAATAACGGACACTTGCTTTCCGTTTTTTCAAATGGACAGAAAAGTCCTGCATGTAGGATTTTTTTGTCTGCTTGAAAAAACGAACATGGTTGTAAACTGACACTTAAGGACACAAACGGACACTATATGACACAAGATAAAATCCCATTGAAATGAATGGAAATTGCAAACGGACCATCTAGTGTTCATTGCTAAAATCTTGCACGGACAATAGCCACGGACACTGCTGAGCGGACACCAATGGTAGCGTGAATGCCCCCTACAGTACAGAACACTTTCTATGTCAAAGTAATACCTTCTTTCCTCTAGCTGCAGAGAATGCCCCCTTGTTATAGTTACAGGTAACTTTAGTTACATGGGTGAGATTTCTGTATTGAGCAATGACATCGTAATTAGGTTCATTCTCAACCATCTTACTTCTAAACCAATTAACCCCAATTTTGATCATCTTTTTGGGTACCATTTATTACTTTGGCTACCCATCTTTGAAACTTCTCAAGTTCTTTTTTATGCATTAGTGCACAAGACTATACACAAATATTAATACTTTGTTCTTTTTTGGATTTCTAAGGTAAGTTTAATATGTTAGTACACTATTTCTCAGCAGTATGGAATACTTACCATTGGGGACACTGACAGATTTATCAACCACCTCGCTTGCATTATCATACACAGAGACAGAGATGTCATATGTAGCCACCAACTCTCTGTTTAAAGGAGAATTTACCATAACTGCTCCTAAAAAAGAAAGAAATACAGACTATGTCACAAAGATCCACTGAAATTAATGACTATTTGCTAATAGATTTACCTAAAATACATGCCACCTCAAAAAAAAATAAAATACTAATATTTTCATTTTTATTCCAGTGACCCCAATTTCAGTCTGCATAGGCTTATCAACAACCAATAAAGGGACACTTGCCCTTTAAGATGACTAGGACACCATCCTTGCCAGCAATGACTATGAGTGTGCACCAGAGAACAGTTATCATGATGAGGATGATGATGATGATGTAGGAGGACAACGAATGAGTCAGACAGGGAAGGCTTTACAGAGATAGAGATCAAACCTTCAGGACTGAGAGCCATAAAGAAAAGAAAAGATTTATTTGGTTAGTACCATGACACTTTCCATCAGCAGAAAACAAGCGGAATATTAATAGGAAGACAAAGCGCTAGTAAGGGGACAGGGAAAGTAGTAGAAGAAAGAAGGTAAAAGTCCATGCAGAAAGAGTGGAATGGTTGTAAATTCAGATTAGGTAGGAAAAATTGCCAAAAATAAAAGCACAAAATTCTATATCAAACTACCTGTGTTGAAGTTGATACTGAAAGCGGCCTGCTGGTTAGGCACAACTGCATTGGTGTCATCAGTGGCCACAATCTCAATAATGTAATACTGGAGTCGAGGATTGAGGTCTCGATCGATGGCGGTCATCTCGGCTATAACCGTTCCCACTTCAACAGACTCTAAGACACTCACAGTTTGAACAGGATTTATGAATTCTGGAGGGCAGTCATTGACGTCATCTATAAGGATATTTACTGTGGTGCTTCCAGACAAGGGACTGGTACCGTGGTCTATGGCCACAACCATCAGCCTATAGGCATCTTTTTCTTCCCTGTCCACGGTCACATTGGCTACACGGATGACACCTGTGATGGGATCAATCCAAAATCTATCTTGCGCACCACTTTCGATTCTGTAGCTTAACTCTCTGTTGGGTCCGCTGTCTGAGTCGGTTGCTGTCACTTGTGTAACAGAAAAACCTGCAAAAATAAAACATACAAATATATATCAATTAGTATTATTAGGAAGGACAAAACGCATTTTCTGATTTGTAAATGAGTAATCCACTGTATCAATGAAAGGTTTTATCGTTATACTATACTTTGTGCTTTAAAGGGATCCTATCATTAAAATCCAATTTTTTCTGCCTAACACATAGGAATAGCCTTAAGAAAGGCTATTCTTCTCCTACTTTTAGAGGTCTTCTCTGCGCCGCCGTTCCGTATATAATCCGGTTTTCGTCAGTATGCAAATGAGTTCTCTCGCACCACTGGGGGCGGGCCCCAGTAATCAAACAGCACTGGGGGCGTCCCCAATGCTGAGAGAGAACTCTCCAGCGCCGCCACCATCTTCTTCATCAACGGGTCTTCTTCGCATCTTCTTCCGGCGGTGGCTTCAAACTTCTAGGCCTCAGACAGCCGAATGCTCGTGCCCACCGGCCACAAGAAAATGGCCGCTTACAATACTGTGACATTGGGGACACCCCCAGTGCTGGGGACCGCCCTAGTGCTGCAAGAGAACTCATTTGCATACTGACGAAAACCGGATTGTATACCGAACGGCAGCGTGGGGAAGACATCTAATGGTAGGAGACGAATAGGAATAGCCTTAAGAAAGGCTAAGTGGTAGGCAGAAAAAAATTAAGTATTAATGATAGGATCCCTTTAATTTCTCACCTATTTCAAGGTATTTGCTAGCAGTCAGCAACATCCTTTTTTACATTCTGAAGCTGCTAACCCCTATAAACCTATTCCTATTCACAGTCTGACTCCAGACTGATTCACTTTCTGGACTGTCAACAATGTTCCTATGTTGAATCCCTAAAGGGGTCATCAGGTTTTTTGTATTGGCCTATGGGACAATCTACAGAATCTACTACTTACAGTTTGTTTGGTGAATGAGCAGCGTGTCTCATGGTATATAAACATTACTGAGAGCCGCACTGTATTGATACAAGTGATCTATGGAGGTCTCAGGTGTGAACTAAGGATAGGTCATCAATACAAGAAACCAAATTAACCATTAAGAATTCAACGCAGGAATAGTTTTAATATGCTGAATTGGCCATACACAATATACTCGTGTAATAGTCCGACTGACACTCCTCTCATATGAGAGAGATAAGGATTGGGCAGCTGTCCTACTCTTACAGTATTCATGTGTATGTGGGACTTAGGTGAGAACATTCTGTTGGTTATAGGTTTGTAACAGATAATTAAAAAATATACAGTAGCTATATAAATACAACAGCAAAATGGTCTGGATGGTACAAACATGCAGAAGAACGGTAATTAGATTAGAAAAATATGGCTGCTAATGACACGTCACCAATTAATGTGATGTCACATGGCCTGTGAAGTGGAAACCGCACTCATGAAGCACCCACAGGGAACCCCTGCCAATCTTTCATTGATGACCCATCCAAAGGGTGAGTCATGTAATCCTATAAGCCCAGAAAAACCCCTTAAGGCTAAGGCCCCACGGGCCGTAAACGCAGTGCTTTGAACAGAAAGTTCACAGAGTTTTCCTCCACTGACTTTCTCTTACCATTATATCTATGGGAAAGTCACCGGTGTTTCCGTAGATATAATTGACATACTGCAATTTTCAAAACTGCGACGGTTTTGGAAATTGCAGCATGTCTGCTCTGTGATTTTTTTCCACAAAGTGAGCATGGGATTCGCATGAATCACATCCACTTTGCAAGTACTGTAAAACGCCGCAATTTTTACCACAGCATTTCCACCATGGCCAAATCGCGCAGTTTCCGGCCTGTGGGGTCCCGGCCTTAAGGGGTTGTCCAGGCAAAAATTAACATACTCATCTGTCCCTGTTGCTTTAGTGTCTTCCCCTACTTCCCAGTTCTTCTGCTCTGACGGCACCTCCCGGGTTTCTTCCTGAGGTCTGCTGAAGCCGCTGATTGCAGACCCTTCACTGATTGGCATTAGCAGTCACGTGACTACTGAGACCAATCACCAGCTTCAGAGGACTTCCGGGAGAGATCCGGGAGACATCGCTGGAGCAGAAGAACTGGGACATGCAGAAGGACATTGGAGCAATGGGGACAGGTGTGCATGCATTTTTTTGTTTTTTTTTTCACTGTCCCCAGATGATTTAAACATTAAAAGGGTTGGCCATTTTTGCCTGGACAACCCCTTTAAAATTGTACTTCATGAGCAATCCCAAATTTTATTCAGATCCTGATAAATTCAATAAGAGATACAAATCCACACACTTTGATCTCAACATAGCAGTTGCTGCAGGCAACAAGAAGTCTCTCTCAGGGGCCATTCACGTTACATATTTAGCATCCACTTAGCAGATCTGTTCAACAGATGCAAAAGGATGGCCAAAAACATACAGATGCCCATTTAGGTCAACCCATTGTAGAAGGTTAAACGGATACAATTTATCAGTCTCTCCAGACTGCACATAGATGGCACCTGGGGAATACCTATGATTTTCATGGATCCACTGACTTGAATATGCATGCATGAATTGGATTTTGTCTGTGGAATGATAGTCTGCTGAATACAAATATAGAATTCAGTGGTCCCATGTTTTGTCCATAGACAGAAATCACCTGGAGGAGAACGGTCTGGGAGTTCTGTAGATCATAGAATGAATGCGTATTCAGACTCTGCAAGACTGATTTACTAAGTAGATGTACCAAATTTGGAAGACGTAAACAGACAAACAGCAAAACCGATAACGGTCATCAAAAATGGTAGTTCTAAGAAAAATTTGAAGTATTAAATGAATTTAGTCTTGAGAAGCAGAGAAATGAACATTTTATGGTGACAAGGAGAAAAAACTGTTCTATATAAAACCATGGCTTCCCTTTCAGATGGAAAAAAAATAGGTTTAAGAAAAGCCTAGGTGATTTAGTTAAAAAAAGCAAAAATAAAGGCTCATGCTACATTTTTTGCTGTTTCGGCGCTTCTTTTTAAGGTCACAAACCAAATACTAAAAATTCTAAACTTTAGGCACTCTATGCAAAAAAAGACACCAAACTAAATGCCCTTGTATTTATTTTTTACTAGCCTCTGCCCGCGACTTCGTCTGCGTGTTGTTGGCGTCGATGATCCACCTATATTCAGCAAATTGCTGCCATCGATGGTTTGCCTGTTCCAGCATTTCGGCAGCTCTCAAGCTGTGCTGCTGCTGAACTTGTTCCTCACACCTGCCTGTGATTGTTCTGGCATCTAAGCAGCTTGCTAGGATGCCATATAATGAGCCTGTTGTTGGGGTTGATATTCCACCTGCTCGGCGTTTAGACAGCTGTTAAGCTGGCCTGCCACTGAACTTTTTGCTTGTGCTGTGCCTGTTCCCTCATCTCAGCAGCTCACTGGGAAGCCATATAATGAGTGTGTTGTTGAAATTGATGATCCACATGCTCCGGCATTTTGGCAGTTCTCAAGCTGACCTGCCACTGAACTTGTTTATCGAACTGTGTCTGTGATTATTCCGGCATCTCAGCAGCTCACTGGGACGCCATATGAGTGTGGTTGGCATTGATGATCCCCCTCAGCTCCGCATGTTGACTTCTATCTCCTTCATAGCTCTCGTTGTTTGTGACAAATTAGATTTTCTTTTTCCAGGAATGTTTAAAATTGACAAACTGCTAATTTGGATTAAAGGTGTTTTCCCATCCAGTGTGTAAGCACTGCCTGGAGCAGATCAGATAATATGCAAATGCATGTACTCAAAGGACTGAGGGTTAGCTGATTGTTTACACACAGAGATAACAGCCCTGGCTTTATCAGAATCTGAGATAAGGCTGCTGCAAGAGCAGTTTAATATAGTATGTGAACATAAATTCATAACAGTCGTGAAGCTATGTCATTTACCGGGATAAAAAGCCTATGTGTTAATTGAGGTTACAGACTATCTAGGTGCCAAATTTCATTCAAATCCGTTCAGCCATTTTTGCGTGATTGAGGAAGAAACATCCAAACACACAAACTTTCACATTTATAATATTAGTAGGATGCATGTAATACATTATAGCACTACTAAAGATTTTCTCTATATACAGTATATTGTATGCATTTTTTTATACAATGCAAAAAAATTCAGTAACTTTCAGCTTTACATTAATTTCTTATGTACAGCATTGCCATTCCTTTTATCTTTTGTCCCAATAGCATTCTCTAAAATGTCAGAAAAATTTACATAAGCTTTCAGAGTTTACAGAATTTAACTGTGTCCTGTTCACATCAGCCTACCTTGAGAAATCAGAATTACTGACAAGTTTCAATTTACTCTTTTTTAGAGACTCTGCAGCTTAAAGGCTGTGGGGAATGTTCTGCACTGCAGATGGTCTGGCATTGAAAGAATGAATCAAGTGTTGCATAGCCCACAATAAATGTCTGGAGCTATTCTGAATTCACATTTTGAGTAGATCAGCATGAAAAGCAATTTATAAAAAATTTTTTTACAATAGATGTTGAGTGACTTTGCTATTTAAGTGGTTTTATAATGTCACTCACAAACACACTTATTCATTTTTCTTATTGAAAACTGCACAAAATGTTAAAAAAAAAAAAAAAAGATGCAATACATAAGACAGGTCTAAAGTGGAACACTGCAAAAGCACCACTCCAATCCAGATTAACACAGGATGTGAATAAACATGGGAAAAGGTACAGAGATACTATATCATATTGCAGAATGGGGTTCTGATATTAACAATCCCTTACAAGTAAGACGGCACAGAGGGAGGATGTAATCCAAAGTGAATCCAGAAATTAACATAATCAGTCAAAAAATGGCACCACAATGCCTAAATAGAACCGTTCTTAGCAGTGGCGTAACTAGGAATGGTGGGGCCCCGTGGTGAACTTTTGACATGAGGGTTACATGGGCGTGCAGGCTGTTCGTGAATAAGAGGGTGACGTAGGGTGCAGGGTGTGTATAAGCAAGAGGGGAAATGGGGGTGCAAGCTGTGTGCGAGCAAGAGGGTGATCTGGAGGGGGGAACCCCCCATTCTACCACACTCTTGCTCACTCACAGCCTACACCCCCATTCCCCCTTCTTTCTCACACACAGCCTGCGCCCTCAGGTCACCCTCTTTGCTCACACACAGCCTGCATGCCCATGTACCCCTCTTGCTAACATACAGCCTACACCATCCATTCCCTCGTCTTGCTCACATAGGGCAGAATGGAGGGTACATAGGTGTACAGGCTGTATGTGAGAAAGGAAGACTGACATCATGCCTCAGGTCCTTCAGTCTACTAGTATAGATGCCGGTACAGGGCCTGGGGACAGCGGGCAGGAGATAGAAGCTATCGCTGCTACCCTGGTAGTTACGCCCCTGGTTCTTAGTCATGGGAGGAAACAATAATTTAGATGGGCTCATTCAACATTTCCTACAACTATTCTGGCTTATTGAGACAGTTGCAGTGTTAATGTAGCAGTAAGATCATTCCATTCACATGTAGGTCATACATCTACTTTCCTGTCCGCATGATTCGTGTGGGCAGCGCACAACAATCACACGGACCCCATTATAGTCTATGGGGTCTGTGTGCTTTCACTGCACAGCGCTTGGAATTGTGTTTGGTATTCTGTTCGGGTGGGATGGGGGGGTCCCCATACGGACTCCCCGAACAGATTACCAAACGCAGATGTGGACGAAGGGCAAGTCTGAAAAGCTCACTACTCCTTGGTCCTCTTCTGGTTTGGGTACCTCTATTCTGGGTCCTAATGCCATCTAGCACCAGGATGCACACAACATTCTGATACGTGCTGGTGTAAGGAGTCAGTACAGTGATATCTAGAGCAGCATAGTTCAGATCCGATCTAAAGCAAAGAAAGCAGAAGCTAACTTGAGGTTTGTTATTACTTATTTAAGTTTCAGGTCCCCTTCCTGGCACAGTCAGACATCTTGATTAGTCTGTCACCTACAGAGTAGCAGAGTTCACCCAAACTTCTGCAATTGGTTAAACTGCTGCAACAAGAATTCTCATCACCGAAAACTACAAAAAAATGATTGAAAAATGTTTTTTCTGATGCCTTTTCATTGGTTGTTGTTACCTTTTGTTATAATAAATCACACTGCACATCTTTGTCATTGTATTCTTATTTTTTTGTGTAAGGCATACAGAATTATTATTGAAAGCAATGAAGTGTCATGCTGAATTTTACAGTTTCATTCTCCTCTCAACAGGGAATGTTTCAAGAATACAAAAATTAACACAAAAAAACAGAGGTGTTACCTGCCTTTAAATAATTTGCCAAGTGAGTTTGCAAAGTGGTAGCATTGAACAGCATGAAATGAAGCCAAAGAAACTTTTATAGACATGAAATAACTCACCTGGATTACTGTTTTCCCGGAGACGAACATTAACACTTTGTGCACTAAAGACAGGTCTGTTGTCATTGGCATCTAATATTGTTATAGTAAGAGTGGCTGTGCCGTTCAGTTTGCCGATATCCTCTGCCACCAAGGTAAGATTTAGGACTGGGACAGAGTACGCTTCTCTGTCTATAATTCTTCCCGGCTTCACAGCAACAATACCTACAAATGAATGAATCCACAGATATGTACCACTAGAATTTCATCATTTAATAAACAATATATTTCATCATTGTCATATTATTTATTTTAACCCCTTCCCGATATCTGCTGTACTATTACGGCGGATGTCGGGTGTTTAACTATGGCGGCCGCTCTGGAGCCGGGTGGCCACCATAGACGCCCAGGTGTCTGCTGTTTACGGTAGACACCCAACGCTAATGCCTGCGATTGGTGCCCGCACCGATTGTGGGCATTAACCCCTCTTGCAACTCAGTCAAAGCTGTCTGAGGTGCCATTTTCCCAGCGGCGTGTGGGCGCCGCCATTTTCCCTGTGATCGCCAGCACCCAGAGTAAGCTCCAGGGCCGGTGTAGTGTTGCTATGACAGCTGGGAGCCTTGTGAAGGCTCTTTGGCCTGTCAATCTATTTGTTCTATTGCAGGCTACACTATGTAGCCTGCAATAGAAGCCCTGGTATTTTGCAATGCATTAGCATGGTAATGCATTGCATTAGTGATCAGACCCCCTGGGGTTTAAGACCCCTAGGGGGTTTAACAAATGCAAAAAAAAAACAAAAAAAAACTGTAAAAACAAAACAGTGAAATGTACCAAACCACCATTTTTTCACTGTTTTGCCTGTGATAAAAATTTGAATAAAAAGTGATCAAAGCAAAAGCAATTCCCCAAAATGGTAGAACTAAAAATTACACCCGGCCCCACAAAAAAAAGACGCCCTATGCATCCCCATATATTAACGTATAAATAAGTTATAGGTGTCAGAATACGGCAACTTTTAGAATTATTTTTTTTTTTTTTTTTTTTTAGCAGTTTTGGATTTTTGTTAAGGGGTTAAAATGTAAATAAAACCATATAATTTAGGTATCCCTGGAATCATACCGAAACATAGAATAGAGGTGACATGTCATTTTGCAGTCCCAGTGAAGGCCGTAAAAACGAAGCCGGTAAGAAAGTCGCACAAATGCAGTTTTTCTACAAATCCACCCCATTCAGATTTTTTTCCAGCTTCCCAGTACATTGTACTGCTACCATAAGGCTTTGGGCCTGTAGGATAATGCCCCAGACGTCTGGGGCATTATCCTACAGGCCCAAAGCTTTATGGTAACAGTAGCAGCCTGTTACCATACAGGCCCAAAGCCTGTACTAGAGGTAACAGGATATTACTACTACCACAGGCTTTCGGCCTATATGGTAATATCCCAGACCATGTGACATCTGGGATATTACCATATAGAAAACTGCAAATTGTGTCTCCCAGCAAGAGTACAGACTCCGAAGTTATTCTTAATAAAACTTAGCTTTTATTATTTTTTAGCATACAGCTGGTTAAAATTACATTAGTGGCGGTGGGGTCGGTAGACCAAAAGCTAAGTTTTATTAAGAATAACTTCGGAGTCTGTACTCTTGGTCTACCAACCCCACCGCCACTAATGTAATTTTAACCAGCTGTATGCTAAAAAATAATAAAAGCTAAGTTTTATTAAGAATAACTTCGGAGTCTGTACTCGTGCTGGGAGACACCATTTGCAGTTTTCCATTGAGGACAAGTTATCTATGGGGATAACATCCCTTGCATCAGCGACTCCTGGGTGACGCTCACCGTTTCAAGACTATGGAGCATGTAAGAGTTTTTTGTCTCATTTTGGATTGCAAGCACTGCATTCATATTTTTTTTTTGGCTGTTTGTCCTTGTTTTGTATTGTGGATATTACCATATAGGCCTGAAGCCGGCTAGGATTAACATGAGCGCAAACAGAATGTCATGCATTTTCCCCCCTCGGTTTATACTCAAGTCAATAAGTTTTCCCCGTTTTGGTGGTAAAATTAGGGGGGTCGGCTTATATTCAAGTCGACTTATATACTGTATATACGGTAGTTTCTGATACAGTACAATGAAATCAGACAATGGGAATATTTTGTAGTATGTGTAGACCATGTATGGAATAGAGCCCACACGACCTAAAATGCATCTTTTTAAATGCGCTTAAATTAAAGAATGACATTAAGGCCTCACCAAACAAACAAATGCTCTTATAAATTTTTATAATTTTCTAAAGTTTTGAATTTTGTAAAGCTATTACAACATAATAGCTATATAAATGTGATATCGACGCGACTGTACCAATAGGCATTATGTAGATATTGTGTGATAATTTATTTTCTTTCTTTTTTTTTCCAGATTCCCAGTAAATCATACAAAGTATTAAATGGTACCATTATGATGGACAAATTGACCCCAAAAATTAAAGGGATCCTATCATTAAAACTTAATTTTTTGTCCCTAACACGTAGAAATAGCCTTAAGAAAGGCTATTTTTCTCCTAACTTTAGATGTCTTCTCCGCGCCTCCGTTCGGTAGAAATCCCGGTTTTCGTCGGTATGCAACGGAGTTCTCTCGCAGCACTGAGGGCGGGCCCCAGCGTTCAAACAGCACTGGGGACGTCCCCAATGCTGCGAGAGAACTCTCCAGCGCCACCTCCATCTTCTTCAGATGTAAGCGGCCATTTCTTGTGGCTGGCGAGCATGCGCAGTCGGCTTTGCCCTAGGTGTAGAAGTTTGAAGCCACCACCAGAAGAAGACACAGGAAGAGGACATTCCTGAGGAAGTTGGAGTTGGTGCTGGAGAGTTCTCTCGCAGCATTGGGGATGCCCCCCAGTGCTGTTTGAGCACTGGGTCCGCCCCCAGTGCTGCGAGAGAACTCATTTGCATACCGACGAAAACCGGGATTTCTACCGAACAGCGCCACGGAGAAGACATCTAAAGGTAGGAGAAGAATAGCCTTTCTTAAGGCTATTCTTGCGTGTTAGAGACAAAAAATTGAGTTTTAATGATAGGATCCCTTTAAGCCTGAATACAATTCTGAGAATGGAAATATAAAGTTATGGCCTTTGGAAAGTGGGCAGTAACATACATAAATGCACAATCAAAAATGGCTGCAGTAGGAAGGAGTTAAAAAACAAATATTTTGTGAGAATATGAGCATCTCAGTATCTTATGAGAGTATCGGTATCTTACCTGTGCTGGTGTTTATGGTGAACAAATCCATTTGAAGCCCCAGGAGACGATAGGACACAACCGCATTTGGTCCCAAGTCATTATCTAAAGCTAAAATAGGCCCATTGAGGACACTGATGGTTGTTCCTAGATAAAATATGAGAGTCAAAAACTTGAAAATGGATTTCCTGTTATGTTTCTGCAGGTTATGAGAATCCTATTTAACCCACTGTTCCCGACATTTATTACATGACTGCGACAAACATTAATTATGAATGAGGGTTACGGGATGAGATCCAGTTACATGTTTTAGCGATGACTCAGGCTGTTGAAGCCCTAGCAGACTGAATCAACCCTCATTGTCCTAAAATCCTGCAGGGAAAATAAAGTTATTTGTTCCTTTGCAAATGGAGAATTTACATTCAGATATCAAGCATTGGACTGCTGAAATCTTGAGGATGGTTGTACCTTCTTAGATCTTCCTGTTTTATTGTTGTGCCTCAAAACACACAGAACAACAGTCAATTCCTCAGTTCTTGTATGAAAAGGTCAGTAAGGAAAAAAAAAAAATCATCTCCTATAAATGATATTTCATAGAAACTGGAATCTGGTCCTGAATTCATCATAATACCATCTACCTATGTTTGTCCATACTACCTGCTGGTGAATTCTCCATGACTTCAGCTTGATAGGATCCTTGAGAGAAGATTGGCCGATTATCATTCTCGTCTGATATTGTTACGATCAATAGGTCAAAATCCTGTATGCGAAAATATGACATTTTCTATTTAGTTTGCAACCTAGGAAGAACGCTATATCTAATTTTATTCACAGCCAACATGCTTTCTTTGCATAATACTGAGTAGTGTTGAGCAAATAGTATTTGATCGAATACCTCGCCAGCATAGGAATGTGTGTAATCGGCCGAACACCAAGGGGTTAAACGCATCGAATATTCAATGCGTTTAACCCCTTGGTGTTCGGCCGATTACACGCATTCCTATGCCAGCAGGGCATTCGAGCGAATACTAATACTGAGACCCCCTTTAAATGAAATGTCAGACCAATCACAACCATATTATTCTTGAATTTACAATGCCTTTCACTCACCCTTCTTGAGTTGCGTATATTTTCTGGATTGTCTTTCACAGTTACGGTTAGTCTATATTCTGAAACTTTCTCTCTATCAAGAGGTCGATTTACATAAACTATTCCTGACTGAGGAAACATAAAAAAAAAAAAAAAAAAAAAAAAAAATCATTTAACCATACAGATAAAATTCCTTTACATCTCATTTTATTTTAGGTCTCATGACAGTAAAAAAGTAAAATGGATTAATGAACTCTTCAATGGCTTTTCTTATATTATATTATACCAATTTGCCTTGTATGGGGGTACATAGTAGGAATACATACTCTACTTTTGAATTTAGTTATTTCCTTTAACCCATGGTTTTCTAACTGGTGGGCCATTCCAGTAAGGTGCCCAATAGCTATCTCTGAGGTGCAAATAGGTGTAGTTTCGACATTATACACAGTCCAGTCACATTAATGTGACCACCAGTCAAAATCCAGAATAACCACCTTTGGCAGAGCGGACCGCTGCGAGACGTGCAGGAAGAGAGGGGATGTTGTGATGATAATCACTGGGATGTTGAGCCATGCCGACTCCACTGCTGTGGAGCAGAAAAACCCGAACGAGGTGGTCCCATAGATTCTCGATTGGGTTCAAGTCTGGGGAATTTGCTAGCCAAGGGAGTACGGTAAACTCACCCTGGTGCTCCTCGAACCATGCACATACACTGCGAGCTTTATGACACGTCGCATTGTCCTGCTGGTAGATGCCATCATCCTGAGGAAAAAAAAATTGCATGTAGGGGTGAACATGGTCCGCAAGGATAGATCCATACTTGTGTTGATCCATCGTGCCTTCCACAATGATGAGTGCACCCAGATGGCTGATGACACGTGCCTTCTGCGACTGGTTATTTAACGTTGACGTCAAAAGTAGGCGGTGGTCACATTAATATGACTGGACTGTGTATGTGACAAGAGCTATTTTCAAGATGCATCAGCACTAACAACATCACTGTTTTATACTATTATGTTCTGCTGGGTTCAGGAGCCAAGCATCTCCTTGTTCTGGCTGGCGAGACCCAAGCAGAAAACCACCATGAAGCTGTGTTCTTAACCATATAGGATGTCAAGATATAGACTTACATTTTCATTGATGAAAAACGTATTCTCTCCATTCCCTGCAGTAATATTAAAGGTCAGAAGAGCATTGCGCCCAGTGTCGGCATCACTAGCGAGAATCCTGGTGATGGGTGTTGATACCACGGTGTTCTCACTGATAGTTATATTTAGTGGAAGGTTCAGGAGAACCGGATCGTTGTCATTAATATCTAATACATGTATTTCAACAACAGTCTAAACAGGGAGAAGACACAAGAGAAAGTTAGCGTCACCACTTATGTATGATAGTAATAATGAATTTAGTATCACAATAACAATATCAAAATTAAAGTGGCCACATGGGCATGGGACAGAGTTAGAAGCGTAACTTCTGAAATGAAAATGACCCAATGAAAAATCTGTAACAGGGCCCTGCCTATATTGTAGCATTTAGAATAGAAGTATATTTTATTTGGCAGAGAGACCTTTGAGGCACTTCCTAAAGCTATGCCAATGGCATGGGTGTCTAAAAGGCACACATCAAAATAAATCTTTCTAACATATAGGAACAAACTTCCTGCTTCTGGTCCACCCATAAAGTAGATGTGTCCTCTTTTTTTCTGTCACATAAAGGGTTACGTAGTTTTCATACTTGAAATCCTTCCTATGCCTATCCCTATTATACTGACTATATAATAGCCAGCTTTACTAGCCACAGCTTTTGAACTAGTTTCCTAGTTACTGACCTATAAGCAGGGTATACCCTGGGGTAGTAGTGGTAGTTTTTTTTGTTTTTTTTTTTTAAACAGGCTGTCACCTACTGGAGTAATTCCAACAGGTAATGGACCATATTTACTTACCGATCCTCACTCGTGCTCATGGCCACCGACACTTTTCCTTCAGCGGAGGCAGATATGATCAGGAGAAAGGATTGGTAATTAAGACCGTGGGCCCGCAAACCCCACAAAGACTATTATCATTATACTGAGGGGAAGGAGGTCTTCTCAGACATCCCCAGAGTATAATGATCGGAGGGCTAGGAGAGGTGAGGGAAGATAAAAAAACAGTGTTACTTACTTCTCCTGTGCCACTATGCTGCACTATGGGGCATAATACTGTGTACAGGGGCCACTATGGGGCATAATACTGTGTACAGGGGCCACTATGGGGCATAATACTGTGTGCAGGGGCCACTATGGGGCATAATACTATGTGCAGGAGACACTATGGGGCATAATACTGTGTGCAGGGGCCCCTATGGGGCATAATACTGTGTGCAGGGGCCACTATGGGGCATAATACTATGTGTAGGAGACACTATGGGGCATAATAATGTGTGCAAGGTCCACTATGGGGCATAATACTATGTGCAGGAGACACTATAGGGCATAATACCGTGTGCAGGGGCCACTGTGTGGCATAATACTTTGTGCAGGGGCCACTATGTGGCATAATACTGTGTACAGGGACCACTATGCAGCATAATACTGTGTACAGGGACCCCTATGGGGCATAATACTGTGTACAGGGGCCACTATGGAGCATAATACTGTGTGCAGGGGTCACTATGGGGCATAATAGTGTGTGCAGGGCCCACTATGGGGTATAATACTGTGTGCCGGGGCCACTATGGGGTATAATACTGTGTGCAGGGGCCACTATGGAGAAGAATACTGTGTGCAGGGGCCACTATGGGCATAATACTGTGTGCAGGGGCCACTATGGGGCATAATATTGTGCGCAGGAATGCGGTTTGTGTGCCTAGGGGGAGGGGACGGTCGGGGGGGGGGGGGGAGGTCCCATGTCAAATGTTTGCCTCTGGGGCCCAGCCATTCCTAGCTAATTATACCACTGGCTATAATGGTTTGGAGGTTTTCTCTGTTTGCTAAATTTTCTACTAAAGCCCCAGGCTCTGCATATATCCTGACATATATATATAATATATGTCTGAAGCACCAGGGCAAGCAGAAGTTACTTAACCGTAGCACTGAACGGAGGATTGCCTCTGTCTTTCGCCATAATAGTAATGTTGTAGGAGGCAATGTTCTCACGATCCAACTCATAGTCTTTTCTAACTCTCAAATCGCCTTCAACTGATGAAATGACAAATTCTCCTTTTTAAAGAAAAAAAAGACAAGCATGTTATTAGGTTTGTCATTTTACAATAGATTATCAACAGTCGTGATAAATACTATATATTAATATTCTAAAGACATTCATAATCAGTTCTTTGATGTCAGATACTGAGGCCTTGTTACCTGTGTAGATAAGCAATAAAGTAGCACTCCCATAATTTTCTGGTCTGAAAGCTACATGCTGTAAATTGTAATGAAGGTAAGGGTACCGGGACTGTGTTTGTGAATTATCTGCTCTTTTCTGGTCCTTAGCTGTGTCATGTGACCAGCAATCAGGCTCTGTGCCTGATACAAATTCCTATATGTGGACAGGAAGAGCGTCTCATATGAATGCATAGAGAAACTGATGGAGACTTTCAGTTTGAGAGTTAGGGGTGGTTCACATCTGTGCCCGTATCCACTTTAGGCAATCCAGCTGGGTTTCAGAAACAGGACAGGAGATGGAAACTCAGCAGTCAGTTTTAAAACCCATTCTAAAACACGACTTATGTCCTTTCAATGTTAGGAATATTATTCCTTTAAATACAAAAACAAAAAAAAACTCCTCTACTAACCTCCCATCATGTACAGTCTGTATTATAGATTGTCATGGTGGCCTGGTGTGTTTCTACATAGCGTGAGATGGATATACATTGGTAAAGGTCTAAGTAGGACAGAAACGTCCGGTTGTACGCTGCCTTTCATGTTACTAACCTATTAACCCATATTATGCTGCCAACCTTATCAAGATACAGTATATCTCGTGTTGCAAGTTTCCATTATAATTCCACAAAGGGATGTTCTGCCAGCAAGCAATAATCTTTATGTCCACAAAAAAGATGTAATGGATGACAAACATTTTGTTGCTTGATCACTGTATATGTTTACATGGGGCTATGATCAGGAGTAAATAATGATATGTCCAACCCGCTCACCAAGGTATATCTACAGTATATCAGCTTGGTGTTTGAGTTGGACGTTATGCCTAGTCACGTTTTGAGGAACTATCGGTTGGGAATTGGCTTAGAGAGTAGCTATCTTTAAATATCACTAGATGGTCGGTATTCTTCCTTGTGGAGATCTAATTGGATTAATGACCATGGTTCTTTCCCCCTGGCACAAATACAGTTTAAAGGGGTATTCCCATAACTCTTGTTCTGCAGCCTGAAGGCTCTGTGCTCTCTTCACTTCCTGGGTTTCTCGGCACATTGGTAGGCGGGGTTTCACTTGCTCTGCTATGCATTACCACAGTATGAAGCTGATGTGGATGTAGCAGAGCTGGATTTGAGTCAGCTTGCATTACATACAGAGGTAACGGACTCCTTATCCCAGCCATTATCAGCCAAATTCAATTAAACCGGCTGATAAGTGGAAAAGCTGAAAATAAACAGCACAGTAATCCCGTAGCTCTCACTTCCCCCCTCCCCTATCTGAGGAGCTCCGTTGCTTGTCAGGCCCTCCCTCCCCCACTGAGAGCAGGCAGCTACATCACTTGGGAAATGAGCAGATAAGCCCAGTGGCCATAGAAACGCAGTATCCACCATTTATTGGGCCCCATCCGCTTCATTTGCTCCATCTGGTCAACTTGTAAGACTCAGTTTTCCCTCTTGTCTCCAAAATCATCAATGGTCTCTGTACTTTATAACCCTCTTTTCTCCCCCGGCCGATCCCACAACATGGTCAAGGTGTGGTCCAAGGCCGGTATATTCCGAATAGCTGATATGGTGGACCCTGTGTCGTTGGAGCTCAGGCCCTTTGACTACTTTGTGGCCAATCTAGGCCTTCCTAAGGCTGAATGGTTCCACTACTTTCAGGTTGTACACTTCGTCCGATCTCTCCATGGCTCGTCCAAGGTATCCCTCCCTACAGCCTTCAAGAGGATCTGCCGTGCAGGCACCTCCACCAAAGGCTTGATCTCCTCAGATTACCAGCTTCTCTCTTGTCAAGCGCTTGGCTCCCCCATTCGGCATCGTTATATATCTAAATGGGAGGAAGCTTTGGGTGCTCCCCTATCACCGGGCCAGTGGCAGATTGTTTGGTCCTGAACTCAGAAATCCTCTCAGTGCATTACTTGTGCATTACTTTCAGGGAAACGCAGTTCAAACTATTGATGCATTGGTACCATACCCCAGCTCTTCTCCATGCTTTGAATCCCGCACGCCCTATGGGGTGTTGGCGTTGTAATACTGCTGTAGGTACTCTGCATCACATTTTTTGGACCTGCCCCCTTATCCTGGGCTTTTGGCAGGAGGTTAGAGCATTGACTGACTCCCTTTTCCTTCAAGGGGTCCCCCTTAGATCCCCTTACTTATATTTTGAACCTCCCTCCTAGGAATTTGGGTCGTAAGACCTCCAGGCTGTTCCTCCACCTCTGTTCTGCTGCGAAGACCCTCATTGCCAAACATTGGAAGAGCCCTAGCCCTCCCTCTGGTACAGAGCTTCTGGCCCGCATTAAGGACGTGCGGAGCCTTGAATACCTTACCGCCAGTCGTAACAACACTCTAGACGACTTCCTCTCCATTTGGTCCTCCTGGGATACCTACTGCGCTCTACGGGGCCTGTGACCTGGTATTCCCCTCCCCTCCCTTCCCCCCTTTCCCCTTTTCCTGTCTCTGTGTTTTTGTTGCCCCCCCCCCCCCTTTTGTTCATTGCTATGCCTTTTCCTTTTGTTTTGATACAAGTTTTGGGATTGGCAGCATGCCTCTCCCCCCATCTTCATTTATTTGGTTGGATTTGTTTTATTTCTTGTTTTGTTAAAATCTTTAATAAAAATTACAGTTGAAAAAAAAAAAAGAAAAAGAAACGCAGTGTCAACAATAAAGTGAATAAATTAAGATAGCAGCCAAACAAGACAGTTTTGATAAAGCAATGTATTTAAGAAAAGTCTTAAATCCACATAAACTAGCAGTATAAATAGGATGCTTTTCATGGGACAACCCCTTTAAGTAGTTCCTCCGTGCATAAAACTTGCACACAATTCAACATCTCTTAGCTTCTTGTACCTCAGGTGAGTTATGTAACGTTAGGTCAACAAAATAATGGTGATAGCTGTAGTCACAAGGTCAAACCCATGTTTGGAATAGGTCAGTTTTTCACATTTAGGGTAAGTTCAGATGGAATTTTTTTGGTTCGGAACCTGAGGCCAAAAACTGGGTAGCCGCGACTGAAAGCCGGTGCACTCTGCTCCGGATTAGGCCCAGTGAATGGGCCGAATCGTGAGGCAAAACAGCCTGAAGAATGAACACCTCGCTTCTTTTTCCAGGAGCCGGAACAAACCTGCTTCTGCAAAAAAAGACCTGATTTCAATGGGAGCCGTCTTTTTGGTCAGGATTTTGAGGCGGATACGGCCTCAAAATCCTGACCAAAAAACTCAGTTTGAACTTACCCTTACACCCCACAGGTTAAATTTGGAAATGCTGGCATCACTGCAGACTGAGGGATGAACATAACTCTAAATATTCAATTTTCACTCAACTGTGAGGGTAAGTTCACACGATGTAACGTTGAGCGTGATCTGGCACGTATACACGTGCCGGCAGATGACGCGCTCAAAATGCTCCCATTCATTTCAATGGGAGTTAGGAGCGTATACGCCGCCTTATTTTGTGGCCGTGATTTTGCGGCCACAAAATAACGTGGCGTATACAATTCTAACTTCCATTGAAATGAATGAGATCTTTTTACAAGCGCAATCTGCTGACACGTGTATACGTGCCAGATTGCGCTCCACTTTCCTCCGTGTGAACTCACCCTAAGACATTCACACCACTTACCGAGAATATCTCCCCCAACAATGCTGTACTCTACTTGACCATTTAGCCCTGAATCTTTATCTTCAGCTTTAAAAGTTGAAACTCTTGGACCTGGCTGTCCCTCTGTGATGTCAAAAGGTCCTTCATATGAATTTGGAAATTTTGGCCAGTTGTCATTTATGTCATTTACGTTGACTAAAACCTGTGGAAACATAACCATTGAATAACCATGAATAAAATGCAGTGAAGACATAGATAACAATTATGTCACATCATTAATAATTAAGATTAATGAACTGGTATAGACTTCAGGGTAGGCACATGGCTCATGCAAGAGGACACTGGCCTATAGCTCATCATAAATTAGGCAACTCCTCCAGTGACACAGGGATCATAAACACTGGCATACACAATACTTGTCTTGATAAAGATCCTCATTGTCTAATATGAAAGAGCCCTTCATTTATTCCTTTGCATGTCTTGTCTGGTAGCAGCAGCTCCCATTATTTCCTTGTTTTGTTCCACAGTGGCCATATTAGTTATATGTTGAACCTAGGGAGCAGGCTATGTCATGATAGATGCAGGTCCCATCTTTGGAAACAGCAGCATCTTGATAGCAGGGATTTTTGACTGCACGATTTTGTGCAGCTACTGAAATCTACTTGGATGTACCGGTACATCCTTGCAGAACCAACCAGGGAACCACCTTCCGGATGTAAAAACCAAATGGGCGGTCCGGAAGTGGTTAAAGCAGTCTGTAATCTGTGAATCCTGCTTAAATTGCCTGTGCTGACAAGAAAACAGTAAGATCAAATTAGAGACGGCTGTACTTACTGTGGTGGTAGATGTCAGTCGACGTAGCAAAATGGGACAGCGGTCTGTGGCAGTTACAATTAGTGTATATCGTCCAAGGCACACTTCATAATCCAACTCCTTTACCGCTCGGATCAGACCCTAGAAATGTGTAATAATATAGAATATAGAAAAACATATTGCAGTTTGTGAATAGAGATGAGCGAATAGTATTTGATCGAATACCTCGCTCCCATAGGAATGCATGTAAGCAGCCGAACAGCAAGGGGTTAAGCGCAGTGAATATTTGATGCGCCTAACCCCTTCGTGTTCGGCCGCTTACACGCATTCCTATGGGAGCGAGGTATTTGATCGAATACTACTCACTCATCTCTATTTATGAATTCAGAGTGTTTAAAAGTCACTCTGCTAGCACAATAAAAAATACATAGTATAATATACTATACTATATAGTACAAAATCCCGCTCAAAAACCACTGTAAATAGTGGATTTGCTTGAGACACATAAATATGACCACATAAACGACTAAGGACTAATATCTTTTAATTTGGCTCCAGGACATCTACAGATGATCAGATTTCTCACCTCGTCCAACCTTAAAACATGGCTTGTGTGTGGCCAATATTACAGTTACAACCAATTGTCACTCAGACTCAGCTATTGAATCTAAAGGAAACCAAACGTCCTGGGCGAATATGAACAAGTCTTTTCCCATGAGGAAAAATATTTGTTTCTGGTGACATGTGAACAGTCAAAAAGGCCCTTGTTTTTAAGTTAAGGGGCAGTGACCTGGTGGTCTGACTGCAGGAGTGACCCAAAACCAAGCAGGTTTGATGACAGTGGCTCCACAACTCACTGGTTTTTATAGCATGGTCGTAACAAGACAATGTTCAGAGCATACAATGATTCTTAAAATAATAAATGATCTGGTCACTAAATCAGTTGTTTCAAGATGAATGTTTTTAGTTTCATGTAAACTCTTAAAGAAAAAAAAAAAGTTGTTCTCTTTTCAAACGACAACGGAAACCAATACAGGAAGTAACGTGCAAACTAAACCACATCTACTACGAGCGTCTCTCGCTTACTGAAGCCAGTCTCTGTACTGAGGAAACATAGGTGACATGATCCACTTAGAATTTAAAATTCTGTGTCATCTTCATTTTATATAAATAAGTTGTTTTCATTGTCCTTTTTTATGTCTACCTGTTTCCCTCCCCCCTCTACCTGAACTTTTGGACGCACAGTAGTAACCCTAGGAAACACCACATACACATTTTCTCCACCTGCAGACTTCTTATACTTCAAGATTATGCTCAAAACCTACAGCTCTGCTCTATACCTTGCCAAGCAATCCTACTTCACCACTCTCAACTCCTATCTTCTATAACTCTAAGGGCTCGTTCACACAGAGCAAGAGGGGGCGGATTTTTGTGCTAAATCCAAGAATCCGCCCCCTCACAATAGAGGTCTATGTAGACCGCTAGCTTACTTTTTCCATGAGCGGTATGTTCCCGTTCACGGAAAAAAGAAGCAAGCTGCCCTTTCTTCAGGTGGATTCTGCGGCTGATTCAGCCCCGGCGTCCGCCTTGCGGCAGCACCCTCCGAACTAGGCCCATTAATTTGTGCTTACTCCGGAGCAGGAAGCCGCGACAATCGGAAGCCACAACGGTCACGGCAGGTGCATTTTGGCCCTATTCTGACACGGCTTCCCGAGTCAAAATCAGGACCGTAATTCGCCTAACCGTGCCCCGTGTGAACTAGCCCTTAACAACACTTTCAACTTTAAATTCCTTACTGACACCCAAGGTTCAGGCGCCTATCACAGACCTTTTCTCTGTCCCCATCTATCACCTTACTTACCTTAATTTAATTATTAAACCTCTCTCCGCCTTCTGGAATCGTTCCTTACTCTTTCAAACAACCCCAAAAACCTTCAATAATCCCACCATTGAAGAAACCCTCCCTTGTCCTGTGCTGTTAACTACCAACCTGTCTCTGACATCTCCTTCATCTTCAAAATCTCTGGAGCTCTTCTCGACTCCTTACAATCTGGCTTCCACACTCTGCTGAAATGGCTCTCTAATGATCTCCCGCAAGCTAAATCTAAAGGCAACGACTCCTTTCTTATTCTTTTGGATTTTTCAGCACCAATGACCACAATCTCCTCCTCAGAATTCTCCGCTCTGTTCTGCTCCCCTTGCTGTTGGGTTCCCCAGGGCTCAGTTCTCGGTCCCCTTCTATTCTCACCCTATTGGACCATTCATCAGCAGATTTGGCTTTCAGTACCATCTTTATGCTGATGACTCCCAACTATATACCTCTTCCCGTGACATCACCCCTGCATTATTATAAAACAACAGTGACTCTCTCTCTCTGCTTTTTGTATTATCAAGTCTTTCTTCTATTTCAAAATGAATCTTTCAAAGACTGAGCTACTGCAGTTTCTACCATCTACTAACCAACCTAATCCTATATTTTATGTTGCATGTCTTGGGGCTATGTTTGACTCAGACATTTCTTTTACTTCCTATATCCAATAAAAGCATGCTCATGTCACCTGCACCTCAAAAACATTTCCTGAATCTCCCGTTTTCCTTACCATGGAAAAGTCTAAAACCCTAATTGTTGCCGCTAGACTTGACTACAGTAACTCCCTTCTAATCGGTCTTCGCTCTGCAGTCTTTCCTGGATGCAGCAGCCAGGCTCATCTATCAATGTAAATTCTATATTGATGCCTCCAGTCTATTCGACTCAATGGCCTATTCAATATAGGATACAATATGAACTTAACATGCTCTCCAGGGCACTGCACCTCCCTACATGTCTTCCCTAATCTCGGTCTACCACCCAACCACTGCTCTCCAGTTGGACAATGACCTAAAACTAACATCCTCCATGATCAGTACGTCCCTCTCTCCTCTACAAAACATCTCTCAAGGTGCAACAGTTCTCTGGAATGCTCTACCTCAATCTATTAGATTAACTGACAACTTCTACAGCTTTCAGCACATCCTTTCAGCACACAACTCTTCAGGCAGGCCTATTACATAACCTAATAGACACCATAAAACTAACCATCCTCTGTTCACACCAGCTCCCTACATTATCCCACACAACATGATGTTTTTTATTTCTGTATGCCGGGGTACTTTAGCTCTGCATATAAAAGGGCTCCAGCTGGTGATCGGCTTATACAACGTTATTCATTTGTTTAACTAAAATAAACTTATTACTAAAAATTGCTGGACTACTACTGTATATAAGCACTTCTACCTTTTGTGTCATCCAGGGGCATAACTAGCAAAGCCTTGGTCCCATAGCAAACAATCGACTTGAACCCCATAACATGCCATTTTTTGGTCCCCACATGGCAAAACGATCCCTTTACTGGCCTCTGCACCCCATTTACACATAATACAATGTACCACAGTGGCCCTTTCACCAAGTATAATGTCCCATAGTGACCCGTCCTCACAATAGAAAGTCCCAAAGTGGTTTTTATACAGTGTAATGTCCCACAGTGGCCTCCACACATTGTGACACCAGTGTGATTCATGTGACCAATGACACTGATGTCATCTTCTTCTATCTCATCTTCTTCTATCCTCTTACGATTTGTTACATTGTAATGTCTCCTTTTGTCTGTACAGGAACCGTATGATTTGTGAAGTGCTACAGAATATATTAGTGCTATATAAATAATCATTATCTCCCAAAGCTGAGTCTTGATTAATGAAGTGGGATTTTTGATCTACCATAATAATAAACAACTTATGTAATACACGTGACATACTTAAAGTTAAGTAAAGACACTCATCTAATCCAACCTATAATCCTACCGCATTGCTTTAATCCTCCCCAGTTTAAAGGGATTCTATAATTAAAATTGTATTTTTTCTGCCTACCACGTTGGAATAGCCTTAAGAAAGGCTATTCTTCTCCTACCTTTAAATGTCTTCTCCGTGCCACCGTTCGGTAGAAATCCTGGTTCTCATCAGTATTTAAATTAGTTCTCTTGCAGCACTGGGAATGGTTCCCAGCGCTCAAACCGCACTGGGGGCGTCCCCAATGCTGTGAGAGAAATCTCCAGCACCGCCTCCATCTTCGTCTGAAACGGCCTCTCTTCGCGTCGTCTTCCGGAGCTGGGTTCAAACTTCTAGGCCTCGAGCAAAGCCGACTACACATGCCTGGCGGCCACAAGAAAATGACTGCTTACACAGTAAGGGTAATGGGCCATTTTCTTGTGGCCAGTGGGCTTATGCAGTTTTAACCCACTGCCGGAAGAAGAGGCGAAGAGAGGCTGTTCCAGACGAAGATAGAGGCGGCGCTGGAGAGTTCTGTCACAGCATTGGGGACCCCCCCAGTGCTGTTTGAGCGCTGGAGCCCACCCCCAGTGCTGCAAGAGAACTCATTTGCATAACGATGAAAACTGGGATTTCTATGGAACAGCGCCAAAGAGAAGACATCTAAAGGTAAGAGAAGAATAGCCTTTCTTAAGGCTATTCCGATGTGGTAGGCAGAAAAAATACATTGTTTAATGATAGAATCCCTTTAAAGTACAACAAGAGAATTTCTGGATCCATGTTCTAACTCCAGAAATCTAATACCCATAACTTGATACTTTTAGGTTAAGAAAGGGATCCAGGCTCTTCATACATACACTGCAAAGTTTTATCTTACAACACGTTACAGTATTTGACAATGTTGACTTCTCAGATCTTACCGTGGAATTGTTGATAGTAAATGTGCCTTGAAGGTTGCCACTTATTATGGAGTAAGTAATCGTTCCATTAAGACCCTCATCCCGATCCACAGCCGTAGTTGTGATTATGACAGAGTTAAGGGTCATAGGACCTTCATCCAAAGTGATCTCATATAGCAGTCTATCAAACATGGGAGCATTGTCATTTTCATCCAAAATTGTCACATAAACGACTGTCGTAGCCTACAAAATGAGAAAGCAGAGCCTGTAAACTGGATCTTAGTATGGTTATATATTTTGTTTGTCCAAACAAGAAAAGGAAACAGAACAGAAAAAAGAGACCTAAAAAAAAGTGATACTAGTAATTTTACTATTGCTTTTACATCAAGTATTACACTACGTTCTCTCTCTATGGGGTATTCTCAAACCTATTGGTGTAATGGAACTTCATTCACAACAGAGTTTTATACATTTGTTTCTCTCTCAGTACGTCTCATGGCAGAGAACAACGTATTTTTTCCTTTTACACTGGGAGGGGTTCTCTTGTGTCGTCTCAGCCTGATGCATAATGCCCTTTGTATAAACTGCCAAGAGTAGATTCGGGAAGGAAAGGACAGATAACATGTGCCTAGCTGTGGGCATTGTCCATCTTTGTTACTTCCTCATGGTGGAACATTCCAAAGTTTAACCACTTCTACCCTGAATAACTCACAATGCCTCTCCTCCACAAGGAATAAACCATTATTACTCTATCACTTTTTTTCATTGTCTTTCTTTTGCCTTACGATTTTGGTTAGACAAGAGGGTGCTACAACATACAGAAGCTTGATTTTAACTAGGATACTCAACTCTTTCTCTTTTGTTTTTTTTTGGGGGAGGGGGGGGATTATATAACACCCAGTTGTCTTCTACGAAATGCACAAGAAGACATACTTCTATTTCATCTAAGTTGCATTCCTCCCCGCTCTCGCAATACAGCGCTATAGACGCTACTGTGAGGAAGGGCGTTCCTGAGTGGCTGTCAGAAATACCCTTCTGACGGTGAAGAGCTACAGTACCGGCACTGATAGCTCTTCACCGGGGGCACAGAAAGTGAAAGCCGATCATGCGCTGAATTCAGCGCACTGTCGGCTTTCTAGCAGCATATAAAACTGCATGCACCCCAGGAGGCGAAAGGTCCTCTTTAAGAATCCAAAGTGAATAAAACCAGTTTATGTTCAATATAAAATTATGGAGCAGATTTATGAAAATTGTCTTAAAAGGGGTTGTCTGGGATAAAATGATCTTGCTAAACACCCTCCCCCCACCTAACTTCTAACTTACTTTACTAAAAATGTATATTTACCCAGATCACCGGGGCAGTCATGTGGCCGGCACAGGCACATTTTCTGATTTTCAATTGACGTTCCATTTCCTGAAACAGAACGTCACCACTACCACCCCCCACCCATCATACTTACCTGTTTTCCTGTCTGGATCTTCTGGGCATGAAACATCAGTTCCTTCAGAAGGGCCAGCTCATCCTCTCCTGTGACTACTGCTGGCCTTCCTCACCTGCACAATAGAGCTGCGGGGCCGGTATGTCGGTACTCAGGCTCTATTTTACAGTAAGCGGACATTTTCTTGTGGCCCGTGGGCATGTGCAGTCGGACAGCAGCACAGAGAAGACACCTAAAGGTAGGAGAAGAATAGCCTTTCTTAAGGCTATTCCTATGTGTCAACGAGGGAAAAAAAAAAAAGATTTTTAATGGTAGAATCCCTTTAAACATAAACTGCAGAGGGATCTGCCAGCAGCCTATCTTGACGATTTGTGTGCCCAAGTGTATTGAGCATAACAATCCTCAGACAACCTCTCTGGTAGCATGCCAAAGAGTATAAGTGTAACGCCCATACGCTATACTGAATAAACTGAGATCTTTAAAAAAAAATTTTTATTTTTTTTACTGTTTTCCATATCCTGCTTAATGATCCTGTGATGTCCAGAATTCCAAGGCTATTCCTTCTTGGTGTTGCAATTTCAATTATGTAGATATTTCAATGTAGATATTGTCAATTATTGTTGATGGTGCACCATGCCTCGTACATTTTGTGCATTATTTTTATGGGTGTTAATTGTTATGCAGCTGTATATTAGTTTTTAATAAAATCTGGTATTTTTATAACATTTAGAATCTTATCTTATTTTCAATAGTGGTTAATGACAAGACGAATGTGTAGGTGTACAATAATGACACAGCCTTTGTGATCCGGGATGGATGTTTTCCTCGACAAATGATAATAGTTACATCACTACACACATTAACCCGTAATAATTACAGTAACATCTTGCATTTTCATCAAACACATGCGGTGTCTCATTTAGAGTGAATGTAATAGTAAATCTGTGTGTGGGTGGAATGTGTTCAAGGGTGCAGGGATGGAATAGCTCACTTTGATGTGTTCCTGTTGCTAGAGAGCTCCATTCAAATGTAACTAAATGAACTTAATTAACAAAATGCAATTAAGAAAAGGGTTTTAAATGTCGCAGGTGGCATCTTACTAGCAGACATTAGAGCCTGCACAGAGTGTCCGGACAGGTCTCTAGTCCTCACCTCCCAAAGGCCAATCACAGGCACAAACTTCACTGTAATAGTACTGGCACTAGGGTTGATCTTGAGATTTCAAGATCGATTTTAAAATCCGATTTCCGATCATTTTCCAGGCGAAATTTGCTCGATAGCTGATCGGGATTCGATCTTTCCCGATTGCTCAACCTTATTAATGATATATATATGAATAGGGTTGAGCCGATTTTGAGATAACTTCTGACCTCGATCCCACTGGAAAAGATCAGGATCAGAATTCCGATCGTGATTGTGAAATTTACTCGATCGCTGATTGGAATCCGATCTTTTCCGATCGCTCAACCCTAACTGGCACATGAATACTGGAAAGTAGTGATAATTCATGTTTTCAGACAACGGCAATGGTTATCGTTTACAACTAAAGACATCTGTCATCTATATACACTCTCTGTAGCCAGTGAAATTCCAGCAAGTTGTGGACTTTGCATAAGTTACTAGTGGAAATTATGTAAATGACAGTCTAATAAAGAGATCGCTATTAAACCCAAAAGGAACAGCTTCTCTAATATAGTGCAGTCCTGGAACAGTAAGAAAGCTTCATTCTGATTCTAGGCTTCCACCGGGGTATAAAGAGCCTCTTCATATTAAGGCACAAAAGCTAAATGTGCTTCTGCTGAAAATTTCATTAAAAGTGACAGCCAGAGCTAGGACGTTTCATTGAGCCGTAATGTTATAAATGCTGCACTGAGATCGTAAATGGAAAATACATAGACGGTCATTTTCTATATACTGGGTAATATAAAAACTATACCGACATGTACACATGAAATTAGCTTAACGGGATTCTACCATTAAAAGCGAATTTTTTCTCGTTGACACATTGGAATAGCCTTAAGAAAGGCTATTCTTCTCCTACCTTTAGATGTCTTCTTTTTGTTTTGTTGAATGGTGCCAGCAGAACCAGCTCAGGATTAATGCTGGGAAGACCAAGGAGAAGGTGGTGGACTTTAGTAAACGGAGAGGTGCTCCGACCCCAGTGGAGATCCAAGGAACATGTATTGAGATAGTCAGGACCTATAAGTATCTGGGCGTGATCCTCAACAATAAACTAGACTGGGCTGATCACCTGGAGGCGCTGCACAGAAAGGGCCACAGCAGACTCTACCTGCTCAGGAGGCTGAGGGCCTTCGGAGTCCAAGGGACACTTCTTAGGGCCTTCTTCAACTCTGTGGTTGCCTCAGCCATCTTTTTCGGAGTGGCCCGCTGGGGGAGCAGTATATCAACCAGGGACAGAAATAGACTTGTCAGGCTGATCAGGAGGGCCAGCTCTGTCCTGAGAAGCCCCTTGGACCCAGTACAGGTGGTGGGTGACAGAAGGATAATGTCTGTGGTGACCTCCATGCGGGAGAACAAATCCCACCCCATGGGCCACAAGAAAAATGGCCACTTATACAGTAAGTAAGCAGCCATTTTCTTGTGACCTGTGGGCATGCGCAATCAGCTCTGCCCTAGGCCCGAAGCCTAGAAGTTTTACTGCCTGCGCTGGAAGAAGACACGTGAAGAGGCCATTCCTGAAGAAGATGGAAGCGGTGATGGACAGTTCTCTCACAGCATTGGGGACGCCCCCAGTGCTGTTTGAGCCCTGGGGCCCACCCCAGTGCTGCGAGAGAACTCATTTGCATACCAATGAAAACCATGATTTCTACCGAACAATGGCGCAGAGAAGACATTTAAAGGTAGGAGAAGAATAGCCTTAATGCTATTCCTACATGTCAATGAGTAAAATTCAATTTTAATGGTAGAATCCCTTTAAAAAATGTTTGTCTTTCGTTCCACCGACATTGTGCTACCACGTAAGGTTCAGAGGCTTCATTTGTTACATTTATTATTTGCCACTCTCTAGGGATGAACAAACCAATTTGTCATTTTTATAACAAATTTTAAAAAAATCTCAGGTCCTGCTGAATCTAAAAGTTTTGGGCTTTGCCACCTACAAACCATTATCATTCTCTGGGGTCTCTTCAAAGTCACCTACTCACCTCTTCTGGACTCCATGATGAGTACATCTTCTTCCCGTCTCCTTAATGATGTCAGTGGTTTGGGGGACTGCCGTGGCCTGTGCCAACGTCATGACATTTAGACAGAAGATGAACAGGAGAAGTGAATAAAATTGGTTATGGTTGCTCACCTTCCATGGGCATTCACTTCTTCTGTGAGGACTGAGGAGACCCCAGAGTATAATAATAACAGTTCCAGTTCAGACTAAACACATTTGGATTGAAACAAAACTTATTGGCGGACCTCTTGAGGTTTTGTACAACAAATCTTGCAAGGTTTGCCCAATATTACCATTCTCTCATTTTAAGTATGTGAAAGATTAGTAAGCAACCCTAGGTGGTGATCTGTCCTTCCTGCCAGAGACAGCTTAGCACCCCATTGTACTATATTTATTTGATGTTATGCTCATTTGTGACCATTTTCCAGATTTGCTGTGTAACTGTCTACAATGCAAAGGGATGTGTTTTGTGTTTGCCTTGTATCTTTCAATGGGGGTGGTATGCAGCGTTTTTTTTTTGGTTTGGTTGATCTGCATCATTCAGAGGAGCAGCCGTTGTGTCACCAAGAGTTGGAGGGAAAGTCCATAAGTGTGGCAGAGATTATCACTTGTGTAAACAGCAGCAATACCTGCTAACTCATGTGAGTGCGTCTTTGGTGATTGTTGATTGTGCGCCACAAGGGGGCATTCACATGGAGTAATGCGGCGCTGATTCTGGCACGATAACTTGCGTAAGAATCAGCGCTGCAAAACAGAATCCCATTGACTTCAATGTGTTACGCGTGTTAAATGGAACCCATTGAAGTCAATGGGATTCTGTTTTGCAGCGCTGATTTTTCCACGAGTTATTGTGCCAGAATCAGCGCCGCATTACTCCATGTGAATGCACCCTAAGAAGGCAATAGGAACATGCAACATGCATACATACGTACATAATGTTTTGGTTTTAACCCCTTCCTGACATCCGCCGTAATAGTACGGCACTGCCGGGAAGGACGAACCGCCGTAGTACTACGCACTGCAAACTGTGTGCACACCATGCCCTGCGGGTGTCAGCCGTAACATACGCGGTCAGAATCGGGTCCGATCGTGGGTGTTAACCCCTGAGATGCTGGCGTTCAAACTTGACCGCCGGCATAATGGTGCCGATCAGCACCCCCCGCGACGGTCCGAGGGGTGCAGGTGTTGGTAGTGGGCAGCCTGGGGTCTGACCCCGGGTCTGCCCCATGCCGTCCACTCCACGTAACTGGTTGATCCTGTCAAAATGGAAGCTGTCAGCCCTTTGCGTGTACACGGAGCTGACAGCTTCCTGTACACTGCAATACACGTGTATTGCAGCGTACATGTAGTTAAGCAGTGGTAAGCAGATCACTGCTTCAATCCCAAATGAGGACAGAAAAAAAAGTTATAATAAAGTAAAAATAAAAAAGTTTAAATAAGTTTAAAATAAATTAGAAATAAATAAAGCCCCCAAAATCCCATTTTCCCTTATAAAATGTTTTATTATGTAAAATAAAGAAAAATAGAAAAAAAAATTACATATTTGGTATCACCGCGTCCGTAATAACCTGAACAATAAAATTAAAACATTATTTAACCCGAACGGCGAACGTCATAAAAAAAAAAAAAAAAAAAAATGTAAAATGCACAAAATAATGATTATTCACCACCTTTCTCTCACAAAATGTTCAATAAAAAGTAATCAAATGGTCAGATGAAAACCAAAATGGTACCAATAAAAAGCAGAGGTCATCCCGCAAAAAATAAGCCCCAACCAGCTCTGTCTACCGAAAAATAAAAATGTCATGCCTTTCAGAAGATGGCAATGCAAAAATAATTGATTTTTTTCCCCTAAATTGAATTTTATTCTGTACAAATAGCAACGCATTAAAAAATAATATCAATGAAGTATTGCCGTAACCGTACCGACCCGCAAAATAAAGCTATCATGTTACTTATGCTGTACGCTGCACAGGGAAAAAAAAATGCTAAAAGCAATGCCAGAATTGATGTTTCCTTTTACATCCCACCCAGAAAGAGTTAATAAAATGTAGTCAATAAATTACAGGCCCCAAAATGGTGGCATTGAAAAGCACATCTAATACTGCAAACACCAAGCCCTCATATGGCCACATTTCCAGAAAATAAAAATCTAGCTTGTACAATGTGAAGACAAAACCCCCAAAAGTCGCCAAATCATTAGGACACAAGTGGTTGTGACTAGAAGGACATGTATAAGCTGTGCGAGCGTTTTCAGGGGACCCCCCATATTTAGAGCTTATAAGAGATAATACACCAGCGCTGATGCCCCAGAATGCCCCTCTTCCCCATCCGTGTCATAGGAGCTAGTGGGAAAATAGAATGGGATTTGGTGTACCCAATTTACTCTGCACAGCTTACATATTCACTTTTGGGTTACTAGTATTCACTACATCACTTGATAAATTCTTTGAGGGGTGCGGTTTTCAAAACGGGGTCACTTTCTAGAGGTTTCCAATGTTTTGACACCTTAAGGGCTTTGTAAATGCGACATGGTTCCTGAAACTGCTCACAGCCAGATCTGCCCTCTAAAAGCTCCTTGGCGCGCCTTCCATTCTGCATTTCGCTGTGCGTCCATATATTAGTTTACATCCACAAGTGGGGTACTATGGTAGTCGCGAGAACTTGTATAACAAATTGTGGGATGCGTTTTCTCCTTAAACCCCTTGTGAATGTGCAAATTCTAGGGCTAAACGAAAATATTAGTAAAATAAAAATCAAATTTGAATATTTCACCTCCATTTTGTCTTAATTCCTGTTAAGCACTTATAGAGTTGAAATACTAGGTATATGTTGCTTTGGCTTATTTAAGGGGTGCAGTTTTGAAAATGGAGTGATTTATGGGGGCTTTTTAAAAAAAGGGTCTTTCAAAACCCCTTCATAACTGGATTAGTCCCTTAAAAAATGGGTTTTGGAAATTTCTTGAAAATTTTGAATATTGTTGTTTCACTTGTAAACCTTCTAATGTCCGTAAAAAATAAAAGGGCGCCTAAAGTTTGATGCCGACATAAAGCAGAGATCTGGGACATGAGATTTATGATATAATTTTGGCGGTCTGACTATCTGTATGCAATGCACATCATTTCAAACTTTATAAAATGCATAGTTTTCAAAATTTCCACCAAATTTCCTTTTTTTTTCATAATTAAACACAAAACATATCAACCAAAATTTACCACTAATATGAAGTACAATGTGTTACGAAAAACAATCTCAAAATCACTCTGTTAAGCGTTCCAAAGTTATTGCCACATAAAGTGACACGTCCGTTTTGAAAAATCGAGCTTGGTTAGGAAGTCAAAAAGTGCCATCGGCGGGAAGGGGTTAAAGGGTCTGGCAAGTGAGCAGCATATAAATAAGGTGGATAATCTCTTATCCACATTAAATGTACACATGTAAGATGATAATCATTAATAGTAGTGACTATCTGATATTTATACATTTTATTGGTGGGTTTTGTTTACAAGTGAAATGGAGGTACACACGTTCCTCTTGATTCGTTGTCTGACACTGGTCTCCTTTCTGTCACATACCAGGGCCCACTTCGCCAGAAATTCTGAGCCTCACATGACCACGGAGACCAATGAGTGGCCTCATCAGTCACTAGAGAGAGAGGGAGTATGTTTTTGTAATTTTGTTTTTCTGTATAATGATTGCAGTCTAGTCGCTATCATGTAAGGCTGTGGTCACATATACGTCAGTGTCTCTGTTGCAGTATCCCACTAAAATGGCTGGACGCTGAAGTCTTACATGCACTTTCAGTTAAATAGAACAAACACCCAATTGGCGTCATAATCAATAGGGTCAACAAGCTATGTTCATATCTGCAATTTTAGCACAAATGTTAGGTTCAGACCAGTGGCGTACCTAGGAATGGTGGGAACCCATGGCAAACTTTTAACATCCCCCAAAGACCCCAACTGACTGAGCAATCCCCCCCATCTTTGCATGCACTATAATGCCCCACAGTGGCCCCTGCACACAGTATTATGCCCCACAGTGGCCCCTGCACACAGTATTATGTCCCATAGTGGCCCCTGTACACAGTATTATGCCCCACAGTGGCCCCTGCACACAGTATTATGTCCCATAGTGGCCCCTGCACACAGTATTATGCCCCATAGTGGCCCCTGCACACAGTATTATGCCCCACTGTGGACACCCATGAACAGTTATTATGCTCTGGGTGTTTTCAGACCCCAGAGTATAATAATCGGAGAGGTAAGTAAAAGCGTTTTTTTTTAAATTTTCCCTCACCTATCTAAGTCATCATTACACTTGGGGGTCTGACAAGGCTCTCCGAGTATAATAATAGTGTTTGTGGGGTATGGGGGCCCGCGGCCTTAGTTACCGATCCCGGCTTCTGCTCACAGCCGCTTCCGCAGAAGGAGAAGCGCTGGCGGCCTTGAGCAGGAGCCAGGATCAGTAAGTAAATAGGGACCGTTACCTGTTGGACTTTCTCCAGCAGGTAACAGCCTATTAAAAAAAAAACAAAAAAAAAAACAACAACGCAGCGGTAGCATCTGCCGCCGGGCCCCCTAATGTCCTGGGCCCTGTAGCAGCCGCTACTATCCCGTAGTATGGAACCTGAGAAACAGAAACCCTATCCGGTTAAAAATATACTGAATATAAATGGGGTCAGGATGGGGGACAAAAGCTATTTTGAACCTAGCATCATGTTGCCCATTGTTCTGGTTCTCCGACACACCTAAACAGGCGACACTTACCACTAATGTGAACCTGGCGTAACCTCTGCCTTGTGAACTTAAATCTGTGTGCTGTATCATGTGCAACTTAACTGATGTTGCCGTTGTCTATCCATAGAACAACATTACTAGTCAGAATTTACAAACACTGGGCTGTCCTTTTAAACTTTGGCCTCTAGAGGGCAGTGTCCTATCTGATTTTCTAGACCTAGTACAAGTCACTGAAATTTCCTGTGTTGATCAACTCTCCCAATGCTGTGTGTCACTTCAGTTGAAATGGTGTAACCGGCATGAAAAGCATTGCAGTCTGGTTGCAGTTTTGGCAAGGATGTCTTTCTCTAGGAGGATTCACCATCCCACCTGCAGCTTATGGAATGGTTGGAGCTTGCTGTGCCTGTCCCTGACATTTTACCAAGGTAAGACAAACACGCTTGTGTTTTCAGCTTTTCCAAGGGGGGGGGGGATCTAATGTGCTTGTACTCACTTCAGTTCTGGGGAAGGTTCTCTGTCTTGTTTGATTGCAAGTGAAGATAAGAAAGCTGGAGGAAGTAGGGTACAAGTGGGTAGAAGTCACAGGAATACAATGTTTCAACAGCCCACATGCTGAATTCACTTTGTTGTTGCATGAGGTATCGATGATCACTTTGATACTTTGTTGTATAGGAATATCTGTACTCACTTATTAAAACATAACTCACTAACATGTGCATGCTATGACTTGGATATAACTTCTGCTTTACCATCCACTGGTCATCCTACCTTACAAAATCCCTAAAATGCTCAGGAAAATGTGATTAGACCTCTGACCTTATGACCCGCACATTCCTAATTGAAGTTAAAGACCTCCTTCTGTGCAGCCCCTGGAAGGGCCAGTGTCTGGCAGATAATGCTGTGAGGAGACACAGAGGTAAAACAGGGCTCATTTAAGTGCAAATACAAGGCAGCGGCCAGACAGTTGTTCCCATTGTTTAGATTGGGATAGGTACGTTAAAACTTAATTGGTGATCGGTTGATGTGAGTCCGTGCAAATTTTGCCTGCTAATGTAGTGTAGGGTTTTATGTTTAGGGCTTCACCCACCAGAACCGCTCTTCTTAAATTAAAGACATTCAGAAAAATCAGACTATGTATGTGAAATAATGGACTGACTGAAGTAAGAGTATGAACGTGACAAAAGGGAACGCTACCTCGCATTTCCTTCAGAACTTTTGAGCTATGAAGTTTAAAGGTGTTCTCTACCCTTTTATATATGGATGCCTTATCCTTAATTTTCGAGGACTTTTAAATCATGGATAGGCCATAAATATTTTGGCGTGGGGAAGCCAACTGGTAGCCCCTAGACAAAGCCGCTGCCAACGTTCCTCCTATATACTGCATGAGCTGGAAGCAGTTGCCTGTATGGCGGCCTGGCAGTGATACTAAGCTCCAATATCGTTGCCTGCCCACTATGCTTCTGGCTCCATGCAGTATATATTACGTGCATCATAGCTGCCGGCCACATACAGTCAGATATTTACAGCCTATCTTAAGAATAAGCCATAAATTAAAAATTCTTTGACATCCCCTTTAAGGGCTCGTTAACACGGGGCAAGAGGAGGTGGATTTTGGTGCTGAATCCATGTCATAATCCGCCCCCTCACAATAGAGGTCTATGTAGACCGCTACCTTACTTTTTTCCATGAGCGGTAATGTTGCCAGAACGAGCTGCCCTTTCTTTAGGTGGATTCCGCCCCAGCGTCCGCCTTGGGGCAGCACCCTCCGGCCTAGGCTCATTCACTTGAGCCTACTCCGGAGCAGGAAGCAATGACTGTCGGAAGCCGGATTTTGGCCCTGTTACGACGCAGTTTCCTGCATCACTCTCAGGACCAAAATCCGCTAATCCGCTCCCCGTGTGGATGGGGCCTAAGATAGGCCATTATTTTTATATCCGCTGTTTCCCAGAATGCAAAGCTACAAGTATCATCTACATGCCGGGTATTGCATTGATCACCTACCATACATAAAACGGCAAGTGAGAGACATAGTGTAGTAATCAATGGCCTGGATTTACTATTGTGGTTATGACTAGAGATGAGTGAGTACTGTTCGGATCAGCTGATCCGAACAGCACGCTCCATAGAAATTAATGGATGCACCTAGTACTTCCGCTGTGACGGCGGCTGGCCGCTTAACCCCCCCGCGTGCCGGCTACGTCCATTCATTTCTATGCGAGCGTGCTGTTCGGATCGGCTGATCCGAACAGTACTCGCTCATCTCTAGTTATGACTATAGACAATTACATGAACGTAGTGCATCTTTAGCAAATCTTGGCGCATCTAGTTTGGGCTAAAATGAGCTACAAGGTTCCACATTTGTGCTGCAAAATTCTAAGGGTAAGTTCAGACTGAGTTTTCTGGTCAGGAACCTGAGGCGGCCTCCGCCGGATCAAAAGTCGGGTAGCTGTGTCTGAAAACCGGTGCACTGCACCACCATCCAGCCGCGCACTCCGCTCCAGATTAGGCCCAATGAATGAGCCTAGTCCGGAGGAAGGAGTGTCTTAAAGCCGAATCTCGAGGTGACTCGTCCTGAAGAATGAGCACCTCACTTCGTGTTCCAGGAGCCGGAACAAACGGCTCCCAGAAAAAAGACCTGAGCAGCTCCCATTGATTTCAATGGGAGCCGTCTTTTTGGTCAGGATTTTGAGGTGGATACGGCCTCAAAATCCTGACCAAAAATCTCCATGTGAACTTACCCTAAAGCTGTACCATATTTATCATCCAACATCAGCCGCTGTAATAAATTTGGTATATTTTCAGACTACCTGTCTACGTTTACAGCGTCTAACTATTAGTAAATGTGGTCCATTGTTGGGAAATGCAGGTTCTCGGAAATAGCTAATCTGCGGGGGTCCCAACAGTTAATCCATCAGTTTAGGTCAGGGGTCTACCTTAAGCCAATCAATTGTTAAAAGGTGAATAACTTACTCAGGCTAAGACCGCACGTTGCAAGTTCGCACCGGGTTAGTAACAAAGAAATCAGCTGCAGTTAATGGAAGGAAGCTTTTCACACTGAATATGGGTTTGATTGTACTAGTAGCATGTTACAGAGCAGGAGTGGCCAAGCAGAATGATATATCCTTTTATAGGAAAATATTCAGTATAACTTGTAACTTATTGAATAAAATCTCTTTTTCTATTCTAAGAAGCCACTGTGGGCATTGACTGTCTTTGTACGCTCCTATGGGGAAGGCTGGAGCTGTCAGTCATTGAGTAAGATCCCCCAATGGATGGGGCAACACGGTGGCTCAGTGGCTAGCACTGCAGCCTTGGAGTCCTGGGTTCAAATCCCGCCAGGAACAACATCTGCAAATGAGTTTGTATGTTCTCCCCGTATTTGTGTGGGTTTCCTCCCTTTCTACAAAAGACATACTGATAGGATAAAAAAATTGTACATTGTGATCCCTATATGGGGCTAATGGAGGGGAAATTCTCAGCCAATTCCTGCAGTTTGGGGAGGGAAGAAGGAAGTAGAGCATAGTGGGGATCCAGGTATTACTAAAATGTTGGAAATTGGAGTGTAACCACTTTTATTTTATCTGTATGATGTTGGCATTGTTTGACAAAAACCACAGTATTTTATAGTCCTTTCGAGCGAATCCACACATTGCATAAAAATGTGCATTGCAGAAATCCTCTCATTTCCAATACTGTTGCGTTTTTGGGAACTGTAGCATGTTAGTTATTCAGTTACAGAAACGAGGGCGGTTACCTTATAGGTATAATGGAAGCAGAAAGTCTGCAGAGGTTTCCACTTTCTGTGAAAAACGCTGCAGGAAAAATGGCAATGCGTTTCCACTGAAGTTACTCCTGCAGTGCTTTTTCCCACAGCACTTTTTCGCTGCCGTCCGCTATTTTAAGGCCCAAGCCTAAAGCAGTTGTCCAGGAAATTTGATACTCAGGCAGGAGGCCGGGGAAGGTGAAAAATGGAGAAAAAAAAAAATCATACCTGTCCCTTGCACTCCGGTACTCACCGCTGCCGTCCATTCCAGCTCACGGAAAAAAGAAGCAAGCTGCCCTTTCTTCAGTCGGATTCTACAGCTGAAGTCAGCCCTGCGTACACCTCACGACAGGACCATCCGGACTAGGTCCATTCATTTGGGCCTACTCCGGAGTGGGAAGCCGCGACAGTCACGGCAGGCACATTTTGGTCCTATTCTGACGCAGCTTCCCACGTCAGAATAACATGAGTGGGTGTGGAGACCCTTATAGACAATTGACAGACAAAAGAAGTTACATCAAATAGTACACATATATTCAAGTTGAAACTGAAATTAATCCTAGGCTCCCCACCCCACAGAAGCACCTAAAACCCCTTAATCCTCACAGCCCTAGGTCACCCTCAGTCTACCCAAAGTGCCCTTCAAGTGATTCCACTAGATACAAGATAGTAAGGATTAGAGATGAGCGAGTAGTATTCGATCGAGTAGGTATTCGAAAGAATACTACAATATACAAAATACTCGTACTCGTTCGAATACTACTCTCTATTCGCAGTAAAGATTTGATTCAGAACCAGCATTGATTGGTCGAATGCTATATAGTGTACAGCATTTGGCCAATCAACGCTGGTTCTGTCAGAGGCTCGTCTGTGACGAGGCAGAGTCTAAGATCGGACCACCATGGAGACTGCTGTGGTCCGATCTTAGACTCCGCCTCCTCACAGACGAGCCTCAGGCAGAACCAGCGTTGATTGGCCAAATGCTGTACACTGTATAGCATTTGGCCAGTCAACGCTGGTCAATGCATTCCTATGAGAAAAAGTCAGCTCACCATAACCGCAAGCTGCCAGCTCTCCTGACTAGTAAAGACGAGCCTGCTGCAGAACCAGCATTGATTTGCCGAATGCTATACAGTGTATAGCATTCAGCCAATCAATGCTGGTTCTGCAGGACGAGTAAGGGCCAGTTCACATTAGCGCTTGCTTCCCGTCCGGAAGGAGTCCGCAGAAGGACCACACCCCCCCCACCCCGAACGGAATATCAGCGCTGTGCAGTTAAAGTGCACGGACCCCATAGACTATAATGGGGTCCATCTGCTTGCCACGCAGATCATTTGTGCGGGCAGTGCACTGCAAGCACACGGGCCCGTTATAGTCTAGGGGGTCCTTGCGCTTTAACTGCACAGCGCTCCTCCTAAACACTCTCCTCCTGCTACTCATGGACTCGGTGACTCTCCTTTAGTTGAATAGTGGTTTCCCCTGAAACGAGCATTTTATTCCCATAGACTATAATGGGATTCGATATTCAATCGAGTAGTCGAATACTGAGTCTCTAATCGAAACGAATATTGAATCTCGAATATTTCACTACTCGCTCATCTCTAGTAAGGATGAATGGGAACATCAGTTGTCTGATCTCATGATCAGCTAGATGTGTCAAGATTAAAGATCTCCATTTTAACAAACTTTTGTAGCAGTAGATTTTGCCATTCCATCTCTAAACGCTACAGTTATAGAGCGCGAATAAACTCAACAATAACCATCTGGGTCGTTGGTAGTGTGAGTTGGATCAAATGCTGCAACAATCGCTTCGCCAGCGGACAGACTAGGAAACACTGAGTTTTGGTACCAAAAACTGAAGAGGACACTGTATAAATCCTCCATGACAGAGCCTCGGGTTGTCATAGTATCAGGATAAGTTTGTTCTATAAGACTAGACAGATTTTTTTTTTCCTTTGCATACCACCAGCCTGTGAACAGTGCATTAGAATACCCTATATAGCTATTTTCTATCTATTCACAACAGGTTAGAAGAGTTCAGAAAACGGTGTATGACGACAGCTACAGTAAAAGCTGTACTTTTCCCCCGTGTGTGTGTATAAAAACCTAACCTCACCATTATTCTGGAGACTATAAGGACAAGGCATTGTCATGGAAACATATTTACACTTAGCAAGGGTCACATAACGCGGCGTGGTCTGAAAGCGACCATTAAACAGGATCCCGGGCAGCACAAAGTCACTCAATAGTTCTAGCACTTCCACAAGCGAGAGTACAAGAACTTCGAACGATCAGGTTCTGTACACAAAATTTCTGCTCTTGTGCTGAATAATGAAAATAATTTATGTATATTATATCCAACCAAGAAAGCAAACGGATCCGATTAGACGTCAGGTACCACTATTGTTCAAGTAAAATTGGAATACTTTTTTCTTTTGGGATCAAATGACGTGAAAGGTAGAGCAGTCTTATAGAAAAGGGAGTTTGTTGATTTGGATAAGTATTATGGAGAAGGTAAAGTATTTAAGAAGAAAACATTGCCTATTCATTGCTGAAATGTGGTCTACCGCCTCTCACACGACCATGATGAGTGTTTGTCTATTTCTGTAATGCCAAAGAATTGTATAGAACGGCAGTGCATATGCTCAATGTAATATTCTTATATATGTCATTTCACCCGACTGTGCACAAATGAATAGTGCAGGAGATTATCACAAACACTAATATATTTTACGGTAGGTTCACACCTACACTCGAGTTTCCGTTCGTCGGATCCACTTGGGGACACGAAAAATGGAAACCAAATCCACTGAATAAGCAGTTACCTGCAGGCCCCATAGACTATAACAGGGTCTGCTGGGTTTCCACCCAAAATTTTTGGAGAGAAAAGTTCTGCTCCGCATTTTTTTTTTTAAGAGGAATGATGGACAGAATGCCAGAATGGGCAACAAGCGCAGGTGTGAATCCAACCATATCTTGTTCTCATCGGCCAGTTTCCCGGCTCTTCTCCAAACTGATTTTCACTCTAAAAATCCCTACTATATATGTATGTATATACTGTATGTGTCTGGATTAAGAGGATATCGTTACTCCTTAGGGAGAGACCAGCATGTATGTGTGTGGAGTCTTATTAAGCCATTAGTGCTCCACTGTGCAAGGGATCATGGGAAGAATATGCAAATCTGTCTTCCATGATGTAATTAGGAAGCCAGTGCTTCAGTCATGCAGCCCTATAGAGGGCGCTCCCTTTAACATCATGCCCGACCTTCCCAAATGATGTGGGATTTTACCAAGCCAGTCTTCTCAGCCGAGGACAGCTATTGGGCTGCATGACTGAGGCACGGTTTTCCTAATTACATCATGGAATACAGATTTGCATATTCTTATCTGTCTGGAGACAGACTACATGGCACCTGACTCAGATGACTTATATCTATACAAGTTTATGCAGAGGGAAGGACAGGAGTGGGAAGGCAGGTGTGGAAAAAAGTTGTAACATAAGGCTATGTTCACATCTGCGCTGGAGTCTCTGTTAGACATCGTCAACGTGATAGAGGAATTTTGTCTCCACCAATTTCAGTATAAAAACAATGTACACCCAGTTAACCCCATTATAGTTAATATAATATATATATTGGGAATCATGTTCAAGGTTATATAAAAAAATATAGGGGAGCTATAGAGGATATGCATAAGGCGTTGGCCAGTATACTATACCCACATAAGAGACTCGTGCCTATGCAGAACAAAGCAAAGCAAGGTGGATGGGACCTGAACTGCTACTGTGTAGCAGTGTACAGAGAAGTCTATGTCCTACTTACACAATGTTCTTCAAATATGTAGTTGGGGAGGGTGCCGGGTGTTGGCCCCCATAGCAGATTATGGTTACAAATCAAATGAAGTGGAAACTTTTTTACCTTTCAATCTATGATCTTCATAGCTAAAGAAACCACATGGCCCCATAGACTATAATGGGGTCCATGTGTTTTCCAAGCGGTGTCTGCACAAATCATACAGATCTCTGCAGGACTAGGTCCCACACAGAAGCCTACAATGTGGGAATATTTTCTACTTCTGTAGTAAAATCCATACACTATATATCCTATGCAACTTAAGTCTTCATCATGGATGCAACTATAGCTTCAATTCTGACTTGTGACTTTTGCAGGAAGTTATACACTTTGTTACATATTTTATCCTTAGACTTTCACAGGAAAAAGGAAAATCAACCAAGATGTTCAATGATAAACTATATTTAAAACAGGCCATGGGAAAAATGTTTTTGTTGTCCATGAATAAAGTATGTCGGGCATATGTACTATTGCTATTAGGGTCCATTCACACAGAGGAAAATGGTGAGGAATTTAGTGTGGAATTTTCCATGCTGAAACAAAAGCCTCTCATTAATGTCAATGGGTTCTACTAGTTTTTTTTTCCCACTAGTGGAAAAAAATCCACCATTTTCCTCCATGTGAATGCACCCTTATTCTGTCTTTTATCACTGTATTCTGCCATCAGGAATAATCCGGGCAGAATTTGTGGGCCCCCCTCCTCCCTGATCTATCTTATAGTTTCCTATCCTGTGCCTCCATATAGTATATATACACTGTGTGTAGAATTATTAGGCAAGTTGTATTTGAGAGGATTCTTTTTATTATTCTTCAACAACTATGTTCTCAATCAACCCAAAGGACTCATAAATATCAAAGCTTAATATTTTTGGACGTTGGAGTGGTTTTTTTTTTTTGATTTGGCTATCTTAGGAGGATATCTGTTTGTGCAGGTAACTATTACTGTGCAGAATTATTAGGCAACTTAATAAAAACCAAATATATACCCATCTCACTTGTTTATTTTCACTAGGTAAACCAATATAACATCACAAAATTTAGAAATAAACATTTCTGACATACAAAAAAAACAAAAAAAAAAAACAGTGACCAATATAGCCACATTTCTTTACGATGACACTCACAAGCCTTCCATCCATAGATTCTATCAGTTGCTTGATCTGTTTACGATCACTGTTTACGTGCCGCAGCCATCACAGCCTCCCAGACACTGTTCCGAGAGGTGGACTGTTTCCCTCCCTATAGATCTCACATTTTATGAGGGACCACAGGTTCTCTATGGGGTTCAGGTCAGGTGAACAAGGGGGCCATGTCATTATTATTTTTTCTTTTAGACCTTTACTGGCCAGCCACGCTGTGGAGTATTTGGATGCATGTGATTGTCCTGCATGAAAATCATGTTTTTCTTGAACGATACCGACTTCTTCCTGTACCACTGCTTGAAGAAGGTGTCTTCCAGAAACTGGCAGTAGATCTGGGAGATGAGCTTCACTCCATCCTCAACCCGAAAAGGTCCCACAAGTTCATCTTTGATGATACCAGCCTATTCCAGTACCCCACCTCCACCTTGCTGGAGTCGGAGTGGAGCTCTCTGCCCTTTACTGATCCAGCCTCGGGCCCATCCATCTGGCCCATCAAGAGTCACTCTCATATAACCATAAAACCTTAGAAAAATCAGTCTTAAGATATTTATTGGCCCAGTCTTGATGTTTTATCTTATGTTTCTTGTTCAAAGGTGGTCGTTTTACAGCGTTCCTTACCTTGGCCATGTCCCTGAGTATCGCACACCTTGTGCTTTTTGATACTTCAGTAACGTTGCAGCTCTGAAATATTGCAAAATTGCTGGCAAATGGCATCTTGGCAGCTTCACGCTTGTTTTTACTTAATTTATGGGCAGTTATTTTGTGCCTTTTTTATCGACACACTTCTTATTACCCTGTTGGCTATTTGCCATGAAACGCTTGATTGTTCGGTGATCACGCTTCAAAAGTTTAGCAATTTCAAGACTGCTGCATCCCTCTGCAAGACATCTTACAATTTTTTACTTTTCAGAGTCCGTCAAATCTCTCTTCTGACCCATTTTGCCAAAGGAAAGGTGTTGCCTAATAATTAAGCACACCTTATATAGAGTGATGTCATTAGACCACACCCCTCTTCATTACAGAGATGCAAATCACCTGATTTACATAATTGGTAGTTGGCTTTCAAGCCTATACAGCTTGGAGTAGGGCAACATGTATAAAAAGTATGAAGTGATCAAAATACTCATTTGCCTAATAATTCTGCACACAGTGTAATGTTTCTCAGTGTTCCTCATATAGCATAATGCTCCATAGCGTCTCCACACAGTATAAGATGCTCCACAATGTCTCTGCACAATATACAATGCTCAAAAGAACTGAACACAGAATAATGCTCCACACTATCTCTACACAGTATCACGCGCCATTGTCTCTACATAGTATAAAATGCTCTATAGTGGTCTACAGTATAAAATGCTCCTTGAAGCCATCCACATTATTATGTTCCACAGTGGCCCCACAATGTAATGCATCACAGTGGCCCTACACAGTATAATCTGCTCTCCAATAATCCCCATAGTTTGATGCTGCACTGTGGCCCTACACAGTATAAAATGCTCCCCAGAACCCCCCACAGTATAATACTCCACAGTGGCCACAAGCCTCCAACCGCTTCATTAGAGCAAAACCCATGAGTTCAGCTCATTCCACAGCAGCAGGGACAGTGGACACAGCGCAGCGGCAGCAGCAGGCTTTCCTGTGAATCATTTGTGTGGGCAATGCACGGCAAGCACATGGACCTCATCATAGTCTATGGGGTCCATGCGCTTTGACAGCACAGCACTTGCAATTGCATTCCGTCCGGGGGGGTGTCCATGCGGACTCTGCCCGGACGGAATACATACGCTAGTGTCAACCAGGAGTTAGCAAGACTGGGTTCACATCTGCGATCAGTGAGCGCTCAGGGATTCAGTTCCCCACTCCACTTGAAAAAATGTGGAATGAAAAGTCCTGCAAGCATTTTTCAGGCGGAAACCCAGCAGACTCCATTATAGACTATGGGGTCCACATAAACTACATCTAGTTTGCAGTAGACATACTTGGCAATCTATGTAAATTTGTAATAAAAAAAACCCTTTTACTGAAAGGGAACTTCGGTGATACTTCTTCGTTGGCTAAACACTTCCCCTTATAGTTTCTCAGCCCCGTGTCAAAAAAGTTTCTTCTGTATAAAATTTAATGGCAGACTCTAGATATTTTACTTGTATCAGGGCCCCTTCACACGGCGTAAGCGCGCCGCTCATTTAGACCCGTACACGCAAGCGCTTCAAAACACATCCCATTCACTTCAATGGGAGCGCGCGTGAAGCCGGCTTTACGTGTACGGGTCTAAATGAGCGACGCGCTTACGCCGTGTGAAGGGGTCCTTAGGTCTGCAAGATATGGCAAAGTGTTTATTTTGTCCTCAGACTGAAATCATTGTATCAAGAAACTTTTTGGGTAAAAATACAAAGCAAATTTAAACTCCTACTACAAGCCTTGTTTTCAAAGGAATAAGACATTTTATTTTTGATTTTGTTGCAAATCCTCAGAAAAATTTCCTGTAAAATATTTGTGTGTTAAATGGCAGCACAAATGGACATACTAAGTTATCAAAAATCCACACCCTATGTCAGTTTCCATTGCATACTTTATTTTGCAGCACGTGGATGACATTTGTTAAAATCTGCTGCTAGTGTCTCAAATCGGGATAGAAATATCTGCATTGCATCCTAACCATGTGGACACAGCCTAATGGGGACCACAGGGGCTTTGTGATCCTGAAGGTACTGATGCCAAATATTAGATATCAGGACAGAGAAGCATCATCACCTAGATTTCCCATATAAGGCCGGGGCCCCACGGGACAGAAATGCCGTGGGGAAAATTGCGGCGTTTTAGAGTAAGTGCAAAGTGGATGGGATTCTAGTGAATCCCATGCCCACTTTGCGGTAAAAACCGCAGTGCGGACACACCACGATTTCCATAACCGGCGAGGTTTTGGAAATCGCAGCATGTCAATTATACCTACGGAAACACCGGCGGTTTCCCGGCGGTATAATTGTAACAAAGTCTGTGGAGGAAGACTCCGCGACCTTTATGTCTAAAGCGCTGCGGGAAGAACCACAATGCGTTGCCACCGTGGTTTTCCCGTGGGGCCTAAGCCTAATTCCCACCAGTTTTCTAACGCGAGTTCTAGTAAAATTGTCCCAGGCCTACCCATCCCAGCCTGCCTCGGTCTCCATCCAGCTCTGCTCCCTTTCATAAAAAGTAGTGTTGAATACAGCAAGTGTGAAGGGCATAGTTTTATAGGCAAAGGAACATAGTGAGTTAAAAAGAAGTGACGCTTGCCTACCCTGTCCTACATTGTGACCCCTGCTCCATATTTTACTCATATAGCAGCGACATTTACAATTCCCAACATTTGACCGCTGAGGCCTGAGGTCGCAGCAGTTGTCTAAGGGTCTTCACTTTTGGGCCTGACCAGTGCCGGTATAGGATAGAACATGGGAGCCCATACCGCAATGAAGGATTTGAGGACAGGTGAGTATTGCTTCTAAAGCTTCAATAAGTGTTGTACACATTACACTGTAAAGCATGATACACAAATAAAATGGTAGAACTTTCTTTTCCAAGCAGAGTATTTAAGTCTCGTCTTCAATCGTGACCCCACTACTAGTTTAAACCACAGATTTAAAGAAGTCTATAGCACTACTTCTACCAGGGATAAGGACTACATGCAAGTTTGGGTCAGACCTAGTCATCGGTATCATGGAAGAAACATTCCATGTATACACTGTATGCATGTATGTCTGTATATATGTGAATATATATTTTATAATGTACATTATACAATTTCCTTTCTTTGCGAGGAAGGACAAACGATGAAGGCAGAAGGAAATCTTGTCACTGCTAGTAATAATTTAGTTACAATATTGCACAAGGCTATATGCAATAAATCATTTTTATCAGATATCTGGACCTTGATATTTCTCATAGTTGTGCAAGCTTGTATTACGCCCCATACTGAAGTTCTGCTGCATAAAAGTGTGAGACTTTTTACATATGATAGGACGTCTATCAGCTGATTTTTATGGGACCACAGATCACAGTATTCTTTACATGATGGAGACCATCGTGCTGACATGCCATCTGTTAGGAGGGGCCCGGGGCCACCACTGTGCTACGCGGAGGCTCCCGGCCCGCTCTGTGTCCGGCGCGGCTGGTCCCAGCTGGGGTAGGCTGGAATCCTCTGTTTGAGTCTGCAGAGATTCCGGTTTTCCAGAGGCTATTTACAGCTCATTCTGGTCCTGGCCCGCCGCTGGTTATTCGTTTTTCCCTGCAGTATCAGCTTCCCTAGCGACGAGCCTCTTCTGTTCCCTGTCTCCTGGCCTTCTACCTCCTGCCTCTTTTCCTGCATCTGGATTTCCTTGGATGTGGATGACCCGGCTTGCCTTACAGACCTCTCCTCTGTGATCCTGATTTTGGCACCTTCCTGACCTCCTGTGTATGACCTTTGGCTTCCACCTGACCTCCCTTTTGGATCCTGATTTGGCTACTCCTCTGACCTCCTTCCCTGACTACGCTTCTGCCTCTGCCTTCTGTTACCACGTTACCTCCAGTTATCGACTCAGCCTGTTTGACCACGTATTTGCTCCTTGGGTATTTGCGTGACTCCCCTGGTTTACCCTTCTGCTCATCTGCACTCTAGTCCATCCTGCTCTCTTAGACTTCACTCTCAGGTTAGTGTCTGGGTCCTCCAGATGCGGATTTGGGCCTCAGACTTTTACCAAGTCCAAGTCCACCATCAGGAGCTCTGGTGTAGAACTCTGGGGTCTGGTTCTGCTCTTTTTGGGAGAGCATAGCACACCTAGGACTGTTTTTGCCTCAGCACTTGGGGATTCTAGTTGCCCAGGACTTTGAGTTATTTGTTGCATCAGGCCCTAACGCCATCTTTATTACAGCAGCTGATATAAGCGTTGCAGCACCAGTGTCCCATATGCTAGTGGATCTATCCAAACAACAGGTCATCAATATAAAAATCATAGAAAAACACTTTTAAGGGATTCTATCGTTAGAATCGCTTATTCAGATAATATCACATCAGAATAGCCTTAAGAAAGGCTATTCATCCCCTACCTTTATATTTCTGCTCCGCGCCCCCGTTCCATTGACATACCGTTTTTTCCCAGTATACAAATGAGTCTCCAGACAGTACATGGGCGTCTCCTGTGCTGCTTGAAGACTCTCCAGCGACGCCTCCATCTTCTACTGCCGTGCCTCTCCTCCTCGTCCTTCGTCTATTCTTCCGGTGAGCCTGCATTCGGAATCTAAATTCTGCACATGTGTAGTCGGCTCTGCCATTGGGCAGAGATTGCACATTTCTGATCAGCCATTTTATTGTGGCTGCTTACAGGCACAGTACGCTCGTGTAAGCGGCACAGTAAAATGGCCGAACAGACATGCACAGTCGGCTCTGTCCGAACGCAGACTCGCTGGAAGATTACATGCAGGATGCAGCAGAAAGGAACGGCTGTAGAAGACGGAGGCGTCACTGGAGAGTCTTGAAGCAGCACAGTTGACACCCCCTGTGCTGTCTGGAGACTCATTTGCATACCGGGAATAAACGGTATTTCAAAGGAATGGCGGCGCGGGGCAGAAATATAAAGGTAGGGGACGAACAGCCTTTAAGGCTATTGCAACGCGATCATAATGGTATATAGAGGGGGAACTTTAAGTAGCCATAAATGAAAGCAGTTACATAGTATTTTACAGCAAAGTTACTGTTCTCTCACAGGCATGACAATGGTCTCTTATGATGTATTGTTCATGTCCCTTCCATGCTCTCTCATTTCCTGGCTCGCTCCTTGTCAGCCCTTCCTTTAAATTCCTTAGTGACCAGACTATTCAATAAAATACTTCCTATTGAAATATATATATATATATATATATATATATATATATATATATATATAGATATATATATATATATATATATATTATATGAATGGGAATCTGTGCTAACAACTAGCTGTCAAAGTATCAGTTTGTATAAATACAAATGCCTCATCTTTTTGTAAGGACTAGTGACCACGTACTTTGGTCCTGATTTTGATGCGGGAAGCGCGTCAGAATCAGGGCCAAAATGCGCCTGCCGCGGCTAGCTGCGCCTTCCGACAGTCACAGCTTCCCGCTCCGGAGTAGGCCCAAGTGAATGGGCCTAGTCCAGAGGGATCGTCTTGACACGGACGCATGGATGCTTCAAGAAATGGCAGCTCGCTTCTTTTTTCCGCGAGTGGGAACGAACCGCTAGTGGAAAAAAGATCGCTAGCGGTCTACATAGACCTCTATTGTGAGGGGGTGGATTTTGAGGTGGATTCCGCGCCAAAATACGCCCCCTCTTGCCCCGTGTGAACGAGCACTGGGTGGATCGTTGGCTGCTCCATAACCTGCACAAACAAGTGGACAGTAACAAGTACCAGCCAGGAACATAACTCAAACTAATGATCACATGCGTACCGCTCATAGAAGACGGATACAGGATGACTGAGCTGAGAGATCACAAACCACATGTGGTTTTGCAGACAACCTTTAAGCAAATTTACCTTGCAAGCTTCCTGCACAGCCACATCCTCAGCACACGTTACTAGATATACCTAATGGCTGAGACTGATAGACCTTTAACACCTGGTTTTCATAACTCTTCTTCAGGGTGTAAATGTGAAGAGAATTACTGATTGCATCCAGCAAAATTGTTTGGCAATCTTTGGTTACATGTAACGTAGATAGCTGTTTGGCATATAGCACGCAAGTCATTGCTTTCTAATGGAAGATAAATGTGCATGACTTGTGATAATGTGCTACAAACCCTCCTCACCTCCACCCTTCATGTAAAATACTCTTCTCTGCCCTTATATTGCATTGTGAGCAGAAGGCCACATCTCTGAGTGATGTCGCCACCTGCTGGGCAGCACAAATTATGTATTTCCTCATGTCTCCAACCTAGGACAGTAAGAACGGGCCAGATTCTGCAAGACATGGCAGTGAGGTACTTAGCACAAAAATCAATATTCAATAAAAGCCCCTCTGACCACTCTCTGTAAATGTAAAGTCTGCCAGACGGCCACAGCTAAGCCACAAGCCTACACACTCTTGTGTATAACCTGTGTGGTCACTTTTTTGGATTGCATCAATTTCCTACTTCTGCTTCTGCTTTGGGGGACTGGCTAAAAAGAGACATTTGCTTTTAAGCAGTAAAAAATTGAGTTCAGTATATGTTATAGTTAGGGTTGAGCGATCGGGATTGGAAAAGATCGGATTCCGGATCAAGTAAATTTCACGATCACAATCGGATGGAAAATGATCGGAAATCGGATTTTAAAATCGATCCTGAAATCTCAAGATCGGCTCAACCCTAGTTATAGTCGAATACACGGGCGGAGACAGGCTGAGCATGCATGTTTAATTCATCAGAAAGACTGAGAAAAGCCATGTCAAAACTGTCAGATTCAGTTACTTTTTATCACATGGATGAGGCCACGTTGTGGAAAAGCTGTGATTTTGTTGCAGAGTTTGATAGAGTTTTTTGAGACTAAATAAAGAGCACTTATAATTCTCCATAAAAAAAAAAAAAAGCAAAAATGCAGCTTTTCTGCAAAGTGTCGTCTCAGCATAAAAAATCTCTGTTGACCCATTTTTCAGTCTAAATTTGTCACTAAGAGGAAGGGAAACTGGACTGAACTGGCTGTGTCTCCTCTTTCCAATGATAGTATATGGGTGTTACTACAACAACAGTAAAACCTAAAGGGTTCTTCAGCGGAGATTTTCAATACTTAGGGCTAAGTTCACACGGGGCAAGTTGGCAGCTGAATTTGATGCGGAATCCGCCTCAAAATCCACTGCTCCCATTGACTTTAATGGGAGCCGCTCGCTTCTTTTTTTCGTTAGCTAGTAGCCCCCATTAGCCGCCGCGTTTGCGTCACGAGGCTCCGGCCCATTCACTTGAGCCTAATCCTTCGCGGAATGCCACGATGGGATGGGTACAAGCAATACCCCGTGTGAACTAGCCCTTACTTCTCCCAGGTTCTACTTCCACGGGTTTCTGAACTGTCTGTGGCCCCATGTCACATATTCGGAAACCAGGACCCAGTCCAAAGTCATCCCATCTATGTCCTCCTCTTCCGAGCTCACTGCTAGTTACCTGTACTATGGAAGGTGGCTGAATACATCATAATAAGGGGGCATTCACACGATGTAATGCGGCGTTGATTCTGACAAGTAAACTCATGTCAGAATCAGCGCTGCAAAACAGAATCCCATTGACTTCAATGTGTTACGCGCGCTAAACGGAACCCATTGAAGTCAATGGAATTCTGTTTTGCAGCGCTGATTCTGACACGAGTTTACTTGTGAGAATCAATGCCGCGTTACATTGTGTGAATGCCCCCTAATAGTAAAGCCAGCCCGTACAGTACAGGCAAGTATTGTTCTGGTCACATAACCTGGGGTCAGGAGTAGCCCAGAGACCTGAAGTTCCTCCGCAACAAAATCCAGGGGAATTAAGTAGTGAAACTTATATAAGGGTCATCATTTTCAGATGTGGGGAGGGATCTTACACCTTGGACCTCACTGATAAGGTCATTGAGGAGACTGGAGCATTCAGACAAATGCTGCAGTTCTTCACTTTTTACCATTCACTTTGTTGTATATGGTATAGTAGCTTATCCATAGGATAGGGGTAACTTGTTTTCTCTGGCACGCCCATTGAAATGAATATAGGAGTAGGCACACTGGCCAATCATTACTCCATTCAGAATGGAAGGACTGGTCTGCAAGTGAAAACCTACTGATAACTTGCAGCTTGGCCTCAATGACTTGACTTTTTCAGGCCCAGTAACTTGAATGAGTCTGTTTTGTGCAAAAAATGGATAAAAGTAGGGCCTCACAGGAAAAAAACCCCACCCAATTACACCAAAAAAAATTCAATGGCTCGGTTTTCTTTCCAGCCTACGGAAAGAAATCAATGTGAACAAGGCCTCAATGTGTAGATGCCACGCAGTACGCTCAGTTTAGAATGGATTGGTTAGATTAAAAGCAACTCTATCCTGAAACAGATTCTGTTGCCATTGTACCTGCAAGCAGCACTTTTCTCTCCGCATGTTTTGTGTGGAAACCACACGGACCCCATTGTAATCTATGGGGTCTGCCGGTTTCCTTAGGCAACTGCTTTTTTATGCGTTTAGGTTGGCATTCGAGGGGTCCCCGAGCAGACTTCCTGAACGGAAACCCGAGCGCAGATGTGAATCGGGCCTTACACCTTTGTAATCAGGTCCAAGTCAGGGCTCGTTCATATCTGTGCCCGTACTCCGTTCTGCATGTTTCCATTTCCTGCACAAAACAGGGGCAGGAGACGGAAACCTGCAGGCATGTTTCAAGCCTCCGTCCGTGTGCGCCAGTGAGCGTTTTATGCGTTTAGGTTGGCATTCGAAGGGTCCCCGAGCAGACTTCATGAACGGAAACCCGAGCGCAGATGTGAACCGGGCCTTACACCTTTGTAACCAGGTGCAAGTCAAGGCTCGTTCACATTTGTGCCCGTACTCCATTCTGCAGGTTTCCGTTTCCTGCACAAAACAGGGGCAGGAGATGGAAACCTGCAGGCATGTTTCAAGTCTCCGTCTGTGTGCGCCGGTGAGCGTTTTATGCGCTCCACGGTGAAACCGTTTCTTTTAAAACCGGACACAAAGTCGGACATGCAGTACGGTCCAGTTTAAATAAAAACGGTTTCGCAGCGGAGCGATAAAACGCTCACCGGTGCTCAAGGCCAGACTCGGCATGACAGGTTTCTGTTTTCTGCATGCAGAAGACGGAAACCTGAGCACAGACTGCTGAACGCTGGTGTGAACCCTGTGTCAGTATTCTACTGTGTAAATGAGACTGAAGGTTTGTTTTGTATGTGTGTTTTGTATAATAAAATAATGACTTCTCGATACAATAAAAGTAAATATAATAATAATAATAATAATAATAATAGCATGTGGTAAATACTAAATGTTTGCCTAGTCTTTTCTTCTCCTATATAACAGTGTCAAATAAAATTAGTGACAAATCAGCAGTATAAGCGGGTCACCAGTTCATTCCTCCGTATTCTGCGGTCTCGCTGAAACGAGATCAAATAGCAAACCGTGACATCTTCTTGTAAACAGGATGTAACTACCAGATCTCTGCAAGCTTTTTAGGTTTCATATGTTTCCAAAAAGAAATAACTACATATAGAGAAAAGACATTTTTCAGACAAACTCTGAAACAAAAACTTTTTTAATCCCAGCCACGGAAAGTATAACCATATGAGGTAGTGAACCACTGGTCCTTAAAGGGATTCTACCATTAAACTACTTTTTTTTCTCATTACCACGTCGGAATAGCCTTAAGAAAGGCTATTCGTCTCCTACCTTTAGACGTGGTCTCCGCCGCGCCATTCCGTAGAAATTCCGGTTTTAACCGGTATGCAAATGAGCTCTCCGCAGCAATGAGGGGAGGCCCCTGCGCTGAAAGGCCAACGAGCGCATCCCCATTGCTGCCCGAGAGCTCTTTCCTGCGCCGCCTTCTTCTTCTGCAGCAAATCCGCCTCTTCTGGCTTCTCTTGCTCTTGTAGTTCTATACAGGAGCATAGAGAGGCCACCCCAAAATGGCCACCGGCTCCTGTATTGAACTGCAAGAGTGGCTACCCAAAAATGGCCGCTGGCTGGCGGCCATTTTTGGGTAGCCGCTCTTGCAGTTCAATACAGGAGCCGGCCGGCGGCCATTTTGGGGTAGCCGCTCTTGCAGTTCAATACAGGAGCCGGCCGGCGGCCATTTTGGGGTGGCCTCTCTATGCTTTTGTATAGAACTACAAGAGCAAGAGAAGCCAGAAGAGGCGGAGTTGCTGCAGAACAAGGAGACGGCGCAGGAAAGAGCTCTGAGCAGCAATGGGGACGCGCTCATAGGTATTTCAGCGCTGGGGCCCGCCCTCATTGCTGCGGAGAGCTCATTTGCATACCCGTTAAAACCGGTATTTCTACAGAATGGCGCGGCGGCGACCACGTCTAAAGGTAGGAGACGAATAGCCTTTCTTAAGGCTATTCCGACGTGTTCATTAGAAAAAATGGTAGTTTAATGGTAGAATCCCTTTATGGACCTGTGGGTGGTTTAGTGCCCCAAATACACCTACCACGTAGGAATAGCCTTTAGATGTCTTCTCTGGGTCAACTGTTCGGTATATAATCCGGTTTTCGTCGGTATGCAAATGAGCTCTCTCACAGCACCAGGAGCGTCCCCAATGCTGCGAGAGAACTCTCCAGTGCCGCTCCATGCGCAATCGGCTGCCTGAGGCCTAGAAGTTTAAAGCTACCACCGGAAGAAGATGCAAAGAAGACCCGTTCCTGAAAAAGAGGGAGGCGGTGATGCAGAGTTATCTCGCAGCATTGGGGATGTCCCCAGTGCTGTTTGAGCACTGGGGCCAGTCCCCAGTGCTTCGAGAGAACTCATTTGCATACCAACAAAAACCGGATTATATACCGAACGGCGGCGCGGAGAAGACATCTAAAGGTAGGAGATGAATAGCCTTTCTTAAGGCTATTCCTTCGTGGTACCCAGAAAAAAATGAGTTTTAATGATAGGATCCCTTTAAGGTTCGGAAGTGTGTAGAATAGGGCTGGGCAATTATAATTAAACATCCTACCTCAATTTTGATTAATGAACAGCTTTACATTCAACTTTTCAAACTTATAATAGTCTGTTTACTCTCATTTTTCTGCAGGTCAGATCGATGGATACTCTGTTTCTGCTCCATACATTAAGTATATCTGCCCAACGGGACAGAATGTGAATCTCACATGCACTATCAGTGGACACCCAAAGACTCCACATGAACAGCTAGTCACACATTGGATTTACACTAAAGAAAGGAACCCGGACTGCACCAATAAACATGTGGGGAATGGAACAGAGCATGACCATCACAAAACACATAAAGGAGGCCTCCTTCATAGCAAGGTGTTTCAAAAAACTCTTATGAACCTCTCCGAACTCGACAGTGGTGGATATTGCTGTTTTCTGTATGAGACAGATAAACAACATCATCGTCGTATGTCCCACAGTTATATTGATGTCGAGGTGAAAAAAGGTAATGCTTATTATAATACACTATAGTAATACTAATCTGAAACATATGTCTGTATAAATGAAAAACCCAAATCCAGTCAATGTACCAACATAATGTAGATGGCATCTATTCAAAGTATATGAATGTGAACTATAAAGTACTAAAAGCTAGATATACATGTAAGATAAAGGTGATGTCAGCTGATCCTGATAATTTCAGTCGTACCGGACGCCCATCTAATGTCCTGACAGTATATTTCTAGTCATAGCCATAAGTGTTGACTCCCCTGAAATTTTTTTCAGAAAATTGGGGCAACACGGTGGCTCAGTGGTTAACGCTGGGGTCCTAGGTTCAAATCCCGCCAGCAATAGCATCTCCAAGGAGTTTGTATGTTCTCCCTGTGTTTGCGTGGATTTCCTCCCATACTACAAAGACATACTTAAATGAAAAAAAATGTACATTGTGATCCCTATATGGGGCCCACAATCTACATAAAAAAAAAAATTCTGAAAATTAAGAATTTCTCCCAGAAAAATTATTGCAATTACACATTTTGTCAAACACATTTCCTTTGTGTGTGTTTCCCAATGGAACAGTGAACCAAAGGTCCTTAAAAGAGGTTGGCCACTTTCAGACCAATATTGAGAAATAAATGTTATTGTTTGTACAAGATTTACAATTTTCCAATATAATTTCTGTATCAATTCTTCAAGGTTTCCTAGATCTCTGCTGGTTGTCATTCATTCTGTTACTTCTAGTAGATAAAAGTCTGACCATGGTCATGTGATTTACGGTCCATGGTCATGTGATTTACGGTCCATGGTCATGTGATGAGCACACAGGTGAACAACTGATTACAAGGCAGATTGCTGACTATAACGAGCGGCACCTGTGTTCTCATCACATGACCATGGACCGTAAATCACATGACCATGGACCGTAAATCACATGACCATGGACCATAAATCACATGACCATGGTCAGATTTTTATCCACTAGAAGTAGCAGAATGAATCACAGCAATCAGAGATCTATAAAACCACGAGGAATTGATACAGAAAGTATATTGGAAACTTGTACAACTTTTTATTATACAAACCATAACATTTGTCTCTCAATATTGGCCAAAAAGTGGCCAACCCCTTTAACCACTGGATTAACACAAAAAAAAAAAGAGAAAAAAGACAACTGGGACATAAATTAACACAAAAATCCAAAAAATGGTCCGGACAAAATTGTCACCTTTTCAAAATTCTAGGAAAATAGCTTTGTTTTAAGCATGTGATATTCAAATTCACCTGTGGTAAGTAACAGGTGTGGGCAATATAACACACCTGAAACTAGATAAAAGAAGAGACGTTGACTCAATTTTTGCATGGTGTGTTTGTGTGTAGCACACTAAGCATGGAGGATGGAAAGAGAAGAGAATTTAGGCTTGAGAACCACAATTGTGGAAAAATATCAAGTATCTCAAGGATACAAGTCCATCTCCAAAGATCTTGATGTTCCCTTGTCCACAATGGGCAACATAATCAAGAAGTTGACAACCTATGGCACTGTAGCTAATTTCCTTGGACAGAAAAGAAAAAAAATTAATGAAAGGTTGGAACACTAGATAGTTCGGATGGTGAATAAGCCCCAGTCAAGTTCCAAAGAAATTCAAGCTGTCTTGCAGGCTTGCGGTGCATCAGTGTTAGAGTGAACTATCTGTTGACACTTGAATGAAAGGTCTTGATCAGACCTTGAAGAAGGACATAAGATCCGAAACGCGTCGTCTGACGTTAGCCTTTTTGTCTTTTCCTGTGACTGCGTGTTTATATTTTATCCTGTGGACATGAAATAAAGTAAAGTTTTTTATTGGAGGAACTTTCGTTTCGTTGCTGGATGATTTTCGCATTATTTCTGGATTTTACTCTCAGCCACAAGAGACAGGCATCCGGGCAAGTCCAGGGATACGTATTTCAATCGGATGACAAACACTTGGAGATTTCTGCAGGAGAGCTGAGTATAATCCCTCCTTTTTCCCTTTCCCAGTTTGTGATAAAAAATCTAGACTGAAGTTTGACAAAATGTGCGTGAGTAAGCCAAAATCCTTCTGGGAAGATGTCTTGTGGACAGATGAGACCAAGATAGAGCTTTTTGTTAAAGTATATCATTCTGTTGTTTATGGAACGGAATGAGGCCTGCAAACAAAAGAATACAGTACTAACAGTCAAATATGGTAGAGGTTCAAAGATGTTTTGTGGTTGTTTTGCTGTCTCTGGCACATAGTGCAATGACTGTGTGCAAGGCATCATGAAATCTGCAGATTACCAAAGGTTTTTGGGTCGCAATGTCAGAAAGCTGGGTTTACGTCCTAGGTCATGGGTCTTCCAACAGGAATGACCACAAACATAGTTCATAAAGCACCCTGAAATGGATGGAATCAAATTGCTGGAGTGTTCCAATACACACAAAGGAAATTAACGTATATACTAAAACGTGTAATTCTCTGGAATAAATACCTCATTTTTTTTGAAAAATTTTAGGGGTGCCAACTGTTACGTTTATGACTGTATATAGGTAAAGAAGGGTCAGCCATTGTTAATTTTGTCATGTCCCATTCTTTATTCTCAAGGGACATAGGTGGCCACCTGAGGTGTCTGGCAGTAGCATGTTCCTCTTTCTTTATTAAAAACACATGCGCTCCTAGTTTATGTTCTATTGAACAGATTTAATCAGTGGCAGAGTAAGGGTAAGGGCAGAGGTCACCTCATTTTCTAAACCAAAATATGGGTAGCTGCGACTGGACGCCGATGCAATGCACCAGCATCCAGTCGCGCACTCTGCTCCGGATTAAGACCAAATAAATGGGCCTAGTCGGGAGGAGGGATTGTCTTCAGGCAGATTGAATCCACCTGAAAGAATGAGCATGTTGCTTCTTTTTACCGGGAGCCGGAACAAATAGCTCCCGGAAAAAAGAACTGACCGGCTCACATTGATTTGAAATCCCTGAAATCTGTGTCAGCTCTTAGATGGTGCAGATTTGAAGCATCATTTACATCAGTAAACCAGTGTTAATGATCATAAATCTGGCAGAGCCTATCACCTCGCCTCTATCATGGCCCCCTAACCGTTACCTCCTGCAGGAAAGTGGTGAGGGCGGCAAAAAAATGCCACCCGCAACCATTTTTGTCGTAAGTTGCAAACCCCACAAGTGTGACACACATTCTTAATAAATGTGCCCCTAGTGTCTGGACATTTATCACTTACCCACAATACAATGTCTAATTGCTAAAGGTTCCTATAATAGGGATCACAAGACACCCCACTTTCTCATTCCCCTCATAGTAAGGACGACACGCATGCACCCTCACCCTGCTGGTCCATTTATGTCTATGAGGCTGAGAGAAACAACCATATCCAGCTACTAGATTCCTACTATTTCAATTTCAAGATCTCAGCTTGCAGCTTTTTAATGTGAACCTGGTCATGTAATGGATACACAGGGGCAGACCTGAGTGCAGTTACATTAGGGGGCATTCACACGATGTAACGCGGCGCTGATTCTAGCACGATAACTCACGTAAGTATCAGCGCTGCAAAACAGAGTCCCATTGAGTTCAATGTGTTATGCGTGTTAAACGGAACCCATTGAATTCGATGAGATTCTGTTTTGCAGAACAAGTTATCGTGCCAGAATCAGCACCGCGTTACTCCGTGTGAATGCCCCCTGACAGTAGTCGCAGCTGTTTAATGATTTAGTATCCAAATATTTCTATCGTACGTCAACCAATGTCAATTAAACCCCCAGGGAATAAAAAACAAGTAAATAAAAAATATATCAATAATTCATATATCTTCATTACAAAAGGTTTAAACGATATATAACAGACAACCTGTCCATAGGATAGACTAGTGTATGATCACCCGTAACAAGTTGCAGAACAAAAGGGGAAGTTACTATGTCACTGCAATAAAGAAACATCCTTGTATGGGTAGTTATAGGACAGCTCAACCCTATGCACATGAAACTGCAGTACCAAGTACAACCAGACCCGTTTGATCATGGCTCTGTCGGCTACTGCAGCGGGGGTCACTGTCCCTTTCTTCAGCAGAACATGGGGGTCCCAGAAGCTGGATCCCCCCTGAACATGAAATAATTACCTATTCTGTATATAGTCCATCCATGTAATATCCTAGAGAACTCTTAAGTCATTACCTAGATTTCACGTCTGGCATAATATTATTATATATTATATATATATATATTATTATTATTATTATAATTTCTCTTATTTTAGATGACCCGAATCTTCAGACATGTTCCGTTCATTCACGTGACCAGGACAGTGATGGTAAGGAGATATTTACTTCTCTTCCTAGGCCACGCTTAGTGCTTTGAAGTCCAAGTTGCAAACAACCACCTACTTATAAGTTGAAGGCCAGCTGTCCATTATAAGCATGGAATTATTATTAGAAAATGGGAAATCAGATTTGCTCAATTTAAGAAAAAGATGTTGTAGGAGATGACATTATCTCATTCCTTTACCACACTATCTAATTTCCCTATTCTGGCACTATTATGGATCACTTTTACACACCCAATCCCCTTGTGGTTCTGCTGAACTTTTTTAATATGCTTCCCAACCTTAGAGATTGATTGACAGGCTGCTTTGTGCCTACATAGAAGCCAGTGGTTGACCCGAGGGGGAGTAGAAGACAGAGGGTGCTCTCATGAATACACTGGACACAAACTATGTCCTGTGTATTCTTTCAGTACTTCTAGTGATAAGGTCAAAGCCGTGTTTATGATAAATTGACCAATAATCCCAAGTAACCATCGTCATCCTAATTAATTAGGCTGAGTGTCAGGCGGTAAAGAAGTCACACCACTCTGTATGTTGGTATTCGTTCCTCTCTCAGCTAAGGAATGTGTGCTGACGCACTTTTATTTAAGACCACGGGGGTTAAATAGTAGCAAAGAAAGTAAGAGAGAGAACAACAATGTAAGTTTTCATATTCATTCCTGATTGGTATGGCACATCTCAATCAAACAGAAAAAGTTTAAGCAGTTCCATATATAACCAGCTACTCCTGGTCCTGCGCGGTAACCTTGGGGAACTGTCTTCTGGCAGAAAGCCAAGCATTTGTTTTTTTCTTGCACCCATCCTGGGCGCAGGCGCCATCTTATCATATAACATTATACCAGTTTCAAGCATAAGCAACTATATCTAGCATTCAGCTTTTAAGGATAACAATGTTTTTCACACATTACATGATTATAACCTTTACATTAGTAGTCAAAAGGGTTAGTGGTATACCAGTCAGTGGTTGACTACAGCAGTCTTGTGGGTAGATAGGAGCATCATTGCCAAGTAAACAAAGAAAAGTGGGGACCATCTCAGCAGCCGGACTGGACTGGTGTGGGATTTAACATGACTTTAATATATATATTTAGACATATTTTTATGATCTTGAAACTGCTGACTATATATGTCCAGGTGGTCCACTCTTAACCCTGCAAAGATATGCTTACATGCTTACAGAGCTAAGCAACTGCACAAAATCGTGTAGCCGCAGAAGCGGGGTGCCAGCCAATACAATTGCTGGTCCTCCCATAGAGAAAACAGAAATAATTTATTGCCATCCCTGCCATCTTGTCCATTGTGTTTTGTGCCGACTCCCCTTCCAGCCTGACAATCACATGATCAATTGGGGACTAGGAACTGTATAAGCTGCAGGATCAGTTCTAGCCCAGTCTCCAGTGACACAACAAGATGAGTCACCAACATAAAAATTAAAGGAAAAAAGGAAGAAGGAACTTTTTCTTTCTTTCATAGAACCTATTGCTACCAATGTATGCAATTTTTAGGAGCTATGGTTTATGTTTAATTACATGGTAAATTCTATTTTTCTCCCCTTCAGGTACAACAGCAGCAGCCTTGGCAATAGTGGCCTGCATTGTTGGAATCCTATGTATGCCTCTCATACTAATCCTGGTTTATAAACAAAGAAAATCAGTTGCAAGCAGAAGTACGTATGATAGATAAGAATAGGCTATGATGTAATGAAACTGAAATATCCCTTTAGCCATGGTTAACCGTGGCTTACTATTTGGGACATTTGTGGCATATCTGCTAGATGCAGCTCCCTCCTCTTGGTAATGGCTGCACAATATTGCTATGCTGTTACTGGCACCTGGACACGCTGAATAACTAGCTATATACATGTATACATTTTCCAAAAGAAATGAGACGTTGGAACTGTGACTGTACCCAATCTGTATTTTCATTTATAAGCAGAGACATATTCCAGATATTGAATTACTATACAAAAACGGTTAACTTTTTCATCATCATTGTTATCACCATTATTCGCTCCCGTTCGGTGTACACCTGATATTGCTGAAAACTGCACAGATTAAAATTTTACATCTAAGGGCTCGTTCACATCTGCGCCCCGGTCTCCGTTTTGCAAATTTCAGTTTCCTGCCCGAAACTGGACAGGAGATGGAAACCTGCAGTTAGTTTTCAAACCCATTCATTTGAATGGGTTTGGAAAGTGTCCGGCCGTGAGCGCCTGTGAGCGTTTTGTGCTCTCCGCGGCGAAACCGTTTTTTGTTGTTTTTTTTAACCGGACACAAAGTTCTGCATGTCCAACTTTGTGTCTGGTTAAAAAAACAAAAACAACCTGTTTCGCCGCAGAGAGCACAAAATGCTCACGGCCGGACTCTTTCCAAACCCATACAAATGAATGGGTTTGAAAACTGACTGCAGGTTTCCGTCTCCTGTCCAGTTTCTCGGGCGGGAAACAGAAACCTCCAAAATGGAGATCAGGCGCAGGTGAGAACCCGCCCTAACCTGTCCTTAGGAAAGGTCATCAATATGAGATCAGTGGAGGTCCAACACCAGGGACCCCACTGATTAGCAATTTAAAGAGTCTGCACCACTTAGGTAGGCATTGCAGCCTCTTCTCGGAACACCAAGCACAGCGGTGTACACCGCCTAGGGGCTGTACTTGTTATTGCAGCTCGGCCCCATTAACTTGAATGGGATTGAGCTGAAAACAGGCCATGTGGTGAATGAAAGTACCATCACTAGCCTGTGAAGTGGAAACATTTACCCAAATAATTGCTTCGAGCAACTGATATTTAGGGGTCCCTACTGATGAAATACTGCACACCTATTGTAATAAATGGGACCAGTGATTTTACTGTGCAATCAGAAGCTATTCACTTCCGTATAAAATGAAATTCTACAGATTTCAGGCGCTTAGTTTTCTCTAATGTTTTATTAATAGCAGAAAAACCCTTTCATATCGGTCCCTTAAATTTAATGTTAGCATAATGAAATTATTGCAAAGATTGGAAACAGGAAACTAGAGCATGTGATGTGAGCAAACACAACTAAACTTTTATTTCTATTTCCTAGGAGCGCAGGAGCTAGTGAGGATGGACAGGTAAGAAGACCTATTATGTTTGTAAACTGCACAGTTATGCCTATATGGATATAGGGTCAGGGGACACACAGAGTGTGTGCCTACATAGGCAGTACGGAGACTTACAAGTCATTCCTGCTCCGCTAGGGATTATGGGTAAAAAAAAACATGCAAATCTATTCTCCTGGATGGAATTAAGAGAACAGAGTGCACTCTGTACTCTGTGTCCCCTGACCCTAGTCTATAGTCTATCACTCTGCCAAATCAGTATCCCTACGCTATGCTGAGGATGGCCCAATAGGCCGAAACAGCGCTGTCCATAGCTGGGAATCTGTCCCTTTTGGGACAGAAATACTGATTTGGCAATTAAATCCACATCATGATTAAAAGACTATAACTGAGTCGTTTATGATGTTAAAGATGCTGCCCTCTATAGGGTGGTGTACAGAGTGCACTCTGTTCTCCTAATTACATCCAGGAGAATAGATTTGCATATTTTTTTACCTATATGGATATATTACTGCTGACGCTGGGTTCACACCTGCGTCTGGGGTCTCCGTTCTGTGGTTTCCGTCTTCTGCATGCCAGAAGACGGAAACCACAGACCGGGTCCGGCCGTGCGCGGCGGTGAGCGTTTTGCGCTCTCCGCCGCGAAACCGGATTTTTTTATCCGGACACAGAGTACTGCATGTCCGACTCTGTGTCCGGATTATAAAACCCGGTTTCGCGGCGGAGAGCGCAAAACGCTCACTGCCGCGCACGGCCGGACAGCTTTCTCACCCATTCAAATGAATGGGTGAGAAAGTCTCCTGCAGGCTTCCGTCTCCTGCATCTGTTTTATGCAGGAAACGGAAACCTGCAATAAGGACCGACGACGCAGATGTGAACGAGCCCTAAGAAGTTCAATGATCAAGTGATTTATATATTGTAATGTAATTGCTATGGCGCCCCTTATCTGTGCATGCAAGCTGTATACAGTGCATGTATACCCCTGTACATGAAGGAATAATATGCTGTGGATTCAGCAGTCATGTGATACATCATGGGACTGTCACCTCCACATCCTTACACACAATACGTAATACTGGTTAGTACACGTAATACATTTTCCCGTAGAGAACATTGCGAGCTGGCCCTGGAGCATGTGCAGTAGCTCGCCGGAGGGAGTGCTACTGCGTACGCATGTGACTTCAATAAAAACTGACGAAGATGGAGGCGGTGAATAAGCAGGAGGAGGGGGGCTTGGAGTCAGTGGTGGGCGTCCAGAAGGTATGACGCAAGGGGGTGCACGGAACGCCCACCATGCACCCTGGAGCTGATTTGCTTATCAATTTCTATGTTAATTAACAAAAACAGGGGGTTCTTTCTACAAACGATGAGCAGCACCAGAATAGCCTTTTTATTCCGGCATATCTTTAGCTAAAAACACGAAAATCTAGTGATTGAGACCCTTTAATGGCGAGGGCGTGCACCTACACACTTCCTGTTCTCAGGATCAATGGAGGTCTCAATGGTTAGAACCCTATCGATCAGCAACTTTATTCTCAATCCTATGGATAGAAAATAAATATTTTTTTATGGTATAACCCCTTTAAATGAAACGTAGTACAGCCACCATAACATACAGTATATACCTCAACATGAATTCTATATTTCTTTCAGTGAAGCAGGTGTTGAAGGCATTGAAAACCCGGTCTTTGATGACCCCCCTGTGGCAATTATTGAGCAGAGGCCTAGACTCATTTTTATGAACAGTCGTCAGCAGTCAGATTCAGGTCGCCATCTGCTCTCTGAACCCAACACTCCTCTCTCCCCACCTGGACCAAATGATTGTTTTTTCCCTTCACTTGGTAAGTTTGTATCTGGTGGATCTGAGATGTATATGTACTGCAAAGTCTTAGTTAGACTAATAGAATTTGTCCCATGTTTGACTATCTTGTGGGAAGGAGGATTTGTGTGGTTTAGATCTATCATGTGCTGACTTCATAGAGTTACTGCACACAAAAATAATTAAAACTGACCCACTAGGGGGACTTCAGATATTGCCCTGAAGAAACACTTTCTTGTGTAAATTTCCCTTGTAATACAGCCTCTGCTGCAAATCTACGGGTTAGTAGCAGTCTAGCTAAGACCTCAAAGATTGGCCCTGGGAGAGCCAAGACGTGCCAGAGAAACAGATTGTGAATGGCTGTGTGGTTTCCAACAAAACTGAAAACGTCTCATTCTCAGTTGTTCCCAATGGTGGTCTATGGAATTACCCTCACTGTTCCTCAATTTTTAGCTGACCCTCCCATCGCTCAAAAGTTTATATAACCCTTAAGCATATGTATTTTGTGAACATGTTTGTGCCATTTACAAAACTTACTTATCACTTAAAGGGATCCTATCATTAAAACTCAATTTTTTCTGCCTAACACGTAGGAATAGCCTCAAGAAAGGCTATTCTTCTCCTACCTTTAGATGTCTTCTCCGTGCCGCCGTCCAGTATATAATCCGTTTTTTGTCGGTATGCAAATGAGTTCTCTCGCAGCACTGGGGTCGGGCCCCAGCACTCAAATGGCACTGGGGGCGATCTCAATGCTGCAAGAGAACGCTCCAGCACTGCCTCCATCTTCTTCAGGAACGGGTCTTCTTTGCATCTTCTTCCGGCGGTGGCTTGAAACTTCTAGGCCTCGGGCAGCTGACTGCGCATCCCTGACAGCCACAAGAAAATGGCCGCTTACAATACTGTGTAAGTGGCCATTTTCTTGTGCCCGGTGGGCATGCACAGTCGGCTTTACCCTAGGCCTACAAGTTTGAAGCCACCGCCGTTTGAAGACCCCTTCCTGAAGAAGATGGAGGTGGTACTGGAGAGTTCTCCCGCAGCATTGGGAATGCCCCCAGTGCTGTTTGAGCGCTGGGGACCACCCCCAGTGCTGTGAGAGAACTCATTTACATACAGACGAAAACCGGGATTTCTACCGAACGGCGGTGCGGAGAACACATCTAAAGGTAGGAGAAGAATGGCCTTTCTTAAGGCTATTCCGATGTGGTAGGCATAAAAAAATTGAGTTTTAACGATTGGATCCCTTTAAGGTGGCCGCACCCAGAAAGGCCCAGTACATCTTTCTAGATAAGAACTGGCTGAGAACCTCACTGCTACTTATCAATGAGATTCTACAGACAGATTTTCAAGCCTAAGTAACAGGATTTCTACACCAACAGGATCTTCATGTTCTCTTTTACAATGTCTTTCAGAGCCAGTGCCAGACTCCCTTGATCCAGTATAAGAAGCAAGAATATCTTCCATTTTTCAGAGAAACGACTACTTTGTTGACTTATATCAAGTCTGAGCACTTTGCCGTCTACTCTAGAGCCATCTTTTACGCTGTGTAAAATGCAGGACAAAATCAGATTTCCTTGTGAAAGGACTATAAATCTGGACACATCATCCTAACCTATCCTGAATTCTACAGAACTGGACTTTACATCAAGACCCATCTATAGTGAATGTGGTCTGCAAAGTCACCCTACAGTGTCTATGGTATCTATTGCAGGCGATAAGTTGATGTAAAGTTGTAGAAGAATACGATGCACATACTTTTATAAAATATACTTTGTACAAAGAGTTTTAAAAAAATGTTTTTATATAGGATAGTTTATATCCAGCATATTCTACTGTACAAAATTACTGGATACATATTTTATATATACGTTCTTTAAGTTAATTCTAAATGCTGAAGCAATATCTGTGTATCAGGGTGAAGCCTATTGAACCAACTTAGTTAGATCTCTCAGGCTCACCTGAATGTATTGATATTTTCCCCATGAAAATTAATTCCTCTGTTGCATAGATATTCATTTCGCAATATGCAGATGGACAGTCTTGAGCACAGAGGGCATCATGGTGGCTCCAAACTTCTATGCTCCACATTGCTATAATAAACCTTTCTTCCTCCCTCATTTCATGTAAGGCTAAGTTCACACAGGGATTTTTGGTCAGGATTTTGAGGCCGTATTCGCCTCAATATCCTGACCAAAAAGACGGCTCCTATTGAAATCAATGGGAGCCGCTCAGGTCAGCGGAACAAACCGGCTCCTGGAAAAAGAAGCAAGATGCTCATTCTTCAGGTCGTTTCGCCTCACTATTTGGCCTGAAGACACTCCCCCCTCCGGACTAGGACCATTCATTGGGCCTAATCCGGAGCGGAATACGCGACTGGATGCCGGTACAGTGCATCGGCTTTCAGTCGCGGCTACTCCATCTGTACTTACCCTAACAGGGTCAGGTGAGGTTTCAGCTTAGCTCTCTTGCCCTGTCAGTTGAAGGGATGAGGGAGGGCATTCCTGGGCACTTTAGAACAGAAAGCCGCCCTCAGAGCTCCAGATTTCTGATTCGCATAGTCTGAAATAATTGAATATCTCTACAACGGAAGCATGAATTTTCATGGGTGAAAGAAAGCGGTACATTAAGGTGAGACGGATCTATCTAACCGGGTTGTTGGTTTACCACCACGCTTCACCCTATTGACAGATTCTACAGTATTTAAATGGTAAATGAGGATGACGGGGCACTAATATAATATGTTTTTATGTTAGGGTTGATGGATTAATATTGTACCTAGTAATATGCACTGTATCGCACATGAAACCATTGGAAGAATATACACTTAGGCCAAATATTGGTAAAATTGGGAAGGGGGAGGAGGGGATGCAACAAAACTTGTACAAGGGAAAGTCAAGTAGTCACTCATCCAAAATATTCAAAGTCCATTTTTTATTGTTAAGGGATCTGATTGGTTTTCATGGGAAACTCCTTTGCATTCCCCCTTTGCCCCTTCTATATATATATATATATATATATATATATATATATATATATATATATATAATCACAGTTGGGAAGGAGTTCCTCAAATTACTGATTTACTGTGCAGAACTCGGTAAGTTGGTTTTCATTTTGAACATTTTTGGAAGAAACCCTCAGAAGTGACAACCTTTACCTCAATATTGTGTCTCACACTTCTTGAAGTTAAGCACATATACCAAAATATTATTTTATGCATAAACCAGAGCTTCGCTTTAGGATAATTCTCAGATGTTTTTTAACACATCTATTTAGTCATAGTGTTTTGGCATAAACTATTGTATTTTTTGTCTTTCCATGCGGTTTTATATTTCACGAAGTTGTAAGGATATTAAACATATCATATTTACTTAAAGGGAATGTATCGTACATATTTTTGTTTCCTAATCCAAACCAGATAGTAAACAGATTACTTTTTCCTAATCTTTATTTACTTAGATTTTTTTTATTCTAGATTTTCCATTTTTTCAGTATATTGTTATGGGGGAAACATGAAGCATAGAGCCAATAGTCTGGACATGTCCATTGAGGTTTGTTGGAAGATTTTCTAGAATTTTAGATGATTTTTTTAATATTAAAGTGGGACAAAGCAAAACACCACAGATACTTAACATTTTTGAACTTAAACCATTGCTTTAAGCAATTGATCATTCTTTGATGTCACATTCCCTTCGGCAGTGCATTAATGTCAGTATGTATAGTGAAAGGTTACTTAAAACCCTGTAAACATACAAGTTGCATTCCATAAAACACTGTATATAGGAGTCTCTGCTTGATATGTAAATGACTGAATTTCACATGACTGAGCAGCCAAATACCTATCTGCTATAGATGTAGCACACCACTTTAAGCTATATCCCGGTGTCTGCAGTCACCGATCTAGTTAAAACACTTCCAGCAACTTGGTTGTTGTGTCCACCGCAAGTCACACGAGCCCTGCTGTGGACAAGACAACAAGAACACAGACAGAAGTCTGCTACTCGGCACATGACGCGATGACGTCAAAGCATTGAGACACAGACGTCCTGCACGTGCACAAGCAAGGGCCGGCAACTCTGTACATCAGAATCGCTGGTAGGGGAGTATACAGTAACATTTTTTGTTTTATTTTTTTTAGTGCAGTTGGTAGGTATTTTAATAGTGTTAGGAGCAGTAATTATAACTATAAGGGAGGGAATATTATGAACATAAGGGGGGTCATTTATATAAGGGTTATTAGGGGGCATCATTTATATTAGGAGTAGAAATGAGTAGTATTCGAGTAATCGAGTAGGTATTTGATAGAATACTATGGTATTCGAAATACTCGTACTCTTCGAATACTACTAGCTATTCGCAGTAAAGATTCGATTCAGAACCAGCGTTGATTGGCCAAATGCTATACACTGTATAGCATTCGGCCAATCAACGCTAGTCTTGCAGCAGGCTCGTCTGAGCGCACAGCCAGCACTGCTACATCTCGGCATAGGAATGCATTAACCAGCGTTGATTGGCCGAATGCCATACAGAGTACAGCATTCGGCCAATCAACGCTGGTTCTGCCGGAGGAGGCAGAGTCTAAGATCGGTCCACAGCAGTCTCCATTCTGGTCCGATCTTAGACTCAGCCTGCTCACAGACAAGCCTCCAGCAGAACCAGCGTTGATTGGCCGAATGCTGTACTCTGTATGGTATTCGGCCAATCAACGCTGGTCAACGCATTCCTATGGGAAAAAGTCAGCTCCCGCATATCGCAAGCTGACAGGGATCCCAACCAGATAGAGCCCCAAAGAGCTGGGTGAGTGACATTCCCACCTACATAAAGGTAATCCCTAGCTAACCCTGCCTGTACATCTATCCCTGTCTCACAGTCACATAGTTCACAGTCTCATATGAACCGGATATTAAATCCACTATTTGTATAAATTGGAGGTCACCTGAATTAGCCAGCCAATTACTTTTTCCGATTTTTTTTCGATGCCTCTGTTGTCGTAGTTCCTGTCCTACCTCCCCTGCACAGTTATTGGTGCAAAAAAAGCGCCAATAAAAAGCGCGGGAAGGTGGGAGGGGAGTCGAATTTTTAGTGAGTTTGCCACCTGGTGTTCGACTCGAATCGAACATCTCGATCGAATGCTGTTCGCTCATCTCTCATAAGTACCAGTAATATGCTTCTTGGTCATAACTTGTAGAATGTTATGCATTAATTACATGCAGCATATATTGCACTTGCTACCTATTCTGTGCTTAGCAATAACCTTACCTTTATATACTGTGACTCATACCTCAATAGCTCATAAGACAATACCTTAGTTGTTACACACTATTCTATTATGTAATGAAAATATGACTGAATAATGAGGTCACAAATTCTATAACTATAAATTCTCTAGATTATAAGACTGCAAACATGATGATACTTGAAAATGTGCATATGGCCTTCGATACAGTCAGTCTTTGGAGTACAAGTATCAAGTTTGAATTAACAATAGTTATACATGGATAAAATAATAACATAATGACATAAGACTTCAGAAGAACGGGAAAGGAAGTCCTTTTAGGAAGTGGAGTATTATAAATGATGTCTAAGTGCGAGGTTGTGTTCAGAAGCAATTATATATAGGTGGTGAAATTGCTCCACACCGGAAAAGATACTACTTTACAGGATTCGGAAATAAAAATCAGATAGAGATAATACAGAGGATATCCTAAAAGTTAACAGAAACTGACCAGCCACACCATCTGACAGCCAGAACTTTTATCCTTCCTGAGATTCACTACGTGTCATAAATTACCTACCCTAACTACTACTCTCCATTCTTTGATGGACAGCTCTTTCATAGCCTTTAACAGATTCTATGTTTATTTCTTTTGGGCAGAGCCGACTGTGCATGCCTGCGGCCATTTACATGAGCGTACTGTGCAAGCGGCCACAAGAAAATGGCCACAGGCATGGCAGAACCAACTGCGCATGCGTCCCATTTAAAGCCAGAAGAAGCTATCTGAAGAACACGTTACGGAGAGGAAGCTGGAGTGTTCTCTCATACCATTGGGGATGCCCCCAGTGCTGTTTGAGCGCTGAGGACAGCCCCTAGTGCTGCGAGAGAACTCATTTGCATACCGATGAAAACTGGGATATCTACGGAACAGCAGCATGGAGAAGACATCTAAAGGTAGGAGAAGGATAGCCTTCTTAAAGGGATTGGCCACTTTCAGACCAATATTGATGAACAAATGTACAATAAAAAGATAAACAATTTTCCAGTATACTTCCTGTATCAATTCCTCACGGTTTTCTAGATCTCTACTTGCTGTCATTCATTCTGTTACGTCTAGAGGATAAAAGTCTGACCATGGTCATGTGATTTACGGTCCATGGTCATGTGATGAGCACACAGGTGCCGCTTGTTACAGTCACAGCACAATAATCAGACAGCTGCCTGGTAACGAGCTGTGCACCTGTGTGCTCATCACATGACCATGGACCATAAATCACATGACCATGGTCCGTAAATCACATGACCACGGTCAGACTTTTATCTCTACATGTAACAGAATGAATGACAGCAAGCCGAAGTCTAGAAAACCGTGAGGAATTGATACAGAGAGTATATTGGAAAATTGTATATCTTTCTATTGTACATTTGTTCATCAATATTGGTCTGAAAGTGGCCAATCCCTTTCAGAAGGCTATTCTTCTCCTACCTTTAGATGTCTTCTCCATGCTGCTGTTCCGTAGATATCCCAGTTTTCATCGGTATGCAAATGAGTTCTCTCGCAGCACTAGGGGCTGTCCTCAGCGCTCAAACAGCACTGGGGGCATCCCCAATGGTACGAGAGAACACTCCAGCTTCCTCTCCGTAACGTGTTCTTCAGCTAGCTTCTTCTGGCTTTAAATTGGACGCATGCGCAGTCGGCTCTGCCATGCCTGTGGCCATTTTCTTGTGGCCGCTTGCACAGTACGCTCATGTAAATGGCCGCAGGCATGCACAGTCGGCTCTGTCCAAAAGAAATAAACATAGAATCTGTTAAAGGCTATGAAAGAGCTGTCCATCAAAGAATGGAGAGTAGTAGTTAGGGTAGATAATTTATGACACGTAGTGAATCTCAGGAAGGATAAAAGTTCTGGCTTTCTATTGTACATTTGTTTGTCAATATTGGTCTGAAAGTGGCCAACCCCTTGGTTATTCATATATGTTAGCAAGAAAAAATGCAGTTTTAATGATAAAATCCCTTTAACCCTTGGCGTTGCATTCATTTAATTTCCAGAAAGGAATGTGCAGCCGATAGTGAAAATTGCAATTTTTCCATAGATGCGTCATTTCAGTACCCGATATGTTGTGCCCAACTTGTGTCAGCAGAGACACACACTCCAAAAACTGTTAAGCAAGTATCCTGGGTCCAACAGCTTTTAGAGCATTTGTCTCGAATACAAGCTGAGCACAACTTATTATGCACTGAAATGAAGTATTCCTGGAGAAATTGTCATTTTCACATTCACCCTTACCACATCAGCGGCGCATTAATTTCTGTAAATTTAATGTAATGGTTGAGGGCTAAAAATGCTCACTGTATCCCTGGATAAATTCCTTCAGGGGAGTAGTTTCCAAAATGTGGTCAGGTGTCAGGGGGTACTGCTTTACTGACATTTCAGGGTTCTGCAAAAATGTAATGGCATCCAAAAAACAAACTGTCTAAATCCATGCTCCAAAAAACAAAATAGCGCAGCTTCCCTTCTGTGTCCGGCTGTGCTCAAACAGCAGTTTATACCCACATATGACATTACGTATGTTATCCTGGGTACACCAGTGTCATACATGTGGCATAAACTGCAGTTTGAGTACGCAGCAGGGTGCAGAAGGGAAGGAGCGCAATGCAAATTTTGGAGTGCATATTTAGATGTTTGGTATCTGGATGTCATGTCATGTTTGCAGAGCCTATAAAATACCAGTAAAGTGGAATCCTCTAGGGAGTGACCCCATTTTGAAAACTGCACCCCTCAAAGAATTTATCAAGGGTTGTATTGAGCATTAGTTGTGCAAGCTATATTTTCTTTGTTTTTCTGGTGATGAAGCCATATGAGGGCTTGTTGTTTGCAGTATAAGATGTATTTTGTTATGACTCCATTTCTAGGTGCTTATAACTTAATGACTAAATTTTATTAACTCTTTGATTACTCATTATTTCCTTGCTTAATTATTATTTTTTTTTACTCATACACTTCACTTCTTTTTTTCAAAATTTTCTTTTTCCTTTTACTTTTTTAGTGATGTCCCACTAGGGGACCTGACCCAGCAATGCTCTGATCACTGGTTCATCACTATAGACTGCAATACACGTGTAGACACATAGGCGGACTTCCTCACTTCTGTGTAGGATCCACCAGGTACTGGGGGCTCCCAGCAGCCTGGGGTCACTGGCCAGACCTCAGGCTCAAGAAGATACATATGGGCACACCCCAATCTTGCTGTGGGGGGTCTCGAGGGGGACATTTGGCATGGTGGAACCCCATTGATGCCGTGGTCATGTTACAGCTAACACCGTCTTGGACACTAAGGGATAGATAGAGTCATACTGAGCACTTTTTTCATTTTTCTTTATCCTACTAATATTATAAGTGTGAAAGTTTGTGTGTTTGGATGTTTGTGAGTTTGGATGTTTGTTCCTCAATCACGCTAAAACGCCTGGACGGATTTGCGTGCAATTTTCCACAAACATAGTTTTCCCTTAGGATTGAGTCACAGGCTACTTTTGGTGCCACTAAACAACATGGCTTCCTAGCAGGAGACTCACAAAAGCAGGACTCCTAGCCCCAGCTATAGACTCACACACACTGCCTGGCATTTCCTGCCTCAACCTGCCTGCACACTCCTTACTGTCACCTCAGGAGTAGCCCTCACTCTACTCACTCACATTTACATATAGCTTTCCACTACACATCACAGACATACACACTACAACACATCACATTGTCTGTACCACGACATACACAATACAACACATCACATTGTCTGTATCACTACATACACAATACAACACATCACATTGTCTGAATCACTACATACACACTCACACACACTGCCTGGCATTTCCTGCCTCAACCTGCCTGCACACTCCTTACTGTCACCTCAGGAGTAGCCCTCACTCTACTCACTCACATTTACATATAGCTTTCCACTACACATCACAGACATACACAATACAACACATCACATTGTCTGTATCACGACATACACAATACAACACATCACATTGTCTGTATCACTACATACACAATACAACACATCACATTGTCTGAATCACTACATACACACACACACACACTGCCTGGCATTTCCTGCCTCAACCTGCCTGCACACTCCTTACTGTCACCTCAGGAGTAGCCCTCACTCTACTCACTCACATTTACATATAGCTTTCCACTACACATCACAGACATACACAATACAACACATCACATTGTCTGTATCACGACATACACAATACAACACATCACATTGTCTGTATCACTAGATACACAATATAACACATCATATCACATTTGCTAGCCCACCAAACTTTTTAAAGCACTTTTACAGTTTCACACGTCTGTGTCCGCCCAATTCTCAAATCACCGCAGACGAAGTCGCGGGTAAAAGCTAGTATTCAAATAAAAGTTATGTTTTATCTCTTTTCTGAGGGATTAACAGCTCTGGGATTTATGGTTCCACCCTTTGTGAAAATACATTTTGTCATCATATCCAGTATACCCAGAAGACCGACCTGAGGAGGAACTATCCAAGGGAAGTCTAAGTGTTCATGAGTAAAGGGGAAGAGCTTAGGGCAGGACCTTATGCAATGTAAATAAGTTCCCAATTCAGCCTGACAACTGAAGTAATTTGGTAGCCATTCTATGCAATGTAACTGGTGTGTAGTAAATACGATGAAGGATGTGAAACTGAATCAGGAAGTCCCTAGAACTCACCACAGTGACAAGCATAGTACAACCTTCCTCCTCAGATCCATCAGACCAAGTCTCCACCCAGACAAAGCTCTGTTATATGCAGGGCCGCTTTAACCATAGGCCAAACGGTGCACTTGCACCAGGCCGTATGGTTGCAGGGGGCTCCGGTTCAAGACACTAGACTTTCAGAGAGCTTCACTCACCACTGTATTGGCGTGTCACGCATGCCGATACAGTTGAGGTCCAGAGGCATAGTATACACCAATCTACAGTCCTATGAAAAAGTTTGGGCACCCCTATTAATCTTAATCATTTTTAGTTCTAAATATTTTGGTGTTCATAACAGCCATTTCAGTTTGATATATCTAATAACTGATGGACACAGTAATATTTCAGGATTGAAATGAGGTTTATTGTACTAACAGAAAATGCGCAATATGCATTAAACCAAAATTTGACCGGTGCAAAAGTATGGGCACCTCAACAGAAAAGTGACATTAATATTTAGTAGATCCTCCTTTTGCAAAGATAACAGCCTCTAGTCGCTTCCTGTAGCTTTTAATCAGTTCCTGGATCCTGGATAAAGGTATTTTGGACAAACAATTCAAGTTCAGTTAAGTTAGATGGTCGCCGAGCATGGACAGCCCGCTTCAAATCATCCCACAGATGTTCAATGATATTCAGGTCTGGGGACTGGGATGGCCATTCCAGAACATTGTAATTGTTCCTCTGCATGAATGCCTGAGGATTTGGAGCGGTGTTTTGGATCATTGTCTTGCTGAAATATCCATCCCCGGTGTAACTTCAACTTCGTCACTGATTCTTGAACATTATTCTCAAGAATCTGCTGATACTGAGTGGAATCCATGCGACTCTCAACTTTAACAAGATTCCCGATGCCGGCATTGGCCACACAGCCCCAAAGCATGATGGAACCTCCACCAAATTTTACAGTGGGTAGCATGTGTTTTTCTTGGAATGCTGTTTCTTTTTGGACGCCATGCATAACGCCTTTTTTATAACTAAACAACTCAATTTTTGTTTCCAAAATGAAGCTGCCTTGTCCAAATGTGCTTTTTCATACCTCAGGCAACTCTATTTGTGGCGTACGTGCAGAAACGGCTTCTTTCTCATCACTCTCCCATACAGCTTCTATTTGTGCAAAGTGCGCTGTATAGTTGACCGATGCACAGTGACACCATCTGCAGCAAGATGATGCTGCAGCTCTTTGGAGGTGGTCTGTGGATTGTCCTTGACTGTTCTCACCATTCTTCTTCTCTGCCTTTCTGATATTTTTCTTGGCCTGCCACTTCTGGGCTTAACAAGAACTGTCCCTGTGGTCTTCCATTTCCTTACTATGTTCCTCACAGTGGAAACTGACAGGTTAAATCTCTGAGACAACTTTTTGTATCCTTCCCCTGAACAACTATGTTGAACAATCTTTGTTTTCAGATCATTTGAGAGTTGTTTTGAGTAGCCCATGATGCCACTCTTCAGAGGAGATTCAAATAGGAGATCAACTTGCAATTGGCCACCTTAAATACCTTTTCTTATGATTGGATACATCTGGCTATGAAGTTCAAAGCTCACTGAGGTTACAAAACCAATTTTGTGCTTCAGTAAGTCAGTAAAAAGTAGTTAGGGGAATTCAAATCAATAAAATGATAAGGGTGCCCATACTTTTGCATTGGTCAAATTTTGGTTTAATGCATATTGCACATTTTCTGTTAGTACAATAAACCTCATTTCAATCCTGAAATATTACTGTGGCCATCAGTTATTATATATATCAAACTGAAATGGCTGTTGCAAACACCAAAATATTTAGAACAAAAAATGATTAAGATTAATAGGGGTGCCCAAACTTTTTCATAGGACTGTATTTAAAACCCATTCTCAAACTAACTGTCTTGTAGATTGTGTGTCACTTCAGGCTTGTGGTTTACAATGCACCTAACCAAACAGAACACGTCTGCTCTCGGCAAAGGTGGACGTGATGATGTCATAGCATTGCGCCGCTTGTGCTGAGACAGATGTCCTGTGCATGGACACTGCGTGCGGTTCAAGAAGCGGAGGCTCCGTACATCAGGCTCACAGGAAGGAGAGTATAACTTATATTTTTTTGTTTTTCTTTAGCACAGCTGTGGCATAGTATAAAAGGGGAGGGGGAATTATAACTATAAGGGAGGATTCATTAGGGGGTATTAGGACGATAGGGGGGTCATTTATATAACAGCTATTAGGGGGCATTATGAATAAAAGGGGGGAGATTATTTATTCGGCCATCATTTATATAAAGAGTCATTAGGGGGTATTATGAACATAAGGGGGTTGTCATTTATATAAGGGGTCATTAGGGGAATAAGGGGACAATTCATTTAATTAAGGTGTCAGTTGGGCTTTAATAAGGTTAATGCCCCACATAGCAGGCCGCAACAAAAAAGCGCTACAGGAAAAACCATGGCAGTAACGCATGGTTTTTTCCCCGCGATTTCACAGAATGTCTGCATAGGTTTACTCTGCGGACTTTCTGCTTCCTTTATACTTATAGGCTAACTGCCAGTGTTTACATAGATACAATTGATATGCTGCGATTTCCAAAACTGCAATGGTGTGTCCACTGCGGTTATTCTTCCGCAGTGTGTGAATGAGATTCGCTTGAATCCCTTCCACTTTGGAAGAACTGTAAAACGCAGCATTTTTTTTTCTCTGCCACATGTAGCCCCCGGCCTTAAAGGGGTTGTCCCATCACAAGGATCCTATCTATACTGCTTGTTAATGTGGATTTAAGACTTTTCCTAAATACACTGCTTCAGCAAAACTGCTTTGTTTGTTCACTATCTTACTTTATTCAATTCATTGTTGACACAGCCCTTGACTTATCTGCTCAAAAGTCAAGTGATGTATCTGCTGCTTTCAGGGGGGAGGGAGGAGGGGCAAAGTGCACGGGAGCGAGCCTGTGTATCTAGCTATTCCTGTGTATACACCATGTGACCTAGGTCCTGCTCTCAGATAGGGGAGAAGAGCTGCTTTCATTTCTGAACTTTCTTCTGTTCTCCCAGTTATCAGGCTAGCTAATACAATTGTGTTCATTATGGCAGAGACAGGCAGTCTCTGTATGTAACACAGAATGGAGTTGCTGCTGCCTGTACTTCATAGTCCAATATGGATGGGCGGAGCTACATGTTATTTTGGGGGCGGAGCTAAATGGCAGGTTGCATGTAAAACCCCACCCACCAAATGATGTAAGAAACCAGGAAGAAAGAAGATTTTACAGCAGTGAAGGCTGGTGAGTATGCGACGTGGAAATACCCCTTTAAGGAGTCGGGCCTTGGGCAGAGCCGACTGTGCATGCCCAAGGCCACAGGAAAATGGCTGCTTACACAGTAAGTTGTGTAAGCGGCCATTTTCTTGTGGCTCCTTACACAGTAAGCTGGTGTAAGCAGTGCTGCGAAAGAATTCATTTGCCAAAGAAACCCGGATTCATACCAAAGAAAACCCTGATTTCTACTGAACGGCGGCGTGGAGAAGACATCTAAAGGTAGGAGAAGAATAGCCTTTCTTAAGGCTATTCCTAAGTGTTAGAAAAAAAGGGTATCCAACAATAGGATCCCTTTAAATAGGTGCTGGGGAAGATTTAACACTTTTTCCGCCCATCGTATCAATGCTTTAATCTTTATGTGCTCCAAACCACTTATCATTAATAAATCATTTCGATTATATTGAAAGCAGAATGATTATAGAGCAATTCATCATATACAGTATGAGTCATAGTAATAAAATACACCAAGTGTCATCTAACCCACACATGTTGCAGAAAGTTGCCAAGGAAACACCTGGTAGAAATTCTGTATGTTTTGTAACTTGGCTTGTTCCCGTGTGGTTTTTAAATAGTAGAAAAACAACAATGTATCTGATTGTCTACTATTAGGAAACCACCAGAAGCGAATCATACTGAAGATCTTGTGGCAGAAAATGGGAGCCCCTTTCATAACCAGGATGCACAGGCCCATTGGTAATAGTGCTTTAGAGTGAACACATAAGAGGAAACACCCCTTCATCTTACACATAACCTCATAAACATCTGCAAGGTGGAGACGACAACAACCACTGTTCTGTAGCCTTGTAAACATGTTACTAAAAACAGTAAGAATAACAGATAGAAGCTGCCAAATTGGTCGCAAGTGAAACCTTTCATCAAACATAATCTTTGATTGCTAAAAAGTGTTTCACATCCTAGGACAGGACTGCCACAAAAGCATGTGACAATGTGTCCTGGGACTAGCTGTTCGTGGTCCTGCAGATGCTTCAGTTTGCGGGTACACTAAACCAGTTTTTGAAAATGTTATTTAACAATTCTATAGTTAGAATAAATGTAACCTGCTTATTCTAAAGTACATTTAACACCAAGAAGACATGTACAGGGCCGTAACAAGTAACCATAGGACCAGTGGCGTAACTAGGATTGGCGGCGCCCCGTGGCGAACTTTTGACATGGGGCCCCCTCCAAGAGGGGTACATGGGCGTGCAGGCAGTTTGTGAATAAGAGGGTGATTTTATGTAAAGAAAAATTTGTTAATAAAAATTATTTGATTAAAAAAAAGGAGGGGTACATAGGTGTGCAGGCTGTATGTGAGAAAGGAAGGAATGGGGGTGCAGACTTTCTCACACAGCCTGCACACCCATGTACCCCTCTTCCTCACAGCCTATAACCCATTCCCCCCATTGTACACTGACTTGTACAGTCCAGGTAGTTCCGCCCACAAAAGACACTGAGTCTGTGTTAGTAGATTAAAGGACCTTTGATGACGTCATGTCTCAGGTCCTTTCGTCTACTAGTATAGATGCCGGCACAGGGCCTGGGGACAGTGGGCAGGAGATAGAAGTTTTTCCTGCCCGCTGTCACTATGCAAGTGCCCGGAGACAGCAGGGGCACTAGTGCTTGGGTGCACTAGTAAAGGCAGCAATTGCTGGCTTTACTACTGTTAAAAGATGGACTGTGGAGGAAGCAGCTCCTCTCCATCTTCAGGCAGCCCCTGACGCAGTAAATAGGGCCCGTTACATGCTGGAGTTACTCCAGCAGGTAACGGCCTATTTAAAAAAAAAATCCGCAGCGGTAGCAGCTATCACCGGGCCCCCTAGTGTCCCGGGCCCTGTGGCAGCTGCCTCTGCTGCTACCACGGTAGTTACGCCACTGCATAGGACAACATTGCACCTTAAGGGGCATTCACACAATGTAACATGGCGTTGATTCTGACTCGAGAACTCGCCTAAGAATCAGCACTGCAAAACAGAATCCCATTGACCTAAATGTGTTACGCGTGTTAAACGAAACCCATTGAAGTCAAAGGGATTCGGTTTTGCAGCGCTGATTCTTACTCGAGTTATCGTGCAAGAATCAGTGCCGCGTTACTCCATGTGAATGCCCAGGTAAGTAGCAAGATCTGAACTTGAAATGTCGGATTATTTTGGTCTCCTTTAGACACAAGTATAATACACAGTAATTTTAAACGACAGATAATGCACACAGTGTTGCCATAGTACAGGGATACTGAACATAGTAACGTTACAGTAAAGAGGTAATATACACAGTGATGTCACAGTATAGAGATGATACACACAGTGATGTCACAGTACGGAGATAATACACACAGTAATGTCACAGTACAGGGATAATACACACAGTGATGTCACAGTACAGGGATAATACTCACAGTGATGTCACAGGACAGGGATAATACACACAGTGATGTCGCAGTACAGGAATAATACACACAGTGATGTCACAGTAAAGGGATAATACACACAGTGATGTCACAGTACAGGGATAATGCACATAGTGATTTCACAGTATAGGGATAAAGAACACATACAAAAAAAAATACTGTGTCCACTGTGACATCACCAATCACACCGCACAGAGAACTAAATGATTATGAAGTCTTCCTTATTTCTTCTCTTCCTTAGCTGCTATGGACTCCTAGTATATCTTCTTTTCTCAGCATATGTGTGTCTACCTCTGTAATATATTACTATGTATTATCCTGTATCTGTATTACTGTACTATGCTGCTGTAACATGCTAAAATTTCCCCACAGTGGGACTATTAAAGGCATATCACATTGAAACCAATAGGGAAAAAAGCAGCCCATTCATTTCAATGGGGAGCGCTCGTATGCCAGCTCCCATTGAAATGAATGGGATCTGCTTTGTACGCGCTGATTCTGAACATGCTTTACATTCAGAATCAGCTCAGCATATACTTAGTGTGAATGCACCCTTATCTTATATGAAGAAAGTAATTATAATGATGTCACATCCAGGCATTATGATGTCCCTCTACAGTCATGGAGGCACATTCAGTTTTCCAGATCCCATTTTCATCACCCATAGCTATAACGAACTGCACCCAAGGCCTCAGTGGAAATTAGTTGTTGGGTACCATAGGAGCTACTATGTCTGCTCTCCAGGTAGTATTGCCTTAGTTCACATTGGAAATATGGTACAGGTTGAGCCCACCTCTGGTCTATATAGCTTGTAAGGCCCCATTCACACAGGGTGCGGATGGTGGATTTTGGTCCTGATTCTGACGCAGCAAGACGAGTCAGAATAGGGCCAAAATCCACCTGCCATGACTTCTGACAGTCACGGCTTCCCACAGGTATGGCACTCTGCTCTGGAGTAGGCCCAAATGAATGAGCCCAGGCTGGAGGGTGCTGCCGCAAGGCGGACGGTCGCGGATCATTGAATCCGTCTGAAGAAAGGGCAGCTTACTTCTTTTTTCCTTGAGTGGCGTGTTGCCGCTCACAGAAAAAAGGAAGCTAGCAGTCTACATAGACCACCATTGTGAAGGGGCAGATTATGACGTGGATTCCACGCCAAAATCCGCCCCCTCTTGACACGTGTGAACGGGGCCTAACTACCTCAGATGCCACGGTCAATAACAAACATGGCATGTGAGAGGTTATGCTAGCTTCACACTATCGTTTGAGTCTCCGTACGAAACTCTGTCCTACATTCCCCTTAAAATCGGCATAGAGAAAAGCCCTGCAATGAAGACTTTTCTCTCTTCCGGTTTTGGCAGTTTTCTATGTAGGTGAATGTGCAGTTTTCTGTATTAGCACAAAATCAGTTATGTTTTTGCAGCATGAAGAACGCCTTAGGTTAAAAAAATCTTTCAATACAATATACAATACAAGTACAATATAAGTACAATATAAACTTTTTTTTATAGTTTCATGAAAAAACACAAATTCTAGTCAAATAGGAATATTCTCTACAGTATTCTATGTGCTATGCTATTCTACCAACAACAACCATTGACTGAGCATGAAAAGTAATAGATGCTTTTCTACATCACAAGTACACTCAGGGCAGGTGTTACTTACCTTTCCACACATTCTGTGGCAGCTCACAATGTATATAACTCAGCAGGGATATAGACAAAAGGCAAAACAGCTACGAGGCCGTAATCTATTGATTCTGTCATCTAGGCCGAGGGAACGGAAACTTAACTTATTAATATCAATATCAAAAGAACTAAGCCTTATCCCCGATCAGTATTCTTATATGTCACGTTTTACAGAGCTCACCTATGTTTACTAGGTATTACTTGTAGAGACTTCCTTCCATGTTACTGTTGTATTCTAACCACTCCAAAATCTAGGCTGGTTTGGGCCTTATGGATCACGCTTTTTTTATGTTCCATAACTAAGAGCTATTCATTTTATGTGGCTTTTTAATGGCTTGCTTTCTGCAGGATGTGTTTCAACATTTTGATATACAGTACATACATTTCACTGCTATATTCATTTTTTGCCCCCTTGTTAAAGGGATTCTACCATTAAAACACATTTTTTTTCTCGTTGACACGTAGGAATAGCCTTAAGAAAGGCTATTCTTCTCCTACATTTAGATGTCTTCTCCGCACCGCCGTTCCATAGAAATCCGGGTTTTCGTCGGTATGCAAATGAGTTTTCTCAGCACTGGGGGGCGGTCTCCAGCGCTCAAACAGCACCGGGGGCGTCCCCAATGCTGCGAGAGAAATCTCCAGCGCCGCCTCTATCTTCTTCTGGAACAGCCTCTCTCCTCATCTTCTTCCGGCGCTGGCGGTCAAACTTGTAGGCCTAGGGCAGAGCCGACTGAGCATGCCCGCGGCCACAAGAAAATGGCCACTTACAAAGTAAGTAAGCGACCATTTTCTTGTGGCCTGTGTGCATGCACAGTTGGCTCTGCCCAAGGCCTAGAAGTTTGACCACCTGCGCTTGAAGAAGACGCGTGAAGAGGATGTTCCTGAAGAAGATGGAGCGTTCTCTCAAAGCATTGGGGACGCTCCCAGTGCTGTTTGAGTGCTGGGGCCCGCCTCCAGGGCTCATTTGCATACCAACGAAAACCAGGATTTCTACCAAACGGCGGCGCGGAGAAGACATCTAAAGGTAGGAGAAGAATAGCCTTTCTTAAGGCTATTCCTACGTGTCAACGAGAAAAAAATGTATTTTAATGGTAGAATCCCTTTAACCATGTAGTAACTGAGTGTTGCTACAATTGCTTTGCATGGTGCCTTCTCTGTGTCAAGCTCTTTAGATGCAGAGGTTCCTTATTGAAGGTGGCATTTGAGGGGTTAAATTGCCAGTATCAATGGTTTCTCTGTTTCTGCATCTTATGGCCAGGGTCCTGCAATTGATCAGTTGGGCAGAGCTCATCACCATAATCTAGCATAATGGCATGCTATGGTGCTGTAATGTATATGACAATTCATGACATATAGTTCTATCTAATGGCTAAAATTAAGTTTAGAGCTCCATGTTTTACAAACTCAGTTTAGATACTAGAACTCCATTGATGTAATCTGCATAACATTCACAGAAGAAACAACACAACATTACACCACATTAGATCCCCTCTACCATTCATGAACTTAAATCAATACTACTTCATTGACTAGCATTTAGCTATTGGTGCTTTATGCATCCAAAACAAATCTGCAACCCTCAGTGAAATAGCAATACGTTACATTTCCGGAAAAGTACTCACTGACAAAGAAGGGTTTCCTTCATCTTCCACAACAACCATGAGACGATAGAAGCTCTGCTTTTCACGGTCAGGAGGAGATGGACGAGTGGCAATTTCACCTGTGAGTCTATCCATGCGGAAAATTAAGTCCTCATCGCCTTGTGTAATGTAATAAGAAAGGACACTGTTCAGTCCTTTGTCCTTGTCGGTTGCTGTCACTTTAATAACTGATGTCCCCCCTCCAACATTCTACAAACAAAGCGATAAAAAAAAGACTGTTATCATTGCTACCAAAGCAGCTACACAAGTGACAGCTATGCACATGTTAAATATTTATTTAGTGTGATAATAGGAAAATGGTTTCCTCCATCATGGACGATGGAATGGAAGACAGGTCATGACATGGTCCACGGATAACAGAAGACTATAGTACACAATACGAAGTATTTTACTATAAAATAGAAAGCCAACTTGAGTTATACCTGGAATCTATGCTATTGGTGTAGATTTCAATTCTAATATTGTCCTGCAAAGGACCCCTCGCTGGCTCTCCCCATACAGTGATTCCTTCATCTGTTCCCCCATTCAGTGTCCCCTTCACTGGTCCTCCCCATACAGTGGTTCCTTCATTGGACTCCCCATACAGTGGTCCCTTCATTGGTCCCCCCATACAGTGGTCCTTTCACTGGCTCTCCCCATGCAGTGGCTCCTTCACTGGACTCCCCATTCAGTGATCCCTTCACTGGTCACCCATATAATGGTCCCTTCACTGGTCCCTCCATACAGTGGTCCCTTTATTGGTCCCCCCATACAGTGGTCCTTTCACTGGTGCTCCCCATACAGTAATTCCTTCACTGGACTCCCCATTCAGTGGTCCCTTCACTGGTCCTCCCCATACAGTGGCACCTTCTCTGGTTGCCCCATACATTGACCCTTCACTGGTCCCCCCAAATTGTATGGGGGCCACTTTATGAGGGACCATTCAGGCTCCTCATTGCTGGAAGTCATGCACCTCATATGACCACTGAGAGCAACCAGTGGCCCCAGGGGTTGCTGGAGATGGACCAGTGATGTCACCCACTTACATTACCAGCGGTCGCTGAGTGCACTAATTGTCATATGAAGTGCAGGACTTCCTGCAGCAAAGTACTAGCATGAAACTGAATGGTCACTGGCAGCAGACAACAAAGTGCCAGGCCAGACGTGTTGTTGTTTTTTTTTTTTTTTTTGTTTTTTTTTTTTTTTATTATTATATTTATTTATAATTATTTTATTTACACCTCCCCCGACTACCCCAGCTTATTCGGAACAACACAACTACCAGCAATGCTAACAACGCTGCTTGCATTCCATACAATATTTAGTGGTGGGTTTATATTCTGCAGCGGCACACATTGTATGGCAGGTGAGCAGCATGGCTCCAGACATGTTATATTACCTGTAGCCATGCCATCTTTTCGTGCTGTAGCAGATCTGCAGGAGTCCTGGCTGTCAGACCCATACAGATGTAACATTGATGGCCTATCTTAGGGGTAGGCTATCAATATTATAAAGGCCGATAACCCATTTAATATAATGGGACATACTTTAATTAGGCGGACAGGGAACACTCTGGGTGATCGGAGGGATTGTGTGGTGTGCATTATACCTTGTGAGGGCCAGTATAGGGGTTATATCATCACAATTTCTACAAGAATGGAAAATCAGTACCATTCATTGAAATGGAAAAATTTTTGCAGCAACAGCTTGAATTTCGGATAATATGGACATTCAGAAATGTTTGCAACAAATCTGGTACATGTAATATACCTTAATGTGTTGGAAATCAGAACATCATTTAATCATTGTGTTTTGGTAGAAAGTACTTCCTCTTAAAGACTAAAATAACTAAAACACATACCTCAAAAACGCTGACGTTATAGCCAAAAGGGCTACTGATAACAGGTGGATTGTCATTCACATCTATCACATTCACCGTCATTGTGTAATCCGTTCGTCGAGGTGGTGATCCCTTATCAGATGCCTGGATCTGTAAGATAATAGAGTTTAACATTATATACCAGCTTACCAGGGCCAGTATTAGACAAACTGTGGCCATGGGCAAATTTATAATCAAGGAATATGTGGTAGGCCCGCTCTTGGCCCTATGATTTTTCAAAAGACTAGTTCAAGGTCAAGTCCATCTTTTTTTTTTTTTCCAATGACTAGGAAATTCCCTTTTCTTTTTGAGAAATACTGATAGTAATGCTAAAGAAATTTACATCTATAGCCTAATCATAATTAGAATAATATTAATATATAGAAAATATGGATCAGGATTTGGAAATTCTGTTTTTACCCTCAGTGAGTGCACTTCTTGCAGTTCTCTGTCCAGTGGTTTTATCAGAAAAATTTCACCATAGGTGTTGTTCGTAATGCGGATCTCAAACAGCATGGCTGCATTTCCAGAAGTTAGAGAAAAAGACACCTAGAAAATAATGAGTGAGAAAACATTGTATTCTAATTAAAAATTGATGTCATTGGCAACGGGCTAACCATAAAGCCATAAACATGAAGCTAAAACATGAAGGGATTCTATCATTAAAATTGTATTCTTTCTGCCAACCACGTAGGAATAGCCTTATGAAAGGCTATTCTTCTCCTACCTTTAGATGTCTTCTCCGTGCCACCATTCGGTAGAAATTCCGTTTTTTGTCGGTATTCAAATGAGTTCTCTTGCAGCACTGGGGGCCGTCCCAAATGCTGCGAGAGAACTCTCCAGCACCATCTTCATCTTCGTCTGGAAAAGCCTCTCTTCGCGTCTTTTTCCGAAGCTGGGTTCAAACTTCTAGGCCTTGGGCAAAGCTGACTGCGCATGCCCGTGGCCACAAGAAAATGGCCGCTTACACTTACTGTGTAAGTGGCCATTTTCTTGTGGCCGGCGGGCATGCACAGTTTTAACCCAGCGCCAGAAGAAGACGCGAAGAGAGGCCGTTCCAGACGAAGATGGGGGTGGTGCTGGAGAGTTCTCTCGCAGCATTGAGGACACCCCCAGTGCTGTTTGAGCACTGGGGCCCGCCCCAGTGCTGCAAGAGAACTAATTTGCATACTGACGAAAACCGGGATTTCTACTGAATGGTGGCCTGGAGAAGAATTCTAAAGGTAGGAGAAGAATAGCTTTTCTTAAGGCTACTCCCACGTGGTAGGCAGAAAAAATAAAATTTTAATGATAGAATCCCTTTAATATTTACACACATTATAAAATTATGAATGTAGTTTTAAATGGAAAAATACTTACTTGTCCATTAGTGCCAGCATCTGGGTCTCTGGCCAGGACTAGACCTATTCTTCTACCCGTTGGGCAGTCCTCTGCCACACTCACTATTGATTCTGATGTTGGATCAAACTGGGGACTATTATCATTCTCATCTAAAACAGTGATCTGTACCTGTAAAACCAAATGTTACAAGTATTGCATCAATACTAAAAGGGCTTATATCTTTGAAATATCTGAACAAATTTGGATAAACACCAAAATGCTTATCATGGCAGTAATCACATGATCTAAGATATTAGGCTTTTTGGACCTGGGAACACGTCCTCTTTAACTTTTCACATGATTGTACTTTTATCAAAGGAGACCCCAACCTATTTATTAATCTGTTATTCATTAGTTTGTTATTCATTTGATATTCTACCAAAAATAGTAATCCAGGTGTAATCCAGCATTAGCCAATTGCGTTTACTGCAAAGGTTTGTTGTGTAAAAAAGCAGGAAAGGCCGTCGCACATAATTAACATGGTAATAAGTAGTGGGAGAACAAGTTTTTAATGAAATCTAAGGAAGGGCAAACCCATAGGGAGGAAGGTGGATCTGTAACATTCATTATAACTACATCCTACAGGAAGTGAGGGTTGATAGGTAAGGACAAGGTTATTGTTTGGGACTTGGAGGATAAAGTTATTGTTTGCTATAAGCTGGCACTCACTGTGTTATTGTTTCCTCTACCTTTTGTCATGCTTACAGAGGCTGATCTTCTAAGTTTTAATATGGTACAAGTGCAGCTCATAGAGGGAAGCCAATATCACTACACTAATTTGAGCAATAAGTCTTGTTTTGCTCTCCTTCACTCCTTCAACTAGAAAAGCAGTGTGTACATGACATGAATTTCTCTTGCAGTATATGTCTGACGCTGGGTTCACACTAGCGTTCAATCTCCGTTATGAGGTCTGTCATGCCGAGTCCGGCCGTGAGCGCCGGTGAGCGTTTTGAGCTCTCCGCTGCAAAACCGTTTTTTTTAAACCGGACACAGAGTCGGACATGCACTACTCTGTGTCTGGTTTAAAAAAAAAGGTTTTGCCGCGGAGTGCATGTCTGACTATGTCCGGTTTAAAAAAAATGGTTCGAAGTGGAGCGCATAAAACGCTCACCGGCGCTCACAGACGGACACTTTTCAAACCCATTCAAATGAATGGGTTTGGAAAGATGCCGGCAGGTTTCCGTCTCCTGCCCCTGTTTTGTGCAGGAAACGGAAACCTGTATGAATGGAGACCGGGCGCAGATGTGAACGAGCCAATAGATGTTCATGCACTTTCATTAGTCAAGTGTGCAGTGGGTGCTAGAAGAGAAATGTTCGACAATTCATAGTTTCCCTCATTGGTCACAGCTTCTTGGACCAGTTGATGATAGAAGGATGAATCAAACATAAGGGCTCGTTCACACGAGGCAAGAGAGGGTGGATTTTGGTGCTGAATCCACGTCAGAATCCGCCTCCTCACAATAGAGGTCTATGTAGACCGCTAGCTTACTTTCTTCCATGAGTGTCATGTTGCCGCTCATAGAAAAATGAAGTGAGCTGCCCTTTGTTCAGGCAGATTCCACAGCTGAATCAGCCGCGGCGTCCAACCCGCGGCAGCACCCTCCGGACTGGGCCCATTCCCAGTCACGGCAGGCATATTTTGGTCCTATTCTGACACAGCTTGCCGCATCAGAATCAGGACCAAAATACGCCATACCCCGTCCCGTGTGAACTAGGCCTAAGAATATAGAGAATACTATGTGTCCCTCAGTAACACAGAGGCTCATGCCATAAGTTCAGGGATGCACTAGTAGTTCTCTTAGCTTAGGTTCACATATGTGATTGGGTTTCCGTTATTCAGGTCTGCTTAAGCTCCCCAAAAAACCGAAAGCCAATCTGCTTATAACGTGGTTACTCGTGGACCCCATAGACTATAAAGAGGTTTGCCAAGTCCTGTCTTGAATTTTTAAAGCAGAATGGGGAACAGAATCCCCAAGCAAAGATGTGAACCTAGCCTTATGTGTATATATGTGGCAATAGCAAGTCAGTTGGGCATTCCCTTGACATTTGGGACAAATTGTGGTTATTTTATCTGATATTTTATTGATCTCAGCCTATGTCATTTACACAGTTTTGTTAAATTGCCAAATAGTTTATTTTGTGTTTGTCCATACAGTCAATGTAGACTCACCACAGTGGTCTCCAGCCTGGGCCCTCCGTCATCTGCTACTACTGTTAAGGTATAAAAGTCTCCCATCTCACGATCTACTAAACCTTTCACAGTCATCATTCCCTGTGGTTAAGACAAATGTAATAATCAAATCAATGTGAAATCCATTCAAATTATGACGCTATATATATATACGGTATATATACAGCAACACCATGTTCTGCAGCTCTAAGTACAGTATGCAATTCATTCATCAGAGAAGACAATTTACATTTTTTACATGTTTGTAAAGCAGACGAATAAACTTATACAAATGGCAGTAGGGAGAAAAAAAACTTACTTTTCCACTTTTCTCATTCACTAAGACAACACAGGCAAACATAGGGGACAGAACAGACAGTGGGGACAACCTACACAGGATGATGAAGGAACACAATACAAAGAAGCCAACTCTCACAAGCCACTTAAAGGGATCATTAAGACACAATTTTTTGTGACTAATACATAAAAATAGCCTTAAGAAAGGTTATTCTTCTCCTACCTTTAGATGTCTTCTCAGCAGCACCGTTCGGTAGAAATCCCGGTTTTCATCGGTATGCAAATGATTTCTCTCGCAGCACTGTGGGCGTCCCCAATGCTGCGAGAGAACTCTCCAGCAACACCTATCTTCTTCTGGAATGCTCTCTCCCTGTGTCTTCTTCTGTCCTGGGTTTCAATCTTCTAGGCCTCGGGCAGAGCAGACTGCCCATGCCCGTGGCCACAAGAAAAATGGCCACTTACACTGTGGCCTGTGGGCATGCACAGTTGGCTCTGCCCGAGGCCCGATGGCAGAGCCGCCTGCGCATGTGTAGAAGTTTGAACTCAGCAATGGAAGAAGACATGCAGGGAGTCCGTTCCTGAAGAAGATGGAGGTGGCGCTGGAGAGTTTTCTAGCAGCATTGGGGACGCCTCCAGTGCTGCGAGAGAACTCATTTGCATACCTAAGAAAACCGGGATTTCTACCGAACGGCGCAGCAGAGAAGACATCTAAAGGTAGGAGAAGAATAGCCTTTCTAAAGGCTACTCCTACGTGTTATCGTGAAAAAATTGCATTTTTAATGATAGGATCCTTTTAAGGCCAGGGGCCCACATTACTAAAAAAACAGCATTTTTTTTTTTTTTTTTTTTTAATGTAGATTGTGAGTCCCGTGTATGGATCACAATGTACATTTTTTTTATTTCTTCCTATAAGTATGTCTTTGTAGAATGGGAGGAGATCCACGCAAACACGGGAAGAACATACAAACTCCTTGCAGATGTTGTTCCTGGTGGGATACAAACCCAGGACTACAGCGCTGCAAGGCTGCAGTGCTAACCACTGAGCTGCCGTGTTGCCCCCTAAAAAACAGCATTTTACATTACCTGCAAAAACACAACGTGTCAATTATACCTACGGAAACGCTAACATTTTCCATATAGATATAACAGGCAGAGAGTCCGCAGAGGAAAACTTTATGGACTTTCTGTGAAAAACGCTGTGGAAAATAAAGCTGAAGGCCCCACGTTGTGAGTCTCAGCCAAAAAGAGCTTCGAAAAAGCATTTTTTTCTCCCCAGCTATTCACAGAAAGTTTGCAGAGTTTTCCTCTGCGCACATTCTGTGCCTATTACACCTATATGGAAAACGCCAATGTTTCTGTAGGTTCTGTAGGGATTTGCCAGAATCTCATCCACTTTGCAGGTACTGTAAAAAGCTGTGGCCAAATCGCTGCATTTTCCCAATGTGAAGCCTCGGCCTAAAAATCATATTATCAAATCAGCTGTGACATCATCTATTGTTAGCAAGAGATGCCATGATGACTTTTATGTGGTGTTATCTATTAAGCTGTTATCTTCTATTGTAATTTTCTCTGTGATGTTAGTCAGATGACAGCGGCAAAGAAAAACTCTATAGCATTGGCAAGTCTATTATTAGGCTTAGTGGCCGTCATGAAAATTGCCGTACTATTCAAAAAATTACAGATACATTCTCATTACTACCAAACAATATAAATACTCAGGCTCACTTCGTTATAAGGCACAATAAATAATGTCAATAAAAATTTACTTACTGTGATTTTATCAATTTTGAAAAGCGCCAAAGCTTGAGCATTTGTGTTTTGGTCAAATCGGTAAGTGAGTTGGTTTAAGTTATCGATAGAACGAGCCTGTACACGAACCACTTCAGTGCCTGTGGCAATATTCTCTACAATTACGGCCTCATATCTGCTGCTAGTGAACTGAACGACTTCATCAGGTTCATTCATCAAAGTGACATAGATAGAGCAAAAACCACGGTTGTATGGCAGAGCTTGATCTGTGGCTGATACATTCATGGTGTAGCTCGTCTTAGTCTCATAGTCAAGGTAATCTATCGTGGTCAGCAGGCCGGTGCTTCCATCAATCTCAAACTTTCCATCGGATCCTGAAAGTAACTTGTACACCACTAATCCACCATCACCTGCAGGGAATCAATGTAGACATTTTATGGGCACTACAAAAAATCCTGAGAAGTTTCCCCGAGTGTATCTTCACATGTATTCATAGCTTGGTCATGTTACAGTGGGGTAACCATGCACAGGTAGAACTTAAAGGGATGATTAAGTTACATATAGGCTTCAGAATGGTGTAAAATAATAAAATAAGTCATTTCTTAAAGGGATTCTACTATTAAAAACTTTTTTTTTTCTAGTTGACACGTCAGAATAGACTTAAGAAAGGCTATTCTTCTCCTACCTTTAGAGGTCTTCTTCGCCCCGCCGTTCGGTTAAAAATCGTTTTTCGTCAGTGTGCAAATGAGTTCTCTCGCAGCACTGGGGGCGTCCGCAATGCTGAAAGAGAACTCACTCCAGCGCCACCTCCATCTTTATCAGCAATGGCCTCTTCATCTTCTTGCGGCGCTTGGGTCACACTTCTACGCTTGCGTAGTAAGCTCTGCCATCGAGCCGCAGGCAGAGCAGAGTGCACGTCGGCGGCCAATTTTTTGTGGCCGCTTATGCGAGCATGCTCTGTACTCCATAGAACTACAGGAGTGTACTGCGCATGCTCGCGTAAGCGGCCACAAAAAATTGGCCGCCGGCATGTGCACTCGGCTATGCCTGCGGCCCGATGGCAGAGCCGACTGCGCAGATGTACAAGTGTAACCCCAGCACCGGAAGAAGATGATGAAGAGGTCGTTGCTGACAAAGATGGAGGCAGCGCTGGAGAGAGTTCTATTGCAGTATTGGGGACGCCCCCCAGTGCTGTTTGAGCTCTGGGGCCCACCCCCAGTGCTGCGAGAAAACTCATTTGCATACAGACGAAAAACGGAATTTTAACCGAACGGTGGGGCGAAGAAGACATCTAAAAGGTAGGAGAAGAATAGCCTTTCTTAAGGTTATTCTGACGTGTCAACTAGAAAAAAAAGTTTTTAATGGTAGGATCCCTTTAACAATCCTTCTAAAGGAAATGACTGTGCAGCCAATCATAGGCTGCATTGGTAGTCACAGGTCTTTGCTGTTGCTGGCGATTGGTTGAATGGCCATTTCCTTTATGTCAAGAAGGACCAAGAAGCATAGAAACAAAATCAACAAACGATTGGTAAAACAATCATGACTTATTCTATTGTTTTACACCATTCTGAGCCTTTTTGGATGGATTGAGCAACCCATTTGAAGTTCCTAGGTCTTAGTGCCAAATCCGTAACAAGCACATCCCATAATACTGCTGTCTTCTTACGTGGCATTGGGTCTTTGGAGTCCAGGCCTGAGTATGATTGCTGACTTTGCAGTTCCAATAAATTCTGTGACCATGGAAAATATGTCGATATTTAAGTGAGTTTTCTAGTTTCCCTATGGTCATCAATAGTGAAAAACTTCTTTTAAAAAAACAAAAAATGATCAGCGATTCAGTACAGTGATGAACATATCAATGTGCAGCCATACAGTGGACCATCACCGCCTTATCCACCACAGGCCATGCAGCAGACCATCACCAACTTGTGTTTTCTATTGACCAACATTACTTGTAAGGACGGAACGTACCCTATGCTAATCCGATCACTCTTGGCAAGGTACTGAAGCTGTTAGGAGGCATATATTGTTTCACAGGCGTCCTTTTCTGTCTCTCTGTTAACCTCCTGATGTACTTAACAAAAATGTAGAAGACCTAAGATGTCAAGTTTGTCTATGGATTTTTGACTTTTGAGAAGTGGCTAGTAAACCAGGTGGTACTTAATGCGGGGTAGACATTAGAGATGATCGAATATACTCAATCAAATACCTTGGCCACATAGCTCCCAGCGCCAGGGAAGGTGGGAGGGGCAGTAAAAATTCGAAGCCCCGGAAGTGCTTTTGCACCGAGATCTATGCGGCTGAGGTATTCGATCGAGTACGATAACTCGCGGCAGAATCAACGCTGATAAAAAAGACTTCCATTGATTTCAATGGGTTCTGTCTTCCGCGCGGAACACATTGAACTCAATGGGAGTCTTTTTAATCAGTGCTTATTTTGCTGCAAGTTATCATGCCAGAATCAGCGCCACTTTACGCCGTGTGAATGCCCCCTTATAATAAATGTGCATGTGTGCACAGTGTACATGGAATTTAAAAAAAAAAAAGATCTAACAATGTAACATCTGTAAACTCAGCCAAGACAGTTGGAAAACACTCTATGATATATCTGTATAAGGGCTCGTTCACATCTGCGCCCGGGGTCTCCGTCATACAGGTTTCCGTTTCCTGCCCGAAACTGGACAGGAGACGGAAAATGCAGTCATTTTTCAAACCCATTCATTTGAATGGGTTTGAAAAGTGTCCGGCCGTGAGTGCCGGTGAGCATTTTGTGCTCTCCGCGGTGAAACAGTTTTTCTTTTTAACCGGACACAAAGTCGGACATGCAAAAAACGCTGAGAAGACGGAAACTGAAAGCGGAGACCCAGGGCGCAGGTGTGAACCCAGCGTAATTTGTTTTAGATACCTGTGTCTCGATCAGTAGCCCTAACAACAGTCACAGAGGTCCCAATTCCTACTGTTTCTCGAAGGCCCAACCGACTATATTGCTGTTGTGTGAAGACCGGCCGCTCATCATTAACATCGTCTACATAAACAATAACCTAGAGAAAAATACATGAGAATTACAATAGATTCCAGGGACTTTGGGTCTCTATTTCATTCATTTATATTGATTTATTACTTCTACTATAAGGAATATAATATTTTTAGATTTATCCAATAACTTTGACATCATTGCGCAACTGTTGTCTCTATACATTAGAGAAGTGTGTGTATATATATATATATATATATATATATATATATATATATATATATATTTTTTTTTAATAAACCACAAAAATATTCTTAGGTAGAAAATTTTCTTACCCTCACAGAACTTCTCATTGGCCCTTGATCACTATTATAGGCCTCCACCACCAAAACATGAGAGGAATTGGTTTCTCTGTCCAGGGCCAATGGGCCTCGCATAAGTAGTCCAGTACTTATATCTATTCGAAAATTTCTGTTATCTCCTGCCGGTAAAATATATAGCATAACAGTTTAATATACAGAGTATGGAAGAAGGATTTTCAACCGTCCTAAACTCAGAAATAAACTGTAAAATTAGGGAACACGAGGTACATCCACGATTTGTTTTCTGCTTATGCAGGATATTAGGATATTGATGCATCTTATATTTAGAGCTATAGAGATATATCACATACTGTATCATCTCTGTTATTTTTCCATCATTGGGTTTTTCATCTTGTTAGCAAAATGTTTGGTTTGTTTGCTATTCTGAATTAAATGGATCCTATCATTAAAACTCATTTTTTTCTTCCTACCATGTAGGAATAGCCTTAAGAAAGGCTATTCTTCTCCTACCTTTAGATATCTTCTCCACGCAACGTTCGGTATATAATCCAGTTTTTGTCGGTATGCAAATGAGCTCTCTCGCAGCACTGGGGGCGGTCCCCAGCACTCAAACAGCACTGGAGGTGTCCCCAATGCTGCGAGAGAACTCTACAGCGCCACCTCCATCTTCTTCAGGAACAGGTCTTCTTCCCGCGGAGGCTTCAAACTTTTGGGCCTCATGCCTAGGGAAAAGCTGACTGCGCATGCCTGCCAGCCACAGGAGAATGGTCGCTTACACAGTATTGTAAGCGGCCATCTGCTTGTGGCCGGCAGGCATGCGCAGTCGTCAGCCCAAGGCCTAGAAGTTTGAAGCCACCGCCGGAAGAAGACGTGAAGAAGACCCGTTCCTGAAGAAGATGGAGGCGGCACTGAAGACGTCCCCAGTGCTGCGAGAAAGCTCATTTGCATACTGACGAAAACCGGATTATATACCGAATGGTGGCACAGAGAAGACATCTAAAGGTAGAAGAAGAAAAGACTTTAAGGCTATTCCTACGTGGTAGGCAGCAAAAAATGAGTTTTATTGATAGGATCCCTTTAATGTTTTGCCCAAAATATATCTGCAGTTAGAGACTTGAGATTGTGATCTCTGAAGTCATGGAAATATGTATCACAAAATGGATAAATGAGGCTTTTCATTAATGTTTCAAATTTTTTTTATATTTGGTTGTGCAACAGGTTTTTTGGCCAAATCTGCCATGTAGCCAGGGGTGCAATTAGAGAGTGCTGTGCCCCACAGCAACTTTTTGAATTACCCTAACCCCAAAGAATTTACTAGATCAATAGGAACTTTTCTTGACAAAATAGTACAATATTAGCAGTGTATCTGGGATGTTACCAAAAGAAAGGAGAAATATCCTGGGCACGTCATTTTACATGTGACTTGGGCACCTCTTTTGTTCACGTCTGAAAAAGATGTGGCCAGAATATTTAATTCCCTCATTCAAAGCCTTGCTCATAGGGAGCTTGACATTCCATCCATGTCCAAGTCCTATCCATGGTAGAAATCTTGGGGTAAACCTCGGATTCCTGACACAGGCTCTAATTTAGTTAGGTAAGCCAGAGGGAAGTAAGAGAACAAGGAAGATACCTACTATATATGGGCAGCTGTGGTGACAGGAGTGGCATCAGGTCCCTGACAGCCTCCTAGCCATACTGCAGGGGTTGCATTAATAAAGGAAATTGAGGAAGAAGGGACCTTTGGAAACTCCTGATCAGCAGGCCCTATAGCATCTGTATGTCTCCAGCATCTATTGCCATTGCATGTAGGCCCAGGCTTACTGATAATAGTCTACTATGAAATGAATTATCTACATACCACTGATAATACGATACCAAACTCTGCCATTCTCTCCCTCGTCTGCATCGGTAGCTTCCAACTAAAAAAGAAATGGATAATGTTTCATGAATAAAGTTTTCTGCAATAGAAGTTTTTTTTTAGCATATATTAGACAGTATGTGTATGGGTAGATAGTAGGGTTGGATTTTAAAAATGATCCTGAAATCTCAAGATCGGCTCAATCCTAGTAGATAGAAGGATTGCATGACCAGATTACACATGGCTTTCCTTTAGTCTGCAGTCATGGAGGAACACAAGTCTGTACAGAAGCTAAAGATGTACATGGTAGGATTTTGTTAATCAAGTCAATCTACAAAACTTTATTTTAGATACACTGAAGCGATTAAAAAAATATTAGTTGCAAGTTAGGCATACTATAAAAACTCAATCTCAAAAACATGGAAATCTGTCCACATTGCCCTAAAGCTGTGGTCTCCATACCCCTCCAACTGTCGAGAACGCCCATGCCCTAATAGCCACAAACACTGCTCAGCATCAGTAGAGCTGCAATAAGGAATGGTTTGATACTGATAGGACAATATTTTTATTGGATTTGGGGTAGTAAGAGTACTTTGTAATATTAAAAAGCTGTCTTATCATTGGATATATGAACAAACTACAGGACTAATGGCGGGTCCGGTCAAATGACAAACAGTCGGTAGTAAAACAAATGATAAAACTCAGGTCTCGTCAGTATATTGATTTCTTACCGTAACAAGATCGTGATAAAACGTTTAAATCTAGTTTTATATTGCACAATTTTTGGCATATTTTTCAAGACACTGTATATTAACAAAAAAAAAAAAATCCTGACAGTTTTCAGTTATAAGGGTGAGTTCACACAGGGATTTTGAGGCCGTATCCCATTGAAATCAATACGACATGCTCATTCTTCAGGCCGATTCACCTCGCGATTGGGCCTGAAGGCACTTCCTCCGTGTAGGTCCATTTGTTGAGCCTAATCCGGAGCGGAGTGCGCAGCTACCCATTTTTGGGACCGAAACCTGAGGCGGCCTCCGTTTCAGGTTCCAGTCCAAAAAACCCCGTGTGAACTTACCCTAACACTGGCCAAGAAACTTCACAATGGACTGACACTTCCTGTTCTGTAGAAATCACACGCACATACATTCATTCATTCCCCCGTTATGTGATATTTCAGTGCAGCATCAGGTTTCTATGTTTTTATGGCATGGCATTAACCCTTATACTCAGTGTACAAGAAATGCTTCCAACTGCTGTACCAAACAGTACAATACAATACACTGAATAGTTCTCTACAAGGATTATGTTACGATCGCCCTCTAGTGTTCCTTTAGGATATACCACTGTTGTAAAATTTCTATTATATGAATATGTCTAAAAAAATATATTTTGCATTAGCTCTTGTGAATTACATTTTCCAGTTCAGAATATTTAATGACAAATTATTTTTTGTTGGCTATATTTTAGGACCATGTTGTGTGCCATTGTAAAAAGAGCACTGAGACATATGTAATGAAAAATGAAAGCAGTGCTGATGTTAGGGTAAGTTCACGTGGGGTTTTTTGGCTGCCTCAGATTCTGGACCAAAACATGGGTAGCTGTGACCGGCATCCAGTCGGGACGGAGTGTCTTCAGGCGGATTCGCCTGAATGAGCACCTCGCTTCTTTTTCCAGGAGCCGAAAAAAAAAGAACTGACCGGCTTTCATTGATATCAATGGGAGTCGTCTTTTTGGTCAGGATTTTGAGCCGGATAGGGCCTAAAAATCCTGACCAAAAAACCCCGTGTGAACTTACCCTTACATTCCAGGAGACTATAGGCACAGATTGTCTTGCTCCTCAGGCTCCATTTAATTAGTAGACCTCACCTTAAATAGGTTGTGTCAAGAAGACAACCCTTGCTTGGATGTCCTATTAGGGCATATGGTCCAGCCTAAGGCTCGGAAACCCCCTCTATGACCTAGAATGGAGCAGTGTCTTGTAGAAGTACCTCTTGTTCTGGTGGAATATCCTTGTACTACACTACATGGTTGGCCATTCATTTACATATACAAGCAGGTTATTTACATATGAATACACCTGAGTCAATGTCTTCATATACAGTATACATCTCTCCTTTCAGTAGGTGCCCCTCTTGTAGAGTCACATAAAGGTACATGCCAAATAAACCTAGAACTAGAGCTGGAAATGTAAATTAGCAAAACATTAAGCAAAATCATCAGGTATCCTTTAATGACGAAAGTCTCCGGTTCTGCTCATTAACTTACAAGGTGCATTTTTAGTTGTGGTTTTATCACAGTTTGAGAAACTGGAAGAACACATGGAGAAAAAAGTATGTGTATGCTAACATATTATCTCTTTTACTATAGAACCGGTGAGCCAGGAGATGTGAAGAAGTATCATGTTAGTATTATTATTATTCCAGTTACAGACAGGGGTAAGGACGAGGAGGTGACATTTGGTTAGTACAGACCATGGTGTTCAGGAGGTGTTATCCCCACAACACTGGCAATGACCTTCACTGTAGCTGTTTTGTTTAGGGTCACCACATAAAGCAGCACTTGAAGGTCATGTGGCCTGTGTAGCTTTGGTACTTGGAGGGATTAACCCCTTAGTGACTGGCCTAGTTTATAGCTTAACCCGTTCCCTGGAACCCGCGTACGTTATATGTCCTCCCAGGGTGGCACTTCTGTACCCAAGGACATATCTAGCATCTATTCCTGATACCTCAGGACTGGATGGGGCTATTATAATGGTTTATCTCATCTTTAAAATGAATCGTAAACCATTATGATAGCCATATCCAGTCCTGAGTCCTGTCTCGGGAAGCATCTGTAAACTGTAGTAGAAGGGAAAGGGAAGGAGGAGCCGTGCAGGCTACACAGAGGTGAGGAATCATTGTCATCCTTGTGCCTAATCTGTATGTGACCCCAGGAGGGGGTTAGCAGGAACTTCTGTCCCTGTTACCCCCTCTCCTATCAATCAGAGTGCATACTATACTTTTGCTCTCTGATTGTCACATACAGGTAAAATGTTATTTCCCCCAGAGTCTTACTAGAGGGGTATTCTTATGTAATACCCTCTGAACATAACCAGGAAGTCTATTGGCGCTGTCACCCAGACATTTACCATTGTCCAGGTCGGAACGCCAAAAAAAAGTCTCACCAAAAACTTACTCAACATATACACAAAGTCACAAATAAAATTTACAAAAGTCTGGCCACCAATCTGTTCCACCATACCAAATTACCCCCAGCTGCAAGCACAGGCTCAGGGGCACCATAACACACAGAATGGCAGTTTACCACATATAATAACCCACTCCCCGGGTCACCCCCCAACAGGAGCCCAAAGACCAGCAAGACCAAAACAGCAGCTAATTGTAGGGATAACTAACCACCATGTTTCCCCAGCAAAACCTCCTAACCGTCCCCGATTTTGGCAGGACAGTCACGCTTTTGCAGTCCGGTCCTGCCGTCCTGGACAGCTTAGAGCTTGTCCCGCTCTGCCCTTGAGTGTTTTCTCTTTTCCCCGATCTCCCGGCTCTCTGCTGCGTCTCCTACCTCCACCACTGCTCATTGCTCGTGCTCAGCCGGAAGAGGAGAGTGAACTCGTGACCTATGAGCCCCCCTCTACAATCAAGTCCACCGCAGAGAAGAGCAAAGCTGAACTACCAGGCAGCGTCTCCTGAGTAAATACTAACATGTCTGGGGTGAATGAATCATCAGGTGTCCACAGTGTTATTGCTTCACAAGCATGCAATCTGTACACTAGAGGGGAGATAGACAGGGTAGGCTGTTTATTTTAAACTGCATTTTGCTGAACTTTGAAGAAAATTGTAATAAGATACATGGAACTCCATGTTGTAATGGCTAAAGGTTGGAGAGGGGGTGTTTGTGGGGTTTTTTGTGTTTTTTTTTTTAAAATTAATATGCATGGGACTGCATAAATTGTATGGCTGCTTATTCATGGGACTGCCTGCTGGATGGAGCTGAAGCAGGGAGAGAGGATAGTGCTGTCTGCATGCAGTCCTATGTTGTAGGTGAGGGATGGGAGAGGGGTAATGATTTTTACATGAGGCTGCATATTGGGAGGCAGCTGAAGGGAAAAAGCGAAGCTGTACATGTGTAGTGTGCGGGGATCTGGAAATTAGGGGGCATTCACATGGAGTAAAGTGGCGCTGATTCTGCCATGATAACTCGTGGCAGAATCAGCGGTGATAAAAAGACTCCTATTGATTTCAATGTGTTCTGCGTGGAAAACGGAACCCACTGAAGTCAATGGGAGTCTCCTTCTGAATGCCCCCTTACATTGGAGTATGTGTATAGGCAGGGGTGAACCTACCTTTTTTGCCACCTGAGGCGGATGACAGAAACCCGCCCCCCTCCCTGGGAGGAGGGGGCGTGGCGGAGCGGCGTTAGCAGGCAGGGAAAATACCCGCTCTCTGCCAGAGCGTGAGGGGCCTCCCCAATGCACCGCTTACTTCCCGTGCCGGGCTGCCGAGACGGTGACGCTAAGCCAGTCCAGGACAGCTTGTCCTGGACTGGCTTAGGTAAGCAAAAATGCCCCCCCCCCAGGGCCCTGGCATAGCGCCGTCTGAAGTGGTCGCTTCAGGTCGCCTCATGGGAGGTGCGGTGCTGTGTATAGGCAGGTGAAAGGTAGGGTCATGTATGGATGTGGTGTACAAGGGACACTAGCTTCACACCTGTGATCGGGTTTCCGTTCTTTGGGTCCACTTGCAGACTTAAAAAACAGAAACCCAATCCACTTATAAAAAAGGAAACCCTTTTGTCTCACTGTTTATTAAGCAGGATGGGGAGAGATGGGGGGGGGGAGATGCAACTGGGGGCAGAGGGAGGGGTTGAGATGCAACTGGGGGCAGATGGAGGGGGGAGATGAAATGGGGCAGATGAACAGGGAAATGAAACTGGGGGAGAAATGGAGGGGGGGGGCAAGAAACTGGGGGTAGATGAAGGGGGTACTTAAACTGGAGACAACTGAAGGGAGCATTAAACCGTGAAGGTAGCTGGATCTGTCTGCTTCTAGTTGCCCCCAGTTTAATGACCCACTTCATCTGCCATTAATTTATTGCCCCCCCAACTACTCCCACTGTTTAATGTCCCCCTCCAGCTGCCCCAGTTTCATGTCCCCTCTAGTTTCCGCCATTTTAACTGGGGCACCATGAGAGGGACTTAACCCCTTCCCGCCGATGGCATTTTTTGATTTTCGTTTTTCGTTTTTGACTCCCCTCCTTCTAAACCCCATAACTTTTTTATTTCTCCGCTCCCAGAGTCATATGAGGTCTTAATTTTTGCGGGACAATTTTTCCTTCATAATGCCACCATTAATTATTCTATATAATGTACTGGGAAGCAGGAAAAAAATTCAGAATGGGGTGGATTTGAAGAAAAAATGCATTTCTGCGACTTTCTTACGGGCTTTGGTTTTACGGCGTTCACTGTGCAGCCAAAATAACATGTCCCCTATATTCTGTGTTTCGGTACGGTTCCAGGGATACCAAATTTATATGGTTTTATTTACATTTTGACCCCTAAAAAAAATTCCAAAACGGTGTTAAAATTTTTTTTTTCTAAAAGTCGCCATATTCCGACGGCCGTAACTTTTTTATACATAGGTGTACGGGGATGCATAGGGTGTCTTTTTTTGCGGGGCCGGGTGTACTTTTTAGTTCTACCATTTTCGGGAAATGTTATTGCTTTGATCACTTTTTATTCAAATTTTTATCAGAATTAAAACAGTGAAAAAACGGCGGTTTGGCACTTTTGACTATTTTTCCTGCTACGGCGTTTACCGAACAGGAAAAATATTTGTATAGATTTGTAGAGCGGGCGATTTCGGATGCGGGGATACCTAACATGTATGTGTTTCACAGTTTTTAACTACTTTTATATCTGTTCTAGGGAAAGGGGGGTGATTTGAACTTTTAATACTTTTTATATTTTTTTATATTTATTTTAACTTTTTTTTTTATTTTTTTTTTGCATTTATTAGACCCCCTAGGGGTGTTGAACCCCAGGGGGTCTGATCACTAATGCAATGCATTACAATGCTAATGCATTGCAATGCATTGCAAAAAAGCATCATCTCTTTTGCAGGCTGTATACACCAGCCTGCAAAAGAGAGAATTTGCAGACCGGCTGGGAGCCTTTAACAAGGCTCCCGGCTGTCATGGCAACGGGGGGTCGGCCCTGGAGCATGCTCCAGGAGCCGGCGATCCCTGCCAAAATGGTGGCGCCCATGCGCCGCCGGGAAAATGGCGCCTCCGGCGCCTTTGACAGCAGCGCCGGAGGGGTTAATGCCTCCGATCGGTCCCCGGACCGATCGGAGGCATTAGAGCCAGTTGTCTACTGCTTAAAGCAGTAGACACCCGGCGGCTATGACGGCCGCCCGGCTCCCGGGCGGTCGCCATAGTTACAGACCCGACACGCGCCGTACTATTACGGCGCATGTCGGGAAGGGGTTAATACTGTGGGATAGTTGGAAGGGAACATTATAATGTGGGGACATATAATGTACGGGTGACTGTAGGAGGATTATACAGTGTGGGGGCACACAAAAAATGAATGCAAATGGGCGGAGTCAACAAAAGTGGGCGGAGCTTAACGTGCTGCTGCACGCTACATGCGCCGCACATTTTCGTCCCTCTTTCAGTTCTTCAAAAGTTGAAAAGTATGCAATGGTTACAGTGACACCAAATATGCCAATGTTATTTACTATGTTTTGTCATTTAAAGACGACCTCTCATGTTCTGAGCAATGTGTGGTTTTATATACTTCTAGAAAGCTGTGTCGGCTTTCCCGGTATGTCCCTGAATGCTGGAGACATCAGTTCCGTTAATTTCAGCACCGTTTAAAATGGATGCACCACTATTATAATGTGGGGATGCCTCTAAGGCTTGGTTCACATCTGCGTTCAGTAATCCGTTCAGCGAGTCCGCATGGGGAACCCTCTCCCCCTCTCCAAGCGGAATACCGAACATTTTGGCAAGTGGTGAGCACTGAAAGCACACGGACCCCATAGATTATAATAGGGTGCATGTGCTTTCCACGCAGTGTCCGCATGGAACATGTGGACAGAAAAGTACATCATGATCTACTTTCCTCTCCACATGACTCGTGTGGACACCATGCGAAAAGCACAAGAACCCAATTATAGTCTATGGGGTCCATGTGATTTCATTGCTCACCGCTTGCCAATGCGTTCAGGACTCCCTGAACAGATTACCGAACGCAGATGTGAACCGGGCCTCAGCCATGGTAAATGGCCAATATGTACAGAGAAAGAAAAAGCACATGGCTAAAAAGAAGGCGCTCAACCTGCTTATATATCAAAAGTATAACAAATATTTATTGGACAAAAAAAAAAAAAAATTGGTTTTAAAAACAATTAAAAGAAAACCAGACGGTGGAATCTAGAAAATGGCAGGAAAAGATTGTTAGTTGGTGAGGTCTATTCAAGTCTGTATGAGCTCACTGTATATGGAGTACCGTATATACTCGAGTATAAGCCAAATTTTAAGCACAGTTTTTGTGCTGAAAAAGCCTCCCTCGGCTTATACTTGAGTCAATAAGTTTTCCCAGTTTTTTAAGGTAAAATTAGGGCGGTCGGCTTATACTCGAGTATATACGGATGTAATCTATGAAGCGTACTGTGATTGTAAGCGGCCACAGTAAAATGTCCACACAGACATGCGCAGTCAGCTCTCCCCAAAGCCCGATGGCAGAGTCGAATGAGCATGCGCAGGATTTCAATCCCAAATGCAGGGTCGTCTTTGAGATGACGTCGAAGATGATGCGGCAGAGAGGCGAAGCTGAAGAAGATGGAGGTGTCACTGGAGAGTCTTCAAGCAGCATAGAGGGTGCTCCCTGTGCTGTCTGGAGACTCATTTGTATACAGGGAAAAACCTGAATATCAACAGAACGGCAGCGCAGAGCAGAATTATAAAGGAAGGGGACAAATAGCCTTCCTTAAGGCTATTCTGATGTGGTATTTCCTCAAAAAGGGATTCTAATTATAGAATCCTTTTAAAGGGGTTGTCCAGGCAAAAATGTCCAACCCTTTTAAAATTTAATTAAGCTGAGAGCAGTGAAAAAAAAATATACTCAACGTTACTCCGGTGTCCTCCGGCGCCTTTCGTGTCATCTCGTGTCCCTCAGCGTTTACCGGCGTTTGCACTGAAGACTCTGATTGGCTTAAGCAATCATATGACTGCTGAGGCCAATCAGTGAAGGGCTTGAATGTCACTACCTGTGATATCGCGGGTGACATCATTCTGGGCAAGTCATAATATTTTAAGCGCTGGCTCTGGCCTCTTAATAATTGTGGCACACTATGTGAGGTCCCTTGTGTTAGAATTAAAACCTATAAATCTGTTGGGCCATCGAATCTCCTCCACAGATAACCATGATCCCCGCCCTACTCCGCCACAACCTTGTACCAAAGATATGCCACTTTTGCACCAGAGCACTGTTGTGATCCTCCATTTCTTCCTCCATTATATATGAAAATATACAGCCAGTGGCGCAACCATGAACGGCAGGGCCCTGGCGAACTTTTGACATGGCCCTCCCCGACCGACGCTGAAGACCTCGACCAACTGACCCCTAACGCCCCCCCACGCGCGCATTTCTGCGCACACTATAATACCCCATACAGTGTTGGCCAGAAGAATTGGCACCCCTGCAATTCTGTCAGATAATACTCATTTTTTTCCAGAAAATGATTGCAAGCACAAACTCTTTGGTATTAATATCTTCATTTATTTTGCTTGCAATGAAAAAAACACAAGAAAGAATGAAAAAAAAAGTCAAATCATTGATCATTTTACACAAAACTCAAAAAATGAGTCGGACAAAAGTATTGGCCCCCTCAGCCTAATACTTGGTAGCACAACCTTTAGACAAAATAACTGCGAACAACCACTTCCGGTAACCATCAATGAGTTTCTTACAATTCTCTGCTGGAATTTTAGACCATTCTTCTTTGGCAAACTGCTCCAGGTCCCTGAGATGTGAAGGGGGCCTTCTCCAAACTGCCATCAAGAGATCTCTCCACAGGTGTTCTATGGGATTCAGGGCTGGACTCATTGCTGCCACTTTAGAAGTCTCCAGTGCTTTCTCTCAAACCATTTTCTAGTGCTTTTTGAAGTGTGTTTTGGGTCATTGTCCTGCTGGAAGACCCATGACCTCTGAGGGAGACCCAGCTTTCTCACACTGGGCCCTACATTATGCTGCAAAATTTGTTGGTAGTCTTCAGACTTCATAATGCCATGCACACAGCAGTCCAGTGCCAGAGGCAGCAAAGCAACCCCAAAACATCAGAGAACCTCCGCCATGTTTGACTGTAGGGACCGTGTTCTTTTCTTTGAAGGCCTCTTTTTTTTTTTTCCTGTAAACTCTATGTTGATGCCTTTTCCCAAAAAGCTCTACTTTTGTCTCATCTGACCAGAGAACATTCGTCCAAAACAGTTTTGGCTTTCTCAGGTAAGTTTTGGCAAACTCCAGCCTGGCTTTTTTATGTCTCTGGGTAAGAAGTGGGGTCTCCCTGGGTATCCTACCATACAGTCCCTTTTCATTCAGACGCCGACGGATAGTACGGGCTGACACTGTTGTACCCTCGGACTGCAGGGCAGCTTGAACTTGTTTGGATGTTAGTTGAGGTTCTTTATCCACCATCCGCACAATCTTGCGTTGAAATCTCTCATCAATTTTTCTTTTCCGTCCACATCTAGGGAGGTTAGCCACAGTGCCATGGGCTTTACATTTCTTAATGACACTGCGCACGGTAGGCACAGGAACATTCAGGTCTTTGGAGATGGACTTGTAGCCTGGAGATTGCTCATGCTTCCTCACAATTTTGCTTCTCAAGTCCTCAGACAGTTCTTTGGTCTTCTTTCTTTTCTCCATGCTCAATATGGTACACACAAGGACACAGGACAGAGGTTGAGTCAACTTTAATCCATTTCAACTGGCTGCAAGTGTGATTTAGTTATTGCCACCACCTGTTAGGTGCCTCAGGTAAGTAACAGGTGCTGTTAATTACACAAATTAGAGAAGCATCACATGATTTTTCAAACAGTGCCAATATTTTTGTCCACCCCCTTTTTTATGTTTGCTGTGGAATTATATCCAATTTGGATTTTTGACAATTCTTTTGGTTTTCCATTGAAGACAAATTAAATGAAGATAATAATGCCAAAGAGTTTGTGATTGCAATCATTTTCTGGAAGATAATGAGTATTATCTGACAGAATTGCAGGGGTGCCAATACTTTTGGCCAAAACTGTATGGATAAGGTTCCCTACACTTTGTTGCCACTATAAAGGGGTTTTCTGCTCATAATTCCGCAGCTGAAAACTTATAGCATAATCATCCTATGTAATCCTGGATATACCCTAAATATTAGAAACATAGTGAATATATATCCTAACTTTTTTTTTAAGGAAGGGTGTCATAAAATGAAGACAATATATCACACTCTGTAGTCAATGGAAGGCTGTACAGGGGCGATTTGATAGACACTGTATACTGCTTTTACTTCTGACCCCACAGTCAAATTTTAGTGAAAGATTCATAATCACCTCCTCTATACAATTTCTGTGAGCAACCACACTGTTATGGAGCCAGCACCTAGTTCGTACCAGCAGAGTCAGAGATAATGCAGATTCCAGCAAATTAACCCCTTAGAAGCTGTGACAAGTACTGAACACCGCACCAGTGATTAAGGGAGCTCCCATTCTCACATCCCCGGGGTTGCCATAGCAGCCGGAGGCCCAACAATGTCCTGTCATGTATGGATGTGTGTTTCAGCAAAAGTATTGCAGCATATTGAACAAGCCATCAAAAAAAAAAAAAAAATCACATGTTCAATTTCTCTTCTGGGGTTGTAAAAAAAAAAGAATGAAAATATACTGTTAATTAATTAAAAACATAAATGGTATTGATTCATATTAAGTCAAAAGTTTTTGGCTGCTGTGGGAATACAACCGGAAAAAAAACAAAAAAAAAAAACAAGATAAGATTTCATTTAATCTTATCCACACATTGTGGGGAAAAAAAAAATCAAGGTGGTCTGAAACTTGAGTATAATAATAGTGTTTGTGCTTTGTGTTTGTCTGTTACCGGCTGGAGTAACTCCAGACGGTAATGGTCTATTAAGGAAAAAAAAAAATTGCAGCGGTAGCGGCTGTCGCTGGGCCCCTAAAGTCCCAGGCCCTCTGGCAGCCGCCACCCCTGCTACCCCGGTAGTTACGCCACTGTGTGGATGGCATTAGCCAGAATTCTGCAGTGGCAGAACAAAGTTATAAACAAAACCCCACAATGGAGGAAAAAGCTAAATGACTCCCTGTAGTGACGAAGGTAGCAAGAGTCCAGCGTTCCTAGTGCTCCTTAAATCATTTGAAGTCCCATTTAAGTGCTGGTCGAGTCAGGGGGTTTGACCTTAGCGCATGCGCAATGCATGTGACGTCATTACGCATGCGCTGGTCTTGAGTCACATGGGACCTGGAAGCGTCTGAATATGATGCAGCCCTGTAGTGACGTCACGATAGAGAGCCAAAAGGGTGCCAAATTCACTTGGTCCTATGTTTTGTTTTGTTTTTTTAAAAACTGTAATTTTTATTGAAATTTTTTAACAAAGAATGTAGTACAAACAAACATATATAATATCAAATATTAATCCAAACAACAGTGAAATACATGAAACCAAGGAGAGAAGGGGGGAGGGGGGATAAGGGCAGGGAGTCACAGACCATTAAGGATACAGTAGGAGTCCCAAGACGACCATACAGCTTGGAAGGCATCCAGGGTGTGGTTAAAGGAGGACGTCAAGTATTCCATACTTCAAACATCTTTCACCCTGGCCACCAAGTCCGGACCAGTAGGGGGGGTAGGATCTCCTCCAATGAAGGGCTATAAGTGTTATGGCCGCTGTGCTAATATATAGAAATAATTTAGAGAACTGCTTACCTAAGTGAGGGGGAGGGAGGTTGAGCAGATAAGTAAAGGGATCTAATGGGACACCCTGTATAAAAACCGCAGCAGAAAGAGATTGGACTTCCAACCAGAAGGGTCGTATGTCAGGATAGTCCCAAAAAACATGGCATAAGGAACCGATACCAGTCTGAGCGCCGGTCCTATGTTTTGTGTGGTGTTTTCACCTGAAGGGGTGGAGCGGACTTCATATGATTTAAAGAACACTAGGAACGCTGGACTCTTGCTACCTTCATCACTACAGAGTTATTTAGCTTTTTCCTCTATTGTGGGGTTTTGTTTATAACTTTGTTCTGCCACCACGGACAGGAGTTATTTATTTATTCAGTTAGTGGAACACTTATGTTGACTATAGATGTCAGAGAGCGTATAGAAAGTCCCCTGATGAGTGGTGTGTTATTGTACCAGGACATGCGTAGGGACTAAGGACATTCAGGGTCACACTAGGGTACAGTTTGGTAAGGGCGGGAGTCACTTTGGGGTTTGAGAGACAGCACTTAAGGGTGAATTTAGGAACTGTCTTCCCCTTTGGTGATGCACCTTCACCCTCAACACATGTTGGTAAGATTGTTTCATAATTCTGTTTACTTTACAATCTGCTGTGGTGACATCATCATGTATGGCATTATTGCAGGGACCTGTATATTGTAAGCAATTATTATTATTAAATGTTAAAAGGGATCCTATCATTCAGACGACATTTCTTCTAAGTACCATGTCGGAATAACCTTAAGAAAGGCTATTCTTCTCCGGGCCGCCGTTCGCCTACAATCCCGATTCTTGTCGGTATGTAAATTAGCTCTCTCACAGCACTGGGAGCAGGCTCCAGCGCTCAGACAGCACTGGGGGCGGCCCAAATGCTGCGAGACAGCTCTCTCCAGCGCCGCCTCCATCTTTGTCAGGAACGGTCTCTTCATTCTCTTCTTCCGGTGGTGTCTTCTTACTTCTAGGCCTTGGGCAAAGCAGACTGCGCATGCCCACAGGCCCCAAGAAAATGGCCGCTTACAATACTATGCTATTTTCTTGTGGCCTATGGGCATGCGCAGTCTACTCTGCCCAAGGCCGGAGGGCTTAGAAGTTACAAGCCACCGCCGGAAGAAGAGGCTGAAAATGACGCTGCTGAAGAAGAGAAGGTGGCGCTGGAGAGAGTTCTCTCGTAGCATTGGGGACGCCCCAGTGCTGTCTGAACGCTGGGGCCCGCCCCCAGTGCTGCGAAAGAGCTAATTTACATACCAACAAGAACGGCGGCACGGAGAAGACAACGAAAGGTAGGAGAATAATAGCCTTTCTTAAGGCTATTCCGATGTGGTAGTTAGAAAAAAATGTCGTCTGAATGATAGGATCCCTCTTAACATTTAATAATAATAATTGCTTAAAATATATAGGTCCCTGCAATATTGTTGCAACGGTGCCTTTTATAGATTAGCCAAAATGTCACTTTGCTGGTACTGTAAAATGATGCATTTCAGCAACTTTGGGCTTCTACCCGAGGCATTTACGCTACGCTGGGCCCCGGCCTAACAGTGCCAGCAATCATACGATGAGTGAGCGTTTGTACCCAATCATCACTTGTCAAGAAACATCACTACGTTCACCCTGAGTTTCTGGCTTTCCCGGTATGTACTCGGTAGATATAGACCTGAATACCTCATTAATAGTAAATACAGGACTTTTTTTTTTGTTCCATGACAATAGTTTTCTCCTGTATAATTGTTCCTGTCCTCCTAAAATATCTCACTGCGTCCATAGCCAGTTCCGACATCGACATTCATACCTATAATAGGCGATGAGAACATCAATCTCATGGAGACTAATTGTGTAAAACTAACAAATATGCATATAAAATTATTGCTATAAACAATATAGGACATCCTATTCTACCATCCTGAACTACTTTAAAAAGAAAAAAAGTTGTTGCCACTGGAAATGTTAAATTAAAGTGTGCCGGGAAATGCGCTTGTGGAAAAGAATATAAAGAGGCTCTTTATACAAACCTTCACACCATCTCTCCCTCCCCCTCCTCTTTAAAGTCCATCTCAACTTCAGAGCAACCTGAAGGCTGGCATTCAGCGAACACAAAATCCAGCTACCAGACTGTACCATGTAAACATCCCACAGGGGGAAAATGAGCTGTTTGGGAGACAACATTAAATTTCATCAAGGAAAACAAATCTAGAGAAGATCTGATACAAGGTACAGACTAGTATGGAGGACGTCCCCATGAAAACACTAGGATCCACTTGATGCCACCACACATTCCCTTTATATTGCGGATCCAGCCAGATTTAAGAATTGCTTGTAATTTGTTTCCATTAACATTTTACTTTCTCTCCTTTGTCTGCATCACCCACACCCCTCTCCTCCCTCTTGCTGCCTCTATCTTTCCATCCAACCCCCCCAAGCAAAGGGCAACGAAGTTTGTGAAAAACAGGCATCCAGCAGGGAGCTGCAGAACCATGAGAGGCTTGAAGACTGGATGAGAAAATCTCAGAAACAGGTGGGAATTTATAGTTAACAAATATTGTAATCTAAAACCAAGCTAATGAAACCTGCTCGAAACGCAACATTGTCATGAGCAGAAATAAGAAAGGATTGCGCATCAAGATGCACGGTCAGTGATTTGTGGACAAAGCTGAAGGCCACATAAAAGTCTATATAACCTTTTGTGATCACTTCCAGGGCTTGGAATAAAGCCTCCTCTGTGTCTCAGGTCTATTTTTAGGATTTGCGATGCATCTGTAAGTAGAATCTTGTGTCCATTCTTGAGCTATAAAGAGACTCATAAATGAGTGTTACTCCTCATCAATCTCTCGTGAGGATAAAAGGTGTCAGCCATGTCTGTGATGTCGAGTTCACTCGCAGTATGAAGCTAAATCCATGGAGACTTTAAAGAGGCGCTATAGTATCTGATAGCTAAGCAAATGCTGCAGGGGAGCTGAAAAAGTCATCCCCTACCCCAGAAATTTGCACCTGCAGCACTCTCCGACTGTACGTGCAAAGTAAATCTGTTCTCACGTTTGTGCTTTTTTGGTTAATTAAATATTGAATATAAAATAACAGTGAAAGTGACGCTTGTCTAACACTGGATAAAATATAGGAGAACAGCCCCGCTGATGTCACCTTGATATGTCTATAATCCAGTATGTACAGGGGCCACCTAACTAAACACTAGATTTCTCCTTGTCTTCCATATTAGTGATGGTATGATTTATGCCTAAACTTTGCTGCTGTGTCTGGGATGAGCTAAAAGAGCCTGGATGGTGAATACCCCTAAGGTGGTAGAGGTTCTGATCATATTTTAACCTTTGTCAAAGATTCCATAACATAATGAAAGACCATTGAATATTTGAACAAAGCCTTAATATTCTGTTGTCTCCAAGGGCGTGTGTAAAATTAAGGGTGCATTCACACTGTACTTCAGAGGTATACATACCATGGTTAGCCAGTGTTAAAGGGATATTCCCATTTACATAATCATATCTTTATTTGTAGATAATTAAAAATTAAACATTTTTGCAAATATAAGTAATTAAAAATTCTGCATAGTTTCAAAGATTTTCTCTAACTTTCTTAGTGGTGAGAGTCTTTTATCTTGATCGGTTGCCATGGATCAGTGCCGCACCTCCCATTAGGCGACCTGAAGCGACTGCTTCATGCGGCGTTATGCCAGGGCCCCGGAGAGGGCGGCATTTTTGCTTACCTAAGCCAGTCCAGGACAAGCTGTGCTGGACTGGCTTAGCATCACCGTCACCGAGCGGTGGATTGGGGAGGCCCTGTGGACGCAGCGCTGCTCCAGCGGCCTCCCCTCACGCTCAGGCAGAGAGCAGGTCCTCTCCCTGCCTGCTCACGCCGCTCTCCACACCCCCTTCGCTCTGCCCCCTCCTCCGGGGGGGGCTGTCTGTCGTCCTCCTCGGGCGGCAGAAAAGGTAGGTTCACCCCTGCCATGGATACGACGACTAATGCAGAAACTTTCTATGGTCTGGGACTTGTCAGGAACCCAGCCATGATTTTCCTATTGTAGTTGGGTTATCAGACAGGGACACTACATGTATCAGTAGATATCCCGACCACAATAAGGAAATCATGGCTGATTTTCTGACCTTAGAAAGTTTCTGCATTTGTGGTTGTATCATGGCAACCGATCAAGATAACAGACTGTTACCACTAAGAAAGTTAGAGAAAATCTTTAAAACTCTGCAGAATTTTTAATTACTTACATTTGCAAAAATTTAATCATCTACAAATTAAAAAAATAATTATGTAGATGGGAATACCCTTTTAAGAAAGGCTATTCTTCTCCTACCTTTAGATGTCTTCTCCGCGCCGCCGTTCGGTAGAAATCCCGGTTTTCGTCAGTATGCAAATGAGTTCTGCCACAACACTGGGGCGGTCCCTAGTGCTCAAACAACACTGGGGCTGTCCCCAATGCTGCGAGAGAACTCTCAAGCGATGCCTCTATCTTCGTCTGGAACGGCCTCTCTTTGCGTTCAAACTGCGAATGCCCGATGGCCACAAGAAAATGACTGCTTACACTTACTGTGTAAGCGGTCATTTTCATGTGGCCGGCGGGAAAGCGCAGTCAGCTTTGCCCGAGGCCTAGAAGTTTGAACCCAGCCCTGGAAGAAGATGCGAAGAGAGGCCATTCCAGACGAAGATGAAGGCGGTGCTGGAGATTTCTCTCGCAGTATTGGGGACGCCCCCAGTGCTGCGAGAGAACTCATTTGCATACCGACCAAAACCGGGATTTCTACCGAACGGTGGCATGGAGAATACATCTAACGGTAGGAGAAGAATAGCCTTTCTTAAGACTATTCTGATATGGTAGGCAGGAAAAAATACAATTTTAATGATAGAATCCATTTAAGGAGGATCTTTCACATCCTCTGGCACTAGTTACATCATATACTGATAGAAAGCTGACTGTGCGCTGAAATCAGCTGATAGTATGCACCCGGGTGCCGGCGATATCAGTCCTGGTAGTTTTGGCACAGACATCCCTTTACTGTCTGAAGGGCGGACCTTACTGCTCACTAGCATCGCTGTGAGGTAAGGGACACCCCCTCTGACCGTACAAGGCTATGGAAGAATACTGTCAGGAAGGGGGGGGGGGGCATTCCTTACAGCCCAGCTATGATATAAAGCTGTTAGGTGTGCCCTTCTGCTGGTGAAGTGACATCAGTGTTATTACCAAAGTACTGAATTCAGTGCACTGTCAATGTCAGAGGATGTGAAAGGTCCTCTTTAAGGAATGCCTTTGTATTGTAATGCAGCAAAATAAAAGGCATTGGCCCAATGAGGTCCAATAGTTAAACTGGCCCTATTAATATGTTTGATATATAAGACAGGAACTTTCCGGTGCTTACCCCAACTATACAACATTTTTTATGGCAGTTTTGTATACAGTTGTTCAAAGCAACCTGTCACCATGAAAATGCAGTTCTATCTGCAGGCCAGAGTTGTCGCTAGGTTTTGTGTCCCCCATGGCAAACGTTCAGTTCACTGCCCTCACTCTGTATCTAAATGCACAAAAGCGGCATGTTGGCACACCCCCAGTTTGCCCCCATAGCCAGGCAGCAGAGCTGAGCAGACTAATATATATTTTTTGGGGAAAAATAAAATTCAGAATAACTTGTTAAGTTTTAATTTATAGCTATGGCTAGAAACAACCATGGAGTTACTGGGGCAATCCCATCAGTGACTAACAATTTTGCATCCAAGAAACATCCTCTCCCTGCAAGTGACCTGAGCAAGATGCAATGCCCGACACTGAATGACACTAAGGTCCTGTTCACACGGGATGCGGATGGCGGACTTTGGTCCCGATTCTGACGCGGGAAACCACGTCAGAATAGGGCCGAAATCCACCTGCCGCGACTGTTGCGTCTTCCCGCTCCAGTGTACGCCCAAATGAATGAGCTTAGTCCGGAGGGTGCTGCCGCGAGGCAGATGCCGTGGCTCAATGAGCTGTGGAATCCGCCTGAAGAAAGAGCAACATGCCGCTCACGGAAAAAAGTAAGCTAGTGGTCTACATAGACCGCTATTGTGAGGGGGGCGGATTCTGACGTGGATTCCGCGCCAAAATCAGCTCCCTCTTGCCCCGTTTGAACGGGGCCTAAAGACAACAAAAGTGATGTAATTGTATGAAAAATAAACCAGATATATATTCTAATCTTTATTTTAAGTCTGAGGTCTCATGTTGCAGAAATGCAACTTTTTGATCATTGCAGGAATGCAGCCAGGAAAAAAATGCTTCATTTTACAGTCCCAGCAAAGTGAATAAGATTGTATTTAAGCTCATCCCTACATTGCACAGTAAAATGCTTTAGAAAACGCAGTGCTTTGGAAAAAATGCTGTGCTTTTCTTATAGAATTGTATGAGGGGAGGCAAAAATGCAAAACAACATTTAGTTGCATTCCACTATGTCTAGCCTCACTTTCTATTCAATTTTATGTAAAAAAAAAAAAAAAATGTTACAATGAAAAGTTATGCAACTTTATAGTATTGTTTGGATTCTAGGTAGTTTTTTTTTTTTTTTTAATGCTTGATATGTATAGGTATACATTTTGTATGTTTGATGTAGATTGATGCTAGATGTATATAATAACATTCTTTTTGTATATTTAGAGCACATGTACACGACCAAATGTGCATCTGAGATGGGGCTGATCTTGCAGCGGATGCACTCGGATGACATTTGGAAAGACACCCAAGGGTTATCCGAGTGGATTCCGTGATGCACATACCACAATGTGCCCCGGGGGAAGTGATATCAGTGCAATTACCGATAGCGTCATGGCTGGGCGGTAAGGACTGTCAGGAGGGGCGTTCCCAGCTAGACTGTCAGGAATGCCCTTCTGACAGTGAAGAGCTATTGGTAACTGCACCGATATCTCTTCCCCCGGGGCATAGAACTGGAAAGCAGACAGTGCACTGAATTCATTGCACGGTCGGCTTTCTAGCGGTATATAAAACCCCATGTACCCAAGGACATGAAAGATCCTCTTTTAAAACTCACATAACTTTTATTTTACAGACAATTTTTCTTTAACCTAATTACAGGCTTATTACGCTAGAACAAGTATATTGTGTAAAAAAAAAAAAAATGGCCAGAATTTTACTTATGATGATTGACCTTATGTTTTCCTTTTTTTAGAAATTCATTGCTGTATTTTATCATTGAATGTATTGTACAATGAGATTTTATAGGGTCAACGTTCTGTAAATAATCTTTTCATAGATAAAGAGATTAAACAAATCACTTTTTGATGCACTGACGCATCTAAAAGTAGCAAAAGAGGAACTAGTAGTAAAAGAGGAACCCTTACAAGCAGTTCTCGTGATATCTTGTGAGTCCATCTACTTTTGTTGTGAAAGCAGAACGTGTTAATTTCACATTTTCAGAATGATATCTAGAGGGAAGAGACATCCCCTGTCCCTCAAAAAAATTAACTGCTTAACTATATATGTATATCCGTATTCTTGTCTACAGGTGGAACACTTCCTTAGTTTTATCAAGTAATCTCTACATGAATGTACTTCTTGCAATATAAAGTAGAAACTAGAGATGAGCGAACACTGTTCAGAACAGCCGTTCCGAACAGCACGCTCCCATAGAAATGAATGGAAGCAGCCAGCACGCGGGGGGTTAAGCGACCGGCCGCCGGCAAAGCATACGTGCCAGGTGCTTCCATTCATTTCTATGGAAGCGTGCTGTTCGGATCGGCTGAAAACTGGAAAACGCGTTTTTTCCTGCAGCACAGCAGGACTTTTCTCTTTGAATTTTTTGGGCGGAAACTCAGCAGACTCCTTTATAGTTTATGGGGTCTGTAGGCCCAAGGAACGGAAAGCCAAACACAGGTGTGAACCTAGCGCAACGGTACAATATTCTTTCCCAAATCACAAAGGCAACAATAGTCTACCAGTTTTTTTTTTCCCCTATAATCTCTCTTAAAGGGATTCTATCAATAAAATCACATTTTTTTCTCGATCACATGTAGGAATAGCCTTAAGAAAGGCTATTCTTCTCCTACCTTTAGATGTCTTCTCCACGCTGCCGTTCGGTAGAAATCCTGGTTTTCATTTGTATGCAAATGAGTTTTGCGTATGCCTGCCTGGTGTAAGCGGCCATTTTCTTGTGGTCACTTACACAGGAAGCTGGGGTAAATGGCCACAAAACAATGTCAGTTGGCTCTGCCCGAGTCCCGATGGCAGAGCCGACTGGACATGCGTAGAAGTTTGAACCCAGCCCCGGAAGAAGACGTGGAGAGAGGCCGTTTCTGAAGAATATGGAGGTGGTGCTGGAGATTTCTCTCTCGCAGCATTGGGAACGCCCCCATTGCTGTTTGAGTGCTGGGGACCGCCCCCAGTGCTGCGAGAGAACTCATTTGCATACAGATGAAAACCGGGATTTCTACTGAACGGCAGCCCGGAGAAGACATCTAATGGTAGGAGAAGAATAGCCTTAAGGCTATTCCTACGTGTTATCGAGAAAAAATGTGATTTTAATGATAGAATCCTTTTAATGTTGATGCGACCAGGATAAGTTAAGATAAGTAACTTAGCTCCTTAAGATCAAGGACAATTGGATAGTAATCTCAGTAGGTTAGCTGTGAATCTACTAGTTGCTAACCTACTACCATCTATAGTAGCACCATAGGGGATGAAATTCTACACTTCTCATCCATATTCTTTAATTAAAACTGCAGTGCAAAGTGAGCTGCAGCAAAAACTGACAGTTTGGTGGTATGGCGTAAGCATTAGCCTAATTTCACACAATCGGCCATGTGCAAGCAGGTAGTAATTTGGATACAATTGCTCTCATGTGTCACAAGAACCCAAATAAAATGGCAGCTTTCCTTTTCCCTTTATCAAACATTCTCTAAACCTGTCACATGTCAATGCTGTGTGGGAACCCTTGTATAAAAATATTACATGGCAGTACAATATTCTCCCCAGTTTGCTGAAGGAATAGAACACAAAAAGATCGATTGCAAACTGTGTTAGTGATGAGTATTTTGAGGATAGAAGTAGAAGTCCGTTTGTCATTCCTATCCTGCCACAATGTAAAATTGATTTTCTACATTTTCCTTCCTCAAAATACATTGTTCTGTTTATTCACGGAGAAATCGATGTTTTGATTTGTGCGCGCAAAAGGCAAGCTCCTCTGTTAGAAAGCTAACGGCTAAGAGCACTATGTCACAGGCAAAATGTAAAACAAGAAATGCTGGTGACATAAAATGTAGCTCATTCACACTTCAAGCCCTGTGCACCTATAGCAGCAGAGTACGTATTGAAGTCTTCTGCTTCCAGACACAAACCTTTCACATTATCAATAAGTCAGATGCTTGCTGGTTCTTTTCCTAGGGCAGGAATTATGCTCTTTTAATGTGTGGCTGTACGGCCATTATTCCTATCCATCCTAAGCTGTGGATCTTGAGGGTTGAAAGAGAGTGCGATAAACTTTAAATCAATGTTCGGTGTTAAAGTGATCCTACCATTAAAACTCTAGGCTATTCTTCTCCTACCTTTAGATGTCTTCTCTGCGCCGCCGCTCGGTATATAATCCGGATTTCGTCAGTATGCAAATGAGTTCTCTCGCAGCACTGGGGGCAGGTCCCAGCGCTCAAACAGCACTGCGGACGTCCCCAATGCTGCGAGAGAACTCTCCATCACCGCCTCCATCTTCTTCAGGAACGGGTGTTCTCACGTCCTCTTCCGGCGGAGGCTTTAAACTTCTAGGCTTCAGGCCTAGGGTAAAGCTGACTGCGCATGCCCGCCGGCCACAAGAAAATGGCCACTTACATAGTATTGTAAGCGGCCATCTTCTTGTGGCTGGCAAGCATGCACAGTCGGCTGCCCCAGGCCAAGAAGTTTGAAGCCACTGCCGGAAGAAGACCCGTTCCTGAAGAAGATGGAGACGGCGATGGAGAGTTCTCTCGCAGCATTGGGGACACCCCCAGTGCTGTTTGAGCACTGGGGCCCGTCCCACGTTGCTGCGAGAGAACTCATTTGCATACCACCGAAAACCGGGATTTCTATGGAACGGCGATGCGCAGAAGACAATGAAAGGTAGGTGAAGAATAGCCTTTCTTAAGGCTATTCCTACGTGTTAGGGGCAAAAAATTGAGTTTTAATGATAGGATCCCTTTAAAGATTTTCTCTAACCATCTCAGTGGTGACAGTCTTTTGTCTTGACTGGTTGCCAGTGGATATGATCATGAATGTACAACTTTCTATGGTGGGACAGTTGTCAGAAACCCAGCCATGATAAACGTGTTGTGACCGGATAATTTTCTAATACATGTAGTGCCCCTACAATCCAGCCACAGTAAAGGAATCATGTCTAGATTTCTGACCACAGAAAGTTCATGCATTCATGGATTTGTGGAATGAGCCTAGACTTTTGGTTAAATAAAGATCAATTATATTTATCCCGTTTTATGTGCAGATTCATCTGCCTAATATTATAAACCATATAAATTATTCCTGACATTTATAGAAAATATAACATTGTAGAACATTCTATCATCACCACTATCTGGGCAAAAAAACATCCGTATGTTTTATACTTACCTCATCCTGTTTGCAGGAAATAACTTTCTCATTGTGTTGTATGGCCGCTGTGTTGTTATTCAAGTTGTGGTCGCCAGTTTACCAGGCACCAATACATGGTTTTACACAGTCCAGTCACATTAATGTGACCACCTGTCAAAATCCAGAATAACCACCTTTCACAGAGCAGACCCCTGCAAGACGTGCAGGAAGAGAGGGGATGTTGTGATGCTGTTCACTGGGATGTTAAGCCATGCCGACTCCAGTGCCGTGGCCAGCTGTGCTAGGTTACGCAGTTGAGCATCCATGGCACGAACAACCCAATTGAGGTGGTCCCACAGATTCTCAATTGGGTTCAAGTCCGGGGAATTTGCTGGCACCCAGATGGGCTGATGACACGTGCCTTCTGCGACCGGTTATTTAACATTGCCGTCAAAGGTAGGCGGTGGTCACATTAATATGACTGGACTGTGTATAATGTCATCTCAGAATACCCATTGGACTCTCTAAATTAGACTAAGATATTTTACACTTTTCTCTTGTTGGCTTTTGTGTGTGGTCCATGCTCCATCTCAGAATGATGATGTGCCCTGAGTACCATGTCTTTAAACAGATAAGGATTGATAGAATCCAAACCTTCAGTATATGAGGCTCTGCTGCTCACATACAAATGTCTATGGGTGCACTTCTGGCTGGAGTTATATAGATTATTAGTGAGTTCCTAGTGGCATGGAGCTATGGAAAGGCTATATAGATAGTAGGGCTGCAGTAGAAGAGCCCTACTGATAGTGTGGGGGAGTTTAATAAGTGACTACTAAACAGGAGCATAACTTACGGGTGTCCAGATAGGAGTGGTTGGCTCAGGAGCCATAGAGCCATAAGATGTATCTTCACAATATGAGGAAATCAGTAAACTATAAAACTGATTTGGCATTGAGTTCCACAACTTTCATGTTACACCTTACAAGTAGTGTAGAGCCTATGTGAGTGCTTCTTTCTGTTGAGGCCAGAACAAGAGAAAGTTGGAGAATGGATGGAGAAGAGTGTTCTCACATGATTGAGACAGAAAGCCTTGGAGGAGAAGCCATTACAGCTGACCACCTGTGCAAACTTGCTTTGAAAGACCCTTTACATCACTTACTCTGCCTCTGAAAAGATTTGTGTGTTTGTGGTAAAGTTGATTGGCAAGGTTACTTTCTTCTTATGTGTTAACAACAACACCTATACATAGTAGAGAGGAGACACTGTTCTGAATCCTAAAACCTCTGCAACCTGTGGTCAAATGTTGTATCAATAGGTGATCGCTGGAGCTGGATCAACAAGACTGTGGGACTGGTAGGAAAGCATTAGACGGATATTATTTGTTTAGTAATGTTATAATTTGTTTTTATTATGTTATATAGCAAGAAACCCCATTTAAATATACAGATGCATTAAAGAGGATATTTCACATACACCCACCACAACCATTTGTAACTATCAGTAGATTCTGCTTCATTAATTTCTATCATTCCTGAGCAATGTTGTGAGTTTCGGAACCCATAGGCTATTAAGGCTATTATATGGGCGCTCCCATGTTGTCTGGTTTCCTTTTCTTAAAGGGATTCTACCACTAAATTATTTTTTTTTGTGCTTTAGACATTGGAATAGCCTTAAGAAAGGCTATTTGTCTCTTACCTTTAGACGTGGTCTTTGTGGCACCGTTCCTTAGAAATACCGGTTTTAACCGGTATACAAATGAGTTCTCTCGCAGCTATGGGGGCGGGCCCCAGCGCTCAAACGGCAATGGGGGTGTGCCCACTGCTGCCAGAGAACTCTCTCCAGCGACACCTCCATCTTCAAAAGCAACTGTGTCTTCTTCCGGCTGGGGTCACACTCCGCTCAGTACGCAGTACGCTCCTGTAGTTCTACGGAGAACTACAGGAGCGTAGTGCGCATTCGTGCAAGAAAGGAGTGTGACCCCAGCCGGAAGAAGACGCGGTTGCTGTTGAAGATGGAGGCGTCGCTGGAGAGAGTTCTCTGGCAGCAGTGGGGATGCCCCCATCGTCGTTTGAGCGCTGGGGTCCGCCCCCATTGCTGCCAGAACGGCGGGCCGGAGGCGACTGAGCAAGGTAGGAGAGAAATAGCCTTTCTTAAGGCTATTCCGACGTGGTACTTAGAAAAAATGTTGGTTTAGTGGTAGAATCCCTTTAAGGACCATTTCAATGGTAAATCCAGTATATACCAGTCAGACATACGTTTTAAAACTGGAGAAGAGCATGATATTTCTATACTGTGTAGCAGGAGAACAAGTCAGTAGATGAAGTTGATATGTTGGAGAAAGTTAAAGTGGGCCAAGGTAGGGATCTGATCGACTTTTATAAGGGCTAGACCAATTGGTCATAGAAGCTCCAAAACGTCAGGTCTTTTGCTGTATTTGCAATGGTTAGTAGTATCTAAAAATAGAGATCCAAGGAATGGCAATTGGTTAATCGATGACAGGGTCACGAAGCCAATACTTGAAATTCATTAGCGATGGGACGTAATTTACCCTTCAATAGTTTCCCAGTATTACATATATTGATGGACATGTATGAGAAAGCATGCTTGAACCTCCAGATGGAATAATCCTCAAGATCTCTGCTCAAACTACAGTTCATTGAAGGGTAAATCAGGCAGATCGGCACTTCATGTCATACTCATAAGACCCAACTTTAACTACCAGAAACCCCCTTTTAATTTTAAGCATGGACTCACTGTGGTTTCCACATCTAGGACTCTTCTAAGACATTATGCATGCAAGTAGTGAACCATGTAAGAAGTTTAACTCGTTTCCCTGCTCAATTCTTAGTATTTTCCAGAGATCAACAAAAGCCCATAATAATATGATAGATTGTTCTCAAGACAATGACCCTTGTTAATTCAATTTCCTCAGGAAGCCCAGGACATCCTCACAATTCTATTATTTAATGAACTCCTAGCACTGTCTCTTGAGAATCTTTCCTTAATGTATGCAAAGCCTCTCACAGGGGTTGTGAAGACTCCCTGCAGAGATGATCTGCACTTATGGATATATATACCTAGCGAGACCTGAGCTACCATGCAGCACAAGGCCTTAGGAGACAGACAACTAACCAACATGCTAGTACACTAAAAGGTTGTACCAAATGATTCCCTATCTGTTCTATTCCGAGACTACATCTAAGACATTGTTTGCTACAAATCTGAGATTGTTCCATCTAAATGGGTAAGTGACTTAATGCCTAGAAAATTCAAGAGTATTCTATTAAGCAGTAAAATAATAAGTAATTTAATCCAGTAACAGGATGAATATTAGGCATTATATAAAGTAATATAAATATACAAATAAATGTAACTATTGTACTGTTCTCGACGATAGGTTTATATTTGATGATTATATTCTACAGCAATTCCATAATACACTTCTACTGAGAACAGGAGAATTCTGATAGGAGGAGGAAGGAGGGAGTTCGCTTCACTGAAGTCAGTTGGTATCTGCTTTGCCAAAGACAGAGTACAGGCTGCTGCATTACCATGAGTACTGTTTTAGATAAGTAGTACTCTGCTGACGCTTTTTATGTTGATACTATGTTCGCTCTTTTAGTAGAATCACTTTAAAGAGGACCTTTCACCTCCTGGGGCACATGCGGTTTTATATATAGCTAGAAAGCAGACAGTGCACGAAATTCAACTTTCACGCCTATAGCACTGTACTTTGAGAGCGGTGAGGAACACCTTCCTCCCCTCCTGATAGTACTTGTCCGTAGACGAGTACTGGGGGGCGTTCCTCCCCGCTCAGTGTCTTTGCTGGGTGGTAAGCAATGCCGCCTCTAACAGTACAGCTCTATAGGTGCTGCTGTGAGGAAGGGCGTTCCTGACTGACTGTCAGAAACGCCCTTCTGACAGTGAATAGCTACGGTACCAGCACCTATAGCTCTTCACCGGAGGCACAGAACATGAAAGCCGGCTTTTTAGCGGTGTATTACACCGCATGTACCCCAAGAGGTGCAAAGTCCTCTTTAACCATCACGAGTGGGATGAGGTTGATATATGAAAGGGCTCCAAACTTTACATCTTCCTTAAAGAAATATCCTTATTTGAAATATTTATGACATATCCAGTAAATATACCATAAATGTTTCAGAGGTGCTAGCTCCACCTCTGGGACACACATTTATCTCCAGAATGGGGGTCCCCAACCCCATCTCTCCTGTTTACCAGGCACTGTAAGCAGAGCGTTGGCAGTTCAGGTGTGGTGCTATCTAATCTAATAACTCATATGTGTGTTGTGAAAAACAGCCGAGCAGCCATCTTTTCTGTTAGGGGCATGATACAAGTCTTGCAAATATGAAATGAATGTTTGAAGGGGTTACCTGGGAGATACTAAAGCTTACTAGTGCATTCCCTTCTCTGGACAAGCTTTATAAATAATATACATCCAGTCCCCTTTTTATCACTTTTTCAGATACCAACAATGAGTGTGGAAATCTCTCTACACTACCTCCACTCTCAGTGACTCTCCATGACTGACTTGGCTCTAGTTTATGGACGTGTAGGCAGAATAGTATGCAGCCAGTGATATCACAGAGAGCTGAAGCTGGTGACAGATCATGCAGCTGTCTGTCTGTCCATCCATGAGCGAGAGAGAACACAGCACAGAAAGGAAAGCTGCAGGAAAGGGCTCATTCACATGTCTACATTTCCCTTATGAAGTTCGTCTGCTGAAGGAAATCTGCTTTTTAGGTTTCAGAGGGATTGTGGCCCATACAGCTCAACTTTAGTGAAAGCTAGGTATCTTAGATGACATGCAATGTAGCCTTCTCCTGAGCATGCTTGGATATGTATTCATGCCTAACCTAGACTTGGCACTTCTACATTATGGTATAGCAGAGGTTACTGAGTAATTTTCCTATTCGGACTATAAATATCAAAAGCAAACCTATGTGTGTATGAAAAAGCAACAATTATTTATATTCTGTCTTTATTCTCCAGGAAAGATGACCTCTGAAACTAATGAAACTCTAGAGAGTACAGCGATCCCCAACCTTTACAACACGACCATGGACAATATTTCAGTGAACACCACAATAATTCCAATGGATTTTACAGACCCTCTACCCATCATCATCTCTCTCGTGTGCATTTTCCTTCTCATTGCCACCTGCCTTATATTTGTGACATTATGCAAACCTGCTGCCCTAGATCAGTCTCTATACGGACCTCGGGAGTTCATGCCCTATCATGTGGAAGATGCCAGTGAACCCCAGCTCAGACTTTGGAAGAGGTTAGGCTCGCTCAGGCAATCCATCAACAGCTTCAGACGTAGTCGGCCAATCTCCCAGTGCCAAAGGACATGTCCAAGGCAGACGACAACCACTCAAGACTGGTCTTTCTTTGAGTCCACTAAAATGTAATGGGACATTGTTGCCATCTATAGTATAACTTTTGTGTTGCCTAAGTCCTCATTTTCCATATTGGCGAAACGAACATTGGTGCAAATGCACAAAACAGTAATGGTACACTACTGAGGAGATCAAAGAACTCCCACATATCCATAATATTCACTGTTAAGTTCTACCTGCATATGTGTTTGCACATTTACAAACTGAAATATATGTATGTTTTCGAACGGTACGAGCAACTTTGGTACTCTGGATAGTGGAGTCTAAGGGTAAGTTCACACAGAGTTTTTTGGTCAGGGTTTTGAGGCCGTATCCGCCTCAAAACCATGACCAAAAAGACGGCTCCCATTGAAATCAATTAGAGCCGCTCAGGTCTTTTTTCTGGGAGCCGGAAAAAGAAGCGAGATGTTCATTCTTCAGGCTGAGTCGCCTCGCGATTGGGCCTGAAGACACTCCCTCCTCCGGACTAGGCCCATTCATTGGGCCTAATCCGGAGCGGAACGCGCAGCTGGACGCCGATGCAGTGCACTGGCTTTCAGCCTCCGCCTCAGGTTCCGATCCAAAAAACCCTGTGTGGACTTGCCCTAAGGGTGAGATAGATGTACATATATTTAGTGGGGACGTCCTCTGGATACAGGAGGCTAAGCATGAAATAGATATAGATATACTTAGTGGGAGATCTGTGGATACTAAAGCCCAAGCATGAAAAAGATGTACATACATTTAGTGGGGGAACTTTGGATACTGGAGTTCAAGCATGAAATAGATGTAGCTATAGGTAGGGGGAATTCCTTTGGATACTGAAGTCTAAGATTGAGCTACATGTAGGTATATTTAGTGATATTTCAGTCATCACGTCTGCTTGGTGTAACAGAGCTGCACATCTTGCTGTCATAAAAATGAATCATGCAGAGCTCACAAAAAATGGACTTCTTGCAAATACTTACATTTTCTACTACAATAAATTAGACTGTACTATACAACTCTTGGCAATGGAGACAAGAAGCATAAGTAGCCTAAATGGATTCTCTCTAGTTGAAGGTAATAAATATTGAGAACATGATGTCTGTGTGTTATGTAGCTGAAAGCATAATGTTAGGTTTACATGGGTTTTCTATAGTATATTCTCCTAAAATGTAAGGCTCAATGAACTAGAGTACAGGCCCAAGGAATCCGCCTGAAGAAAGAGCAGCTCGCTTCTTTTTTCCATGACCGGCATGTTGCATACCGTTCACGGAAAAAAGTAAGCTGGCGCTCTACATAGACCTCTATTGTGAGGGGCGGATTATGACGTGGATTCAGCACCAAAATCCGTCCCCTCCTGCCCCATGTGAATGAGCCCTAATAGAGACTCCTTGTTTTGGTTTTACAAAGAAAAAAAAAAAAAAAAAGCACTGTGAATAATGCCCTAAAGCTCAAAAGAGTGGCGTTTTAATGGCGTTGTGCAAATGAAAGAATAAAACTGTTATGTTTTAGCAAATGGAAAATAAGTGAATCACTTTGATTTTCAAAACTGAATAGATCGCAGAACGTAAGACCCTCTCTCCTGCACATGAAGCCTCCACTTCTACTTTCTCTCTTAGGGCGGGTTCACACCAGCACCCTATCTCCGTTTTGCAGGTTTCCATTTCCTGCCTGAGAAACTGGACAGGAGACGGAAACCAGCAGGCACTTCTCAAACCCATTCATTTGAATGGGTTTGGAAAGTGTCCGGCCGTGAGCGCCTGTCAGCGTTTTGTGCTCTCTGCGGCGAAACCGGTTTGGACATGCAGGACTTTGTGTCCAGTTAAAAAAAAACAAAACATTTTGTCGCGGAGACCACAAAGCGCTCACAGGCCGGACACTGTCTGCCAGGTTTCCGTCTGATGTTGGCAGAAGATGGAAACCTGTAAGCGGAGGCCGGGGCGCAGATGTGAACCCGGCCATACAAAGACAGTAAGGAGAATTTATTAGGACTTGCACTCTGTACTGCAGTCTTAATCCCGCTGGTTCTAACTGCGCTTGAATTATTAAGAGGCTTTGACCTCTTTGTAATTCAGGTGCACTCTTGTGACCCAGAATGGAAATTTATCACAATGAGGACTGACATAGATTTCATATATAGCTCACAGCAGGCCAAGGCACCCCTGTGTCCAGTCCCACTTTGGTTTCCACCTTGCTCCGTCCACTTTTGTAAACTGTTGCGATCAGTAAAAGGAAAGTAATGCATTTTTGATACAAAAACGTCCAGTGCACCAAAGAGGCGCCGCAACGGCACCAATTTTGTGCCAGAGAAAGGGAATAGCAACGTCCCCCCATCAAGCTTCCTCTCCTTGAGGAAGATGCTGGTGATATGAGGAAGGTTTATGGCTGACTGTTCCTATTCTGGGCCTAGAAGAAGGGGCTGACTTTGCTGCTGAACTAAATAAGTCAGCCAGCCTAAATCATCAAATCACTTACATAGAAGGGAAGGGGGAGCAGTCTGCGTGTGTCAGAATATTACAGCTACTATACAGTGGAGGAACTTCTGGGACTTCCTGAGAGGGACTGAAATCCATTCATCTATGTATCTTTCAAAGATTCTATTATTTTACATTTGTAACAGTGGTGATTTCCTTTGTCTTACTTACAGTCTAGGCTTTTTTGTACATTGTAACAATTTTATAAATGTTTTCAAAAATAAAAGAAAAAAAAAACCTTAGTAAAATATTTGACAGATTCTACTACATACTGCAATATGCAAGCTGATCTCTTTATAAAACTCTTAATAAAAACCACAGTTAACAACAAAAATCCATCCTGTAGCAATATATTCTTTTTTTTTTTTTTTTTTTTTTTTTTTACTTCACTGCAGTCCATGAAGGGTGAATCAGGCAAACCAGTATATAAAATAGCAATGTGCATTAGGGTTGAGCGGTCGGGAAAGATCGGATCCCGATCGAGAAAATTTCACGATCGGGATCGGCTGGAAAATGATCGAAAATCGGATTTTAAAAATGAGATCCTGAAATCTCAAGATGGGCTCAACCCTAGTGGACATGCATTTATCAACCTATTAAAACAGCAATTTTTCTAAAACTTTTTACCTTTAGGGTTGGATTATAGTAAGGGCAAAAGGAGCAGTAGTTCTGGAGCCTGCAACATCAATGAGCCCTAATAAACTGTCTAATGTTAAGGCGTTGAGAAAACACAGTAGTTTTTTCCCCAAATTTTGCTGCAGTTTTTTGACCCAGAGTCAGGAGTGCAATAAACAGAAGGGGAACGTCTAAGCGCTTCCTTTATATTTCCTATTCCTTTTCAAACCACTCTTGACTATGGCTCAAAAAAACACAGCAAAGTTCGCAACAAAAACTCTGCGTTATTCCGCAACGTGGGGCATTAGCCTAGAGCCGGCCATACACATTAGATTTTAGGCTGCCATCGCTTGTCTGATATGAACTATGGTTGGTTGGATGGACGACCCATTGTCCCAGACGCATAAACAGCCATTAAGCTTCCGCCAAATGTTCAACTACCCCAGACACCTGAAAATTGTCAGATGAAAGTCTTTCAGTGCTAATGAAGTGTGAAAACAGGAAATGACACTTGGTGCATGTACAGTATTAGTAGTACAAACACATGCCCACAATGCAAAAAATCTCTGCAAAAAAGGTCTGTCAGTCTAGCCCATACACAACAGATTACAGCAGACTGATGGAAGAAAAAATTTGACTCAGGGCTCCTTCACATCTGCACCCGGTCTCCGTTCTGCAGGTTTCCGTTTCCTGCACAAAACAGAGGTAGGAGACGGAAACCTGCAGGACTCTTTCATACCCATTCATTTGAATGGGTTTGAAAGATGTCTGGCTGTGAGCGGCGGTGAGCGTTTTATGCTCTCCGCCGCGAAATCGTTTTTTTAAAAATCGGACACAGAGTCGGACATGCAGTACTCTGTGTCCGGTTTTAAAAAACTGGTTTTGCGGTGGAGAGCATAAAATGCTCACCACCGCTCATGGCCGGACCCGCTCTGACAGCTTTCCGGCAGAAGACGGAAAGCTGAGAACGGAGACCCGAACGCTAGTGTGAACCTAGCGTCAATAGATTGTGGCTCCGACCAATTTTACTGGATGGTTGTCTATATGGGACAGACTGTCATAGGTTTTAGTATGACCAACCAACAGACAGTCAAACAGTCTAAAATCTGTCAATTCAGATCTAATGTGTATGGCCCGCTGTAGTTTCTTGGCACAATCACTGCCTTTAATCTAATATATATGGCCAACTTTACATGCAGCAGCTGTAGTAGTAACTCACATGTAACCTGCAAATGACTTCTTTATATAGTAAGGGTAAGTTCACACGGGGTTTTTTGGATCGGAACCTGAGGCGGAGGCCGCCTCAGGTTCCGATCTAAAAACCAGGTAGCCGCGATTGAAAGCCCTGCACTGCACCAGCATCCAGCTGCGCACTCCGCTTCGAATTAGGCCCAATGAATGGGCCTAGTCCGAAGGAGGGAGTGTCTTCAGGCATTTTGCTTCTTTTTTCCAGGACCTGGAAGAAACAACTCCCGGAAAAAGACCTGAACGGCTCCCATTGATTTCAAAGGGAGCCGTCTTTTTGGTCAGGATTTTAAGGCGGATACAGTCTCAAAACCCTGACCAAAAAACTCTGTGTGAACTTACTCTAAGTCTTTATTTATTTTTAATTTACGTTCCAAGCAGGAGTCGTAATAAAAGCAGCAGATCACTCACAACACTCACTGTGAGTCTTGGAGCTGCAACGCTACAGGTTGCATATAAATGTAACAAATATCCTGAGGATTCATTGCTTTGTTTTTGACTTTTTTCATGCTCATGTGCTTGCTTTATATTCATCAGTAAGATCAACAGTGACACCTTTAGTCTAAACAAGGGAACTACATGAAAGAGAATCAACGTGCTATGCTTCATTCCATTATTATGAATATTTTAGCTGTGCTGCAAAAAAAAAACATTATTGTATATGGTTGGCATACATTTTTATTACTCAGCATGCATTTACACGTTTCATATATTAGCCTAGTATATAAGCTTGGTTTGCTGATATATGCACAAATATGGAATGTTTATGATCCACGTATACAGACCTGGAATAGATTCAGTATTATCAATGATACTAAGTATGTACATACAATAACAAGTCGTCTAAATACTCTGCATCAGTCAATGGCTGCAAAACCTTACAGAATTTTAGGGTAGTATCACCAATGGCAAGTAAAAATGGGTTATTAGAGATACCTGAACAATACTGCTGGATTCAGGGATATTCTCAGGAACTGTGGCTTCATAACTGCTTTTCAAGAAGATGGGTCTGTTATCGTTGATGTCCAGTACTGTCACTAGGACGGTCGCTGTGCCTGTTCTCCGATTTCCTGCTGGTCCATTGTCTGCAGACATTAGAAATTGATTCCAAACAACGTATCATTATATACATGTATGTATGTACGTATGCATATATAAACACATATATACTGTAGATAGACACGTTTCTATAATCATATCTGTGGTATCTATCTCCATACAAAATTATATGTTCTGCTGAATAGTGGACAAATGTTTGCAGCCATCTTTAATATAATGTTAGATTGCCCATGCAGCATTGCAAGGGAAATTTTTGATTTTAAAAGAAATCTGTCACCAAAACAGAGCATAATAATCCAGCCAAAGAGATAAACAGGCTAGCGTCACCTCCATCAAACTGGGTGTTTCCCAGTGCTTCCATTGTAATTGCGCTTTTTGGAACAAGGAGGTACCGATTGAGCGATCGGGATCTGAAAAGATCGGATCCCGATCAGCGATCGAGTAAATTTCACAATTACGAACGGGTTCCGATCCCGCTTAAAAAAGGATAGAGAACGGAATTCTGATCCCGATCACTGAACCCTAGTTACCTGCACAGAACTGCTGCCGCTCCCAGGAGCTCCGGCTGTTGTTCTCTGTCCTCGTGTCTCACATTCACACGCTGGCAGAGTGCCATGCGCTCCCCCGCCTCCCTAGGCTAGTGTTACTTTTGCTGGGAGTAGGCGGGGCTTGTTGTGGCTTAGGAGAGTGTGGGCGGGTACAAGGCGGGGAGACGTGAGTGATTCACTAGGGAGGCGGGGGCGCGTACGACGCTCTGAAGGCGTCTGAATGAGAGAGGCGTGAAACAGACAGAGAACAACAGGCCGGAGCTCCGGGGAGCAGCGTACACACCAGGAGGGGAGGCGGCAAAATTTCTGTGCAGGTAACCAGACAGCAAGGGGGACTAAGTAACCAGTGGATTTTTTAATCACTACACAGCATGGAGTCCAAAAATTGAAGCCTTCAATTTTTGGACTCCATGCTGTGTAGTAAATAGAATTGTTTTTAAATTCCGATTTTTGATCAGTAAACAATCCCATTGACTTGCATTAGGAACGGAATTGGGATCGTGTTCAGATGGAAAATGATCAGAAATCGGATTTTAAAAATTATCTTGAAATCTCAAGATCGTCTCAACCGTACAAGAAGGGCATTGCTACGGCTCTAAACTGGTGAGTGGCAATTCCCCTATCACTTCAAAGATCTCATTTGTCAAAAACAGTGATAACTCCCAAATTCACAAGGGAAAACCCAGTTTGGTTCAGGTGACCCTAACCTACCTGAGGGGCTGGGTTGATATGCTGGATTCTGGTGACAGAACTGATTGTCTAGTTAGTTTTATGCTATATGAGAAAATGCAATATCATAACATGGAAAGTAGACACATCAGGGATATTTCAGGACATCATGTGACGGAGCAGGATGCAACTAGTACTCTTTGTATATAGCCACTACAAGCATTGTATATAGCGACTACAAGCATTTCTTTTTCTTCTTTGTTTTGTAGTTTTCTCAACCTCTGTAATTCCAATCTGTATTTTCTTACCTATAGCTTCTAGGATAAGTGTGTAAAAAGCGACAGTCTCACGGTCCAGATTCACAACTGTTCTCAGAATGCCATCACGAAACCCTACCATAAATTTCCCATCTTGATTCCCTCCTGCAATAAAAATATATCTTGCTCAATACAAAAACAAGACAAAATGACATAACAGTCAGAATATGGTTTACAGAATGTTCAACCAACCCATATTATATACCATTATATATTTATAATTAAATAATTCAGGCCGCACATGATAGTGCCATATAGGAGCCTTTAGCAGAAATATACTGAGGCTGTACATATCATACACAGTTAAAGGGTAGCAAATTTGGTAGGGATCTGTAGGCCCTGTTGCTGTCTGTAGGTAAATATGGTGAATTGGGTCTTACCGGCTACACTTGCTGGCTGATTTGCATATTCATAAAAAGATTACATATGCTTTGATTCACCAGTTTGTGACCACATAGATATGCATCTGCTCTTATGAATGAATGGCCTCTATTCGGCGCTATTATTGGTTTGGCAGGCATCTTGGACCTGATAGACTTCATTGAATTAACGACCAACAATGAAAAAGGAATAAACTGGTTTATCTGGGTTAAGAAAGTTTAAAATCCCTGAAAATGACAAAAAATAAATACCTACTAGTGTTGCGCAAGTAGTATTCGATCAAATACCTCGCCGGCATAGGAATGTGTGTAATCGGCCAAACACCAAGGGGTTAAACGCGTTGAATATTCGAAGCGTTAAACCCCTTGGTGTTCGGCTGATTACACGCAATCCTATGCCGGCGAGGTATTTGATTGAATACTACTCACTCGACACTAATACCTACCTGCCTGTTCCTTTGGCGATCCAGCGCTGCCTTCGCTCTCTGCATATGTCAGGTGACCGCTACTGCCAATCAGTGGCCGCAATGGTCATGTACCCTATTAAATTGTGGCTATGTGAAGGGATCCATGGTGTCAGTAATACTGTTCCAGACCAATGTAGCCACTGTTTGATTGCAGTCGTGAAGTGCTCTACGCATATCAAGAGACTTGGAGGACCGATGGAGACGCAGCACTGGATCTCCAGGGGAAGGGCCAAATTTGGCACCATTTGCAAGAGTTCTACATTTTTAATTTTTTTATAACCCCAACAACCCCTTCGAAGTAGTTAAGGTAATTTGCACAGATCAGTCTTAAATCTAATCATACAATAAATGACAGCGGGGGAGATTTCCAAAGACTGGCATTATTAACGCCCGTCTTCATAACCTCATTGCTGGTGGAGGATGAGCCTCATATAGAACAATGTACACAATCCACCAGGCCATGCTCACAGATGGTACAGAATTTCAGAATCATTACACCAGAGTTCTGGTAAAGAAGATAATAAATCTGGCTGTTCCCTGCCACTTGTACGCCCTGAACATGTCCCCTTTTTGGCAAAGTGATGAAGGCAGCACAAAAAAAAAAGAAAAAATCGGGGCAACACAGTGGCTCAGTGGTTAGCACTGCAGCCTTGCAGCGTTGGAGTGCTGGGTTCGATTCCTGCCAAGGACAACATCTGCAAGGAGTTTGTTGTATGTTCTCCCCGTGTTTGCGTGGATTTCCTCCCATACTCCAAAAACATACTGATAGGGGAAAATATACATTGTGAGCCCTATATGGGGCTCACTATTTACATTTAAAAAAAAATAAAAATTAGACAAAAATAGAGATGAGCGAACACTAAAATGTTCGAGGTTCGAAATTCGATTCGAACAGCCGCTCAATGTTCGTGTGTTCGAACGGGTTTCGAACCCCATTATAGTCTATGGGGAACAGATACTCGTTAAGGGGGAAACCCAAATCCGTGTCTGGAGGGTCACCAAGTCCACTATGACACCCCAGGAAATGATGCCAACACCTCTGGAATGACACTGGGACAGCAGGGGAAGCATGTCTGGGGGCATCTAACACACCAAAGACCCTCTATTACCCCAACATCACAGCCTAACAACTACACACTTTACACACTCAATACCACCTCTCTGACAGTAGGAAAACACCTTGAAACATGTGTATTTGGCACTTGCAGTGAGGAGAGCTTGTCACCAGCAGTGAATTTGGCCCTTGTAGTAAGTTGAGGTTGGCACCAACATTTGTTTTGAAAATCAGGGTGGATTGAGCCTCTAACCAGCAGAGTTTGGGCAAATTCATGGTGGAGGGAGCCTCTAAAAACCCCAGTTTGGACCAATTCATGGTGGAGGGAGCCTCTAACCAGCCCAGTTTGGGCAAATTCATGGTGGAGGGAGCCTCTAAAAAACCCAGTTTGGACCAATTCATGGTGGAGGGAGCCTCTAACCAGCCCAGTTTGGGCAAATTCATGGTGGAGGGAGCCTCTAACCAGCCCAGTTTGGACCAATTAATGGTGGAGGGAGCCTCTAACCAGCCCAGTTTGGACCAATTAATGGTGGAGGGAGCCTCTAACCAGCCCAGTTTGGACCAATTCATGGTGGAGGGAGCCTCTAACCACCCCAGTTTGGACCAATTCATGGTGGAGGGAGCCTCTAAACAGCCCAGTTTGGGCAAATTCATGGTGGAGGGAGCCTCTAAAAAACCCAGTTTGGACCAATTCATGGTGGAGGGAGCCTCTAACCAGCCCAGTTTGGACCAATTAATGGTGGAGGGAGCCTCTAAACAGCCAAGTTTGGACCAATTCATGGTGGAGGGAGCCTCTAAAAACCCCAGTTTGGACCAATTCATGGTGGAGGGAGCCTCTAACCAGCCCAGTTTGGGCAAATTCATGGTGGAGGGAGCCTCTAAACAGCCCAGTTTGGGCAAATTCATGGTGGAGGGAGCCTCTAACCAGCCCAGTTTGGACCAATTAATGGTGGAGGGAGCCTCTAACCAGCCCAGTTTGGACCAATTAATGGTGGAGGGAGCCTCTAACCACCCCAGTTTGGACCAATTCATGGTGGAGGGAGCCTCTAACCAGCCCAGTTTGGACCAATTCATGGTGGAGGGAGCCTCTAAAAAACCCAGTTTGGACCAATTCATGGTGGAGGGAGCCTCTAACCAGCCCAGTTTGGACCAATTAATGGTGGAGGGAGCCTCTAAACAGCCAAGTTTGGACCAATTCATGGTGGAGGGAGCCTCTAAAAACCCCAGTTTGGACCAATTCATGGTGGAGGGAGCCTCTAAAAAACCCAGTTTGGACCAATTCATGGTGGAGGGAGCCTCTAACCAGCCCAGTTTGGGCAAATTCATGGTGGAGGGAGCCTCTAACCAGCCCAGTTTGGACCAATTAATGGTGGAGGGAGCCTCTAACCAGCCCAGTTTGGACCAATTAATGGTGGAGGGAGCCTCTAACCACCCCAGTTTGGACCAATTCATGGTGGAGGGAGCCTCTAAACAGCCCAGTTCGGGCAAATTCATGGTGGAGGGAGCCTCTAAAAAACCCAGTTTGGACCAATTCATGGTGGAGGGAGCCTCTAACCAGCCCAGTTTGGACCAATTAATGGTGGAGGGAGCCTCTAAACAGCCAAGTTTGGACCAATTCATGGTGGAGGGAGCCTCTAAAAACCCCAGTTTGGACCAATTCATGGTGGAGGGAGCCTCTAACCAGCCCAGTTTGGGCAAATTCATGGTGGAGGGAGCCTCTAAACAGCCCAGTTTGGGCAAATTCATGGTGGAGGGAGCCTCTAACCAGCCCAGTTTGGACCAATTAATGGTGGAGGGAGCCTCTAACCAGCCCAGTTTGGACCAATTAATGGTGGAGGGAGCCTCTAACCAGCCCAGTTTGGACCAATTAATGGTGGAGGGAGCCTCTAACCACCCCAGTTTGGACCAATTCATGGTGGAGGGAGCCTCTAACCAGCCCAGTTTGGACCAATTAATGGTGGAGGGAGCCTCTAAACAGCCAAGTTTGGACCAATTCATGGTGGAGGGAGCCTCTAAAAAACCCAGTTTGGACCAATTCATGGTGGAGGGAGCCTCTAACCAGCCCAGTTTGGACCAATTAATGGTGGAGGGAGCCTCTAAACAGCCAAGTTTGGACCAATTCATGGTGGAGGGAGCCTCTAAAAACCCCAGTTTGGACCAATTCATGGTGGAGGGAGCCTCTAACCAGCCCAGTTTGGACCAATTAATGGTGGAGGGAGCCTCTAACCAGCCCAGTTTGGACCAATTAATGGTGGAGGGAGCCTCTAACCACCCCAGTTTGGACCAATTCATGGTGGAGGGAGCCTCTAAACAGCCCAGTTTGGGCAAATTCATGGTGGAGGGAGCCTCTAAAAAACCCAGTTTGGACCAATTCATGGTGGAGGGAGCCTCTAACCAGCCCAGTTTGGACCAATTAATGGTGGAGGGAGCCTCTAAACAGCCAAGTTTGGACCAATTCATGGTGGAGGGAGCCTCTAAAAACCCCAGTTTGGACCAATTCATGGTGGAGGGAGCCTCTAACTAGCCCAGTTTGGACCAATTAATGGTGGAGGGAGCCTCTAACCAGCCCAGTTTGGACCAATTAATGGTGGAGGGAGCCTCTAACCACCCCAGTTTGGACCAATTCATGGTGGAGGGAGCCTCTAAACAGCCCAGTTTGGGCAAATTCATGGTGGATGGAGCCTCTAAAAAACCCAGTTTGGACCAATTCATGGTGGAGGGAGCCTCTAACCAGCCCAGTTTGGACCAATTAATGGTGGAGGGAGCCTCTAAACAGCCAAGTTTGGACCAATTCATGGTGGAGGGAGCCTCTAAAAACCCCAGTTTGGACCAATTCATGGTGGAGGGAGCCTCTAACCAGCCCAGTTTGGGCAAATTCATGGTGGAGGGAGCCTCTAAACAGCCCAGTTTGGGCAAATTCATGGTGGAGGGAGCCTCTAACCAGCCCAGTTTGGACCAATTAATGGTGGAGGGAGCCTCTAACCAGCCCAGTTTGGACCAATTCATGGTGGAGGGAGCCTCTAACCAGCCCAGTTTGGACCAATTCATGGTGGAGGGAGCCTCTAACCAGCCCAGTTTGGACCAATTCATGGTGGAGGGAGCCTCTAAAAAACCCAGTTTGGACCAATTCATGGTGGAGGGAGCCTCTAAACAGCCCAGTTTGGGCAAATTCATGGTGGAGGGAGCCTCTAAAAAACCCAGTTTGGACCAATTCATGGTGGAGGGAGCCTCTAACCAGCCCAGTTTGGACCAATTAATGGTGGAGGGAGCCTCTAAACAGCCAAGTTTGGACCAATTCATGGTGGAGGGAGCCTCTAAAAACCCCAGTTTGGACCAATTCATGGTGGAGGGAGCCTCTAACCAGCCCAGTTTGGACCAATTAATGGTGGAGGGAGCCTCTAACCAGCCCAGTTTGGACCAATTAATGGTGGAGGGAGCCTCTAACCACCCCAGTTTGGACCAATTCATGGTGGAGGGAGCCTCTAAACAGCCAAGTTTGGACCAATTCATGGTGAAGGGAGCCTCTAAAAACCCGTTTGGACCAATTCATGGTGGAGGGAGCCTCTAACCAGCCCAGTTTGGGCAAATTCATGGTGGAGGGAGCCTCTAAACAGCCAAGTTTGGGCAAATTCATGGTGGAGGGAGCCTCTAACCAGCCCAGTTTGGACCAATTAATGGTGGAGGGAGCCTCTAACCAGCCCAGTTTGGACCAATTAATGGTGGAGGGAGCCTCTAACCACCCCAGTTTGGACCAATTCATGGTGGAGGGAGCCTCTAAACAGCCAAGTTTGGACCAATTCATGGTGGAGGGAGCCTCTAAAAACCCCAGTTTGGACCAATTCATGGTGGAGGGAGCCTCTAACCAGCCCAGTTTGGACCAATTAATGGTGGAGGGAGCCTCTAAACAGCCAAGTTTTGGGAAATTCATGGTGGAGGGAGCCTCTAACCAGCCCAGTTTGGACCAATTCATGGTGGAGGGAGCCTCTAACCAGCCCAGTTTGGACCAATTAATGGTGGAGGGAGCCTCTAACCACCCCAGTTTGGACCAATTCATGGTGGAGGGAGCCTCTAAACAGCCAAGTTTGGACCAATTCATGGTGGAGGGAGCCTCTAAAAACCCCAGTTTGGACCAATTCATGGTGGAGGGAGCCTCTAACCAGCCCAGTTTGGGCAAATTCATGGTGGAGGGAGCCTCTAAACAGCCCAGTTTGGGCAAATTCATGGTGGAGGGAGCCTCTAAAAAACCCAGTTTGGACCAATTCATGGTGGAGGGAGCCTCTAACCAGCCCAGTTTGGACCAATTAATGGTGGAGGGAGCCTCTAAACAGCCAAGTTTGGACCAATTCATGGTGGAGGGAGCCTCTAAAAACCCCAGTTTGGACCAATTCATGGTGGAGGGAGCCTCTAACCAGCCCAGTTTGGGCAAATTCATGGTGGAGGGAGCCTCTAAACAGCCCAGTTTGGGCAAATTCATGGTGGAGGGAGCCTCTAACCAGCCCAGTTTGGACCAATTAATGGTGGAGGGAGCCTCTAACCAGCCCAGTTTGGACCAATTAATGGTGGAGGGAGCCTCTAACCAGCCCAGTTTGGACCAATTAATGGTGGAGGGAGCCTCTAACCACCCCAGTTTGGATCAATTCATGGTGGAGGGAGCCTCTAACCAGCCCAGTTTGGACCAATTCATGGTGGAGGGAGCCTCTAAAAAACCCAGTTTGGACCAATTCATGGTGGAGGGAGCCTCTAAACAGCCCAGTTTGGGCAAATTCATGGTGGAGGGAGCCTCTAAACAGCCCAGTTTGGGCAAATTCATGGTGGAGGGAGCCTCTAACCAGCCCAGTTTGGACCAATTAATGGTGGAGGGAGCCTCTAACCAGCCCAGTTTGGACCAATTCATGGTGGAGGGAGCCTCTAAACAGCCCAGTTTTGGCAAATTCATGGTGGAAGGAGCCTCTAACCAGCAGAGTTGTGGGAAAGCAGGGTGGAGGGAGCCTCTAACCAGCAGAGTTGGTGGAAATCAGGGTGGAGGGAGCCTCTAACCAGCAGAGTTGGGGGAAATCATGTTGGAGGGAGCCTAGTATTAGCAGAATTGTGCAACGCTTATGGTGGATGAGTATGAGGATGCGGAGGAATTGGAGAGGTTGAGTACAGACATGGAGTTTCATGTTGGGGTGCTTTACACAGGTGGGCACAAAAATGAAGGCTCTATCCAGTGGTGGTTCATTTTTATCAAAGTGAGCCGGTCGGCACTCTCAGCTGACAGACGGGTGCGCTTGTCAGTGATGATGCCACCGGCTGCACTGAACACCCTCTCAGATAGGACGCTGGCGGCAGGACAGGACAGCACCTCCAAGGAATATAGGGCAAGTTCAAGCCACAGGTCCAACTTCGACACCCAATACGTGTAGGGCGCAGAGGGGTCGGAGAGGACAGGGCTGTGGTCGGAAAGGTATTCCCGCAACATGCGCCTATACTTCTCACGCCTGGTGACACTAGGACCCTCCGTGGCGGCACTTTGGCGAGGGGGTGCCATCAAGGTGTCCCAGACCTTAGACAGTGTGCCCCTCGTTTGTGTGGACCGGTGAGAACTTGGTTGCCTACTGGAGGAACTGCCCTCCCTGCCGCCAACGTCACATGCTGGAAACATCTCCATCATATTCTGCACCAATTGCCTGTGGCAAGCATTGATGCGATTGGCCCTCCCCTCTACCGGAATAAAAGACGAGATGTTGTTTTTATACCGGGGGTCAAGGATAGCAAAGATCCAGTACTGGTTGTCCTCCATGATTTTGACAATACGCTTGTCGGTTGTAAAGCACCCCAACATGAACTCAGCCATGTCTGCCACAGTGTTAGTTGGCATGACTCCTCTGGCCCCACCGGAAAGTTCAATCTCCATTTCCTCCTCATCCTCCATGTCTACCCATCCGCGCTGCAACAATGGGACGATTCGAAGTTGCCCGGAAGCCTCCTGTATCACCATCACATCATCAGACAACTCTTCTTCCTCCTCCTCCTCCTCCTCCATTAAACGCAGTGAAGCGGACAGATGTGTGGACCTACTCTCCAGCTGTGACGGATCGGATGCTATCCCTAACTCCTCTGTGTGATCTGAGTTATCCCTGATGTCAATCAGGGATTCTCTCAGAACACACAAGAGCGGGATTGTAAGGCTCACCATCGCATCCTCAGAGCTCACCCTCCTTGTGGACTCCTCAAAGACCCGTAGGATGTCACAAAGGTCTCTCATCCATGGCCACTCATGGATGTGAAACTGAGGCAGCTGACTTTGTGGCACCCTAGGGTTTTGTAGCTGGTATTCCATCAAAGGTCTCTGCTGCTCAACCACTCTATTCAACATCTGAAACGTTGAGTTCCAGCGTGTGGGGACGTCGCACAAAAGCCGGTGTTGTGGCACATGCAGGCGTTGCTGGAGAGATTTTAAGCTAGCAGCGGCTACTGTCGACTTGCGAAAGTGGGCGCACATGCGCCGCACTTTCACCAGTAGCTCTGGAACATTGGGGTAGCTCTTTAGGAAACGTTGCACCACTAGGTTGAAGACGTGGGCCAGGCATGGAACATGTTGGAGTCCGGCAAGCTCCAGAGCTGCTACCAGGTTCCGGCCGTTATCACAAACGACCATGCCTGGGCCCAGGTGCAGCGGCTCAAACCATATTGCCGTCTCATCGAGGAGGGCATCCCTCACCTCGGAGGCAGTGTGCTGTCTGTCCCCCAAGCTGATCAGCTTCAGCACAGCCTGCTGACGTCTACCAACGCCAGTGCTGCAACGTTTCCAACTCGTAGCTGGGGTCAATCTAACAGCGGAGGAGGAGGCGGTGGCGGAGGAGGAGGCGGTGGCGGAGGAGGAGGCGGTAGAGGAGGAGGAGGAGGGGGGTGTTCTTCTCGTGTCCCTGCCAGGAATGTTAGGCGGGGAGACGAGGTACACCGGGCCAGTTTGGGAAGCAGTCCCAGCCTCAACTACATTCACCCAGTGTGCCGTCAGTGAAATGTAGCGTCCCTGTCCGCATGCACTTGTCCACGCGTCGGTGGTCAAGTGGACCTTTGTGCAAAGCGCGGAACTAAGGGCCCGCCTGATGTTGAGTGACACGTGCTGGTGCAAGGCGGGGACGGCACACCGGGAGAAGTAGTGACGGCTAGGGACGGCATAGCGAGGTGCCGCAGTTGCCATCAGGTCCAGGAAGGCGGGAGTTTCAACAAGCCGGAACGCCAACATCTCCTGGGCCAGCAGTTTAGCGATGTTGGCGTTCAAGGCTTGCGCGTGTGGGTGGTTAGCAGTGTATTTCTGCCGCCGCTCCAATGTCTGAGAGATGGTGGGTTGTTGTAAAGAAACGCCTGATGGTGCCTTTGATGGTGCAGGAGAAGGAGATAAGACAGGACCAGGGGAGGATGAGGTAGAAGTCAACAAAGTGGCGGAGGCAGATGAAGTGGTGTCCTGGCTCGTCCTCTGGAGTGCATCGCCAGCACAGTCAGCAGTGGCAGTGGCAGAGGCAGAGGCAGTGGCAGAGGCAGTGGCAGTGGCGTGAACGGCAGGCGGCCTTTGTCCTGCCGTTGCTGCCTGCCACTGATTCCAGTGCTTGGATTCCAAATGACGGCGCATTGAAGTGGTGGACAGGTTGCTCTTCTCAGAGCCCCTAATCAATTTCGAGAGGCAAATTGTGCAGACAACACTATATCTGTCCTCGGCGCATTCCTTGAAAAAACTCCACACCTTCGAGAAACGTGCCCTCGAGGTGGGAGTTTTTCGGGGCTGGGTACGAACTGGAACATCTTGGGAGATTCCGGGTGTGGCCTGGCTTCGCCTAAGCTGCTGACCTCTGCCTCTGCCTCTAGCTACCCTTTTTGGTGCTGCACCTGCCTCAACATCCACACTACTTTCCCCGCTTGACATCCCCCCTGTCCAGGTCGGGTCAGTGTCCTCATCATCCACCACTTCCTCTTCCAACTCCTGTCTCATCTCCTCCTCCCGCACAATGCGCCGGTCAACTGGATGCCCTGACGGCAACTGCGTCACATCATCGTCGATGAGGGTGGGTTGCTGGTCATCCACCACCAAATCGAACGGAGATGGAGGAGACTCTAGTGTTTGAGCATCTGGACACAGATGCTCCTCTGTTAGGTTCGTGGAATCGTGACGTGGAGAGGCAGGTTGAGGGACAATGAAAGGAGCGGAGAACAGCTCTGGGGAGCAGGGACAGTTTGGGTTATTGTTCTGTAAAGCTTCGGAATTTTGGGAGGAAGGAAGACAAGACTGTTGGGTAATAGGAGGAGAGGAGGCAGAGTCTGACTGGCTGCTGGACAATGTGCTGTAAGCGTTCTCTGACAGCCATTGCAAGACCTGTTCCTGGTTCTCGGGCCTACTAAGGTTTGTACCCTGCAGTTTAGTTAATGTGGCAAGCAACCCTGGCACTGTGGAGTGGCGCAATGCTTGCTGCCCCACAGGAGTAGGCACGGGACGCCCTGTGGCTTCACTGCTACCTTGCTCCCCAGAACCATTCCCCCGACCTCGCCCACGGCCTCGTCCACGTCCCTTTCCGGGAGCCTTGCGCATTTTGAATTCCTAGTTAGAAATTGGCACTGTATACCAGTAGTAAAAATTGTGGGTGCACGTAACCCCAATATATTCTTTGAATTCCCAGTCAGACACTGGCACTATATGGCAGTAGCAAGAAATGAGGGTATTTGTATTCCCAATATACTCTTTAAATTCCCAGTCAGACAATGGCACTGTATACCAGTAGTAAAAATTGTGGGTGCACGTAACCCCAATATATTCTTTGAATTCCCAGTCAGAAACTGGCACTATATGGCAGTAGCAAGAAATGAGGGTATTTGTATTCCCAATATACTCTTTGAATTCCCAGTCAGACAATGGCACTGTATACCAGTAGTAAAAATTGTGGGTGCACGTAACCCCAATATATTCTTTGAATTACCAGTCAGAAACTGGCACTATATGGCAGTAGCAAGAAATGAGGGTATTTATAACCCCAATATATTCTTTGAATTCCCAGTCAGACAATGGCACTGTATACCAGTAGTAAAAATTGTGGGTGCACGTAACCCCAATATATTCTTTGAATTCCCAGTCAGAAACTGGCACTATATGGCAGTAGCAAGAAATGAGGGTATTTATAACCCCAATATATTCTTTGAATTCCCAGTCAGACAATGGCACTGTATACCAGTAGTAAAAATTGTGGGTGCACGTAACCCCAATATATTCTTTGAATTCCCAGTCAGAAACTGGCACTATATGGCAGTAGCAAGAAATGAGGGTATTTGTATTCCCAATATACTCTTTGAATTCCCAGTCAGACAATGGCACTGTATACCAGTAGTAAAAATTGTGGGTGCACGTAACCCCAATATATTCTTTGAATTACCAGTCAGAAACTGGCACTATATGGCAGTAGCAAGAAATGAGGGTATTTATAACCCCAATATATTCTTTGAATTCCCAGTCAGACAATGGCACTGTATACCAGTAGTAAAAATTGTGGGTGCACGTAACCCCAATATATTCTTTGAATTCCCAGTCAGAAACTGGCACTATATGGCAGTAGCAAGAAATGAGGGTATTTGTATTCCCAATATACTCTTTGAATTCCCAGTCAGACAATGGCACTGTATACCAGTAGTAAAAATTGTGGGTGCACGTAACCCCAATATATTCTTTGAATTACCAGTCAGAAACTGGCACTATATGGCAGTAGCAAGAAATGAGGGTATTTATAACCCCAATATATTCTTTGAATTCCCAGTCAGACAATGGCACTGTATACCAGTAGTAAAAATTGTGGGTGCACGTAACCCCAATATATTCTTTGAATTCCCAGTCAGAAACTGGCACTATATGGCAGTAGCAAGAAATGAGGGTATTTGTATTCCCAATATACTCTTTGAATTCCCAGTCAGACAATGGCACTGTATACCAGTAGTAAAAATTGTGGGTGCACGTAACCCCAATATATTCTTTGAATTACCAGTCAGAAACTGGCACTATATGGCAGTAGTAAGAAATGAGGGTATTTATAACCCCAATATATTCTTTGAATTCCCAGTCAGACAATGGCACTGTATACCAGTAGTAAAAATTGTGGGTGCACGTAACCCCAATATATTCTTTGAATTCCCAGTCAGAAACTGGCACTATATGGCAGTAGCAAGAAATGAGGGTATTTGTATTCCCAATATACTCTTTGAATTCCCAGTCAGACAATGGCACTGTATACCAGTAGTAAAAATTGTGGGTGCACGTAACCCCAATATATTCTTTGAATTACCAGTCAGAAACTGGCACTATATGGCAGTAGCAAGAAATGAGGGTATTTATAACCCCAATATATTCTTTGAATTCCCAGTCAGACAATGGCACTGTATACCAGTAGTAAAAATTGTGGGTGCACGTAACCCCAATATATTCTTTGAATTACCAGTCAGAAACTGGCACTATATGGCAGTAGCAAGAAATGAGGGTATTTGTATTCCCAATATACTCTTTGAATTCCCAGTCAGACAATGGCACTGTATACCAGTAGTAAAAATTGTGGGTGCACGTAACCCCAATATATTCTTTGAATTACCAGTCAGAAACTGGCACTATATGGCAGTAGCAAGAAATGAGGGTATTTATAACCCCAATATATTCTTTGAATTCCCAGTCAGACAATGGCACTGTATACCAGTAGTAAAAATTGTGGGTGCACGTAACCCCAATATATTCTTTGAATTCCCAGTCAGAAACTGGCACTATATGGCAGTAGCAAGAAATGAGGGTATTTGTATTCCCAATATACTCTTTGAATTCCCAGTCAGACAATGGCACTGTATACCAGTAGTAAAAATTGTGGGTGCACGTAACCCCAATATATTCTTTGAATTACCAGTCAGAAACTGGCACTATATGGCAGTAGCAAGAAATGAGGGTATTTATAACCCCAATATATTCTTTGAATTCCCAGTCAGACAATGGCACTGTATACCAGTAGTAAAAATTGTGGGTGCACGTAACCCCAATATATTCTTTGAATTACCAGTCAGAAACTGGCACTATATGGCAGTAGCAAGAAATGAGGGTATTTGTATTCCCAATATACTCTTTGAATTCCCAGTCAGACAATGGCACTGTATACCAGTAGTAAAAATTGTGGGTGCACGTAACCCCAATATATTCTTTGAATTACCAGTCAGAAACTGGCACTATATGGCAGTAGCAAGAAATGAGGGTATTTGTATTCCCAATATACTCTTTGAATTCCCAGTCAAACAATGGCACTGTATACCAGTAGTAAAAATTGTGGGTGCACGTAACCCCAATATATTCTTTGAATTACCAGTCAGAAACTGGCACTATATGGCAGTAGCAAGAAATGAGGGTATTTATAACCCCAATATATTCTTTGAATTCCCAGTCAGACAATGGCACTGTATACCAGTAGTAAAAATTGTGGGTGCACGTAACCCCAATATATTCTTTGAATTCCCAGTCAGACACTGGCACTATATGGCAGTAGCAAGAAATGAGGGTATTTGTATTCCCAATATATTCTTTGAATTCCCAGTCAGACAATGGCACTGTATACCAGTAGTAAAAATTGTGGGTGCACGTAACCCCAATATATTCTTTGAATTACCAGTCAGAAACTGCCACTATATGGCAGTAGCAAGAAATGAGGGTATTTGTATTCCCAATATATTCTTTGAATTCCCAGTCAGACAATGGCACTGTATACCAGTAGTAAAAATTGTGGGTGCACGTAACCCCAATATATTCTTTGAATTCCCAGTCAGACACTGGCACTATATGGCAGTAGCAAGAAATGAGGGTATTTGTATTCCCAATATATTCTTTGAATTCCCAGTCAGACAATGGCACTGTATACCAGTAGTAAAAATTGTGGGTGCACGTAACCCCAATATATTCTTTGAATTACCAGTCAGAAACTGGCACTATATGGCAGTAGCAAGAAATGAGGGTATTTGTATTCCCAATATATTCTTTGAATTCCCAGTCAGACAATGGCACTGTATACCAGTAGTAAAAATTGTGGGTGCACGTAACCCCAATATATTCTTTGAATTCCCAGTCAGACACTGGCACTATATGGCAGTAGCAAGAAATGAGGGTATTTGTATTCCCAATATACTCTTTGAATTCCCAGTCAGACAATGGCACTGTATACCAGTAGTAAAAATTGTGGGTGCACGTAACCCCAATATATTCTTTGAATTACCAGTCAGAAACTGGCACTATATGGCAGTAGCAAGAAATGAGGGTATTTATAACCCCAATATATTCTTTGAATTCCCAGTCAGACAATGGCACTGTATACCAGTAGTAAAAATTGTGGGTGCACGTAACCCCAATATATTCTTTGAATTCCCAGTCAGACACTGGCACTATATGGCAGTAGCAAGAAATGAGGGTATTTGTATTCCCAATATACTCTTTGAATTCCCAGTCAGACAATGGCACTGTATACCAGTAGTAAAAATTGTGGGTGCACGTAACCCCAATATATTCTTTGAATTACCAGTCAGAAACTGGCACTATATGGCAGTAGCAAGAAATGAGGGTATTTATAACCCCAATATATTCTTTGAATTCCCAGTCAGACAATGGCACTGTATACCAGTAGTAAAAATTGTGGGTGCACGTAACCCCAATATATTCTTTGAATTCCCAGTCAGACACTGGCACTATATGGCAGTAGCAAGAAATGAGGGTATTTGTATTCCCAATATATTCTTTGAATTCCCAGTCAGACAATGGCACTGTATACCAGTAGTAAAAATTGTGGGTGCACGTAACCCCAATATATTCTTTGAATTACCAGTCAGAAACTGGCACTATATGGCAGTAGCAAGAAATGAGGGTATTTGTATTCCCAATATATTCTTTGAATTCCCAGTCAGACAATGGCACTGTATACCAGTAGTAAAAATTGTGGGTGCACGTAACCCCAATATATTCTTTGAATTCCCAGTCAGACACTGGCACTATATGGCAGTAGCAAGAAATGAGGGTATTTGTATTCCCAATATATTCTTTGAATTCCCAGTCAGACAATGGCACTGTATACCAGTAGTAAAAATTGTGGGTGCACGTAACCCCAATATATTCTTTGAATTACCAGTCAGAAACTGGCACTATATGGCAGTAGCAAGAAATGAGGGTATTTGTATTCCCAATATATTCTTTGAATTCCCAGTCAGACAATGGCACTGTATACCAGTAGTAAAAATTGTGGGTGCACGTAACCCCAATATATTCTTTGAATTCCCAGTCAGACACTGGCACTATATGGCAGTAGCAAGAAATGAGGGTATTTGTATTCCCAATATATTCTTTGAATTCCCAGTCAGACAATGGCACTGTATACCAGTAGTAAAAATTGTGGGTGTATATAGCCCCAATTCTATTGCTAGGGGACTTGCAGGGTATTTCTGGGGTGAAGGTGGGGGGGCACACCGTTGGAACGGGTATCGGGGTATATATCGGGTATACGGGAATACACTGACAGTGTATTCCATTCAGGATCCTGGGAAAGCTGGGTTGCGGCGATTGAGCCCGTCAGTGCCACGTTACACTGACAAGCTTCTCCCTGGAATTTAGCTCTTACAAGAGCTGTTGGTTGTCTTCTCCTTCCTATCCTAGCCTGTCCCTGCCTACCCAGAATCTAAGCCCTAGCTAGCTGGACGGAAACCTCCGTCCTCGGTGAATTGCAAGCTCAGAATGACGCGAACCTGGGCGGCGCTGTTCTTTTAAATTAGAGGTCACATGTATTCGGCAGCCAATGGGTTTTGCCTACTTTTTTCAACGTCACCGGTGTCGTAGTTCCTGTCCCACCTACCCTGCGCTGTTATTGGAGCAAAAAAGGCGCCAGGGAAGGTGGGAGGGGAATCGAGTAATGGCGCACTTTACCACGCGGTGTTCGATTCGATTCGAACATGCCGAACAGCCTAATATCCGATCGAACATGAGTTCGATAGAACACTGTTCGCTCATCTCTAGACAAAAACTCTATTTGTACAAAAAAAGTATCTTTTTCTGAACCTAAAAGATATACAGCAAGGTACAATAGTCCCACATTACGGAGCAGTATTGCATTACAATTAGGTGTATGATTAGCTAAATATATACAGTGTAATAACACGACTGTCTGATTAAGTAACTTCATTCTAGGAACAGAGTGATTAGGGGCAAGTGGCTGAGGGAAATGTGTATTGTATCTAAATGAATGCTGCCTACTGCATACTGATAAGTGTACGCCACTCACCTTATACTACATCAATACAGATACTTATTCACTCTCTTAATTGGGCAGAAGTGAAGTTATGTTGTTGAGACAATTGTAAGTTAAGACATACAGTAGGAGGCGCTCTTAGATGGTGCACCCAGCCACATCCATCATATGGTATTCTGAGAAAACATCTTCACCTTCAACTTTGAAGTACAGGTACTTGCAAGTACATGTGCAGGTGCAGCCTGGCAATAAGTGGACGTGCAATTTCTACCAATTCCCAGGCTGCATTTGACGTATTTGCCAGTGTTTGAAATGAGAATGTACATGTAAAATCCTGTGCAAAAGTTTCAAGCCGGTGTGAAAAAAATGTTGCAAAGTAAGAATGCTTTAAAAAAAATAAAAAAAAAATAGATTTATTAATTAGAAAAGTTTCTTTATTAATAGAATAGTGTATTTTTGTCCATTAACAATATTAAATTAATGAACAAAAGAGAATCTAAATCACATAAGTATTTGGTGTGATCGCGTTTTGCCTTCAAAACAGGGCCCGGGACATTAGAGGTCTGGTGACAGCCGCTACCGCTGCGTTTTTTTAAATTTTAATAGGCCGTTGCCAGCTGGAGTTGTGGTAACCAGGGGTAACACTGTGTAGGCTGGCTGGGTATGTAAGGTCACGTGGCAGAATATATGCAGCCATAGTGTTTCTGGTGTCCCACAACCCTAGATTCCTCTGGAATACCCGGGTGCAATGTGCAGGCAATTGACTTCTGGACACAAGGTTGGAGTAAACCAGGTAACAGTTATTTACTGAAGGATTGTGCATAAAACATCTGTAATCCTGACATACATGTGCAGAGGAAAAGTCACTTCAGATGTAAGTACAGTCAGTGGTACAAAAATGGAAGATACGTGCAATAGTTGAGTCACACTCTCCTATGGTAACTTCTGCTTGGAGCAGGCAATATACTTGGTTGCTAGGGGTGATGACTTGAGGAGTATACAGTCCAAGTAACAAGGCTTCTGCCTATGAAGAGCCTTCACACCTTGGCTCAGCGTGGAAATGTAGTTACATCTGTGGGTATAGACTGTATTATTATTATTATTATTTATTTATATAGCACCATTAATTCCATGGTGCTTTACATTTGGGGGTTACATATAATACACACAATATACAGGTAGATATAATACTAACAGTGACCGACTGGCACAGTGGGGTAGAGGGCCCTGCCCGCGAGGGCTTACAATCTATGAAGGGCTTACAATCTATGAGTGCCCAGTATAGTATAGTATAGTGTATAGTGCCCAGGCTGGCAGAACTAGTAAAGGCCTGGAACATGCAAAGGGACACTGGACATAGGATTATCCCATCTGGCTCAGAAATACCTGTAGGAAGATGCTCCTCTGGCGTGGACTGGATGACAGGAGAGAAGCTTGTCCAAGTCTTACAAGGAATCACAAGGGATTTCTGTACACGGCAGCAATCCAGCACAGGTTGTCCTCAGGATCAGGGGTTAGTAGGTTTGGCTAGGCTTAGTCTTTGGATACAACCTCTTTATAAAACACCTCAGCTGGGGCTACTGGAGAAGACTTGGCAGCTGGAGGTGCAGAGGAGAAATCTCAGGGGCTCAACTCATGACAGGAGACATGATGAGGTGATGCTGCTCTGTCTTAGCACAGGCCCCCAACTCGCTATTGAAGGAACCACACACTCTCCTAGAAGGGAGGGGTGCAAATCTAGCAGATTCTAGAACTTTCAGGGGCATCATAGATGCCATTGGCTGAAAGGATCATGTGACTGACTTTTGGCTTACCATTACAAGCAAGTAGAGATGAGCGAACACTGTTCGGATCAGCCGATCCGAACAGCACGCACCCATAGAAATGAATGTAAGCACCTGTGACGCCGGCCGCCGGCAAAGTCAGCGTCACAGGTGCTTCCATTCATTTCTTTTTTTTTTTTTTTTTTAAATGTAGATTGTGAGCCCCACATAAAGCTCACAATGTACATTTTTCCCTATCAGTATGTCTTTTTTGGAATATGGGATGGAAATCCATGCAAATACGGGGAGAACATATAAACTCCTTGCAGATGGTTTTATGCCCTTGGCGGGATTTGAACACCAGGACTCCAGCGCTGCAAGGCTGCAGTGCTAACCACTGAGCCAACGTGTGGCCCCCTTCCATTCATTTCTATGGGTGCATGCTGTTCGGATCAGCTGATCAGCTGATCCGTACAGTGTTCGCTCATCTCTACAAGCAAGGAATAAACCAATATTTATGCTGACAGATCAATATGTCATTTTGGTCATTGGGTGGCAGCAACACTATCAACCTAATGTGAGCTAATGTTGTATAATGTAATGCCAATAGGAAGCCATTGCACACTATTATATAAGGTGACAGCACTGATTAATATCCCTATGCAGAGCATTGGCCAGTGGCACACGAAGGCCCAATGTATACAGAAATAATGGCCATTATGGGACATTACAGAGTTACCCCAGCCAGTGACGAGCCCTATTTACTTACCGATCCTGGCAGGGGCCGGGATCAGTAAGTGACGCCATGGGCCCCACAAACACTATTATTATACTCGGGGGTCTGAATAGACCCCCGAATATAATGATCGGAGGCCCAGGAGAGGTGAGGGAACATAAAAAACACTGTTACTTACCTCTCCGCGCTCCAGACAGGCTTCGGGCCTAGTTGTGAGACGTGCCTGACGTCAGATGAAAGCGTTCATTGCACTGTCAACAGAATCAGTCCCTGTTCACATGGTAGAATCTGGCACTGATTTTGCAGCGGATTTCACGCTCAAATCAGCGGCAGATTCTTCTCTCATTCTGACTTCCATTGAAAAACAATTAGTGCAGGATGCTGATTCGGAGGCTGTGGCCTGAGACTCACCCCTCATTAGATCCATATATTTGGGCCTAATCAGCACTGGAAAGCTGCAAGGGCTGCTGATGTTCTGTATCCACCACCATGAGCTGGAGGCAGAAAATAAAGAGGAATTCGAGGCAGAACTCTGCCTAAAATTCCTCTTTACTTTCTGATGTCTGAACAGGTTCTATCTACTTGTATGGAATGGACTGTATTACACTCCACTTCATTAGGTTTCTCGTCAGCAATAAAAAAAAAACCTAAAACACCCAATTGCACATGGGTTGCTTCAAAACTGGCCCACCGAGCTTCTGTTGCCCAGGGGACCACAAAAACCTGTAGCCGACCGGGGGGGTGGGGGGGGGGGGTGGAGGGGCACATTAGACTGGGGAGAGATAAAGGGGGACATTAAACTGGTGGTAGATGTAGGCGGTCCATTAAACTGGGAGCGGATGGAGAGCAATAAAATTGGGGGAAGGGGAGGGGGGCAATTAAGCTGAAGGCAGATGAAGGAGAGCATTAAAAGGGGAAACATTAAATTGGTGGCAGATTCTGACCGTGGTCATGTGATTTGCAGTTCATGGTCATGTGATGGACACAAAGGTGCAAAGCTTGTTATAGTCACAGTGCAGTAATCAGAGGTCTGCCTGGTAATAAGCTGTGTGTTCTTCACATGACCATGGATTGCAAATCACATGACCATGGTCAAAATTATATCCAGTAGAAGTAACAGAATGAATGACAGCAAGCAGAGATCTAGAAAACCGTGAGGAATTGATACAAAAAGTATATTGGAAAATTGTATATCTTTTCATTATGGAAACAATAACATTTATCTCAGTATTGGTCTGAAAGTGGCCAACCCCTTTAAGTAATGTGTGCTACAAGAGGTCATCCATGGGATCTCCAGTCACAATGGAAAACCAAAGTTACAACGGAAAGCCAATTCTATGCAAAAGTATTGAAAACAAATCAATGTAAGATTTTGTATGATGCAAAAATATTTAGTTATTTTGAAATGATTTGGGGCCAATTTAGGTTACAAACATTCCGGGCATTAAGGGGTAAAAACATTTCTCACACTATTTTGCATAGTTTCAATTGACAGTTCAGAGGGGAAAAAAAAGTATTTTATTCTGTTGTTTTTTTTTTGTTTTGTTTTTTTTTTTTTAGTTGGCAGAGCATTAAAAATATGGTTTAAGAGACGGCAACAGCAAAAACGAAAAGACCTTGGTAAAAGCAGAGAATGAAAAAAAGTGACAGAAATCAGATAGGTGAAGATGATTACAGAAATCTCTGAGTGCGCGATACAGAACCCACTTCTTCTATATGGCAGGAACGAGATAAGCAAAAGGACAAATCATTTTACAAGGACCACTAGAGGGCGATGCACCACCATGGTTTCTCTCGAATGCGTATCTGATTTTTTTTTTTTTTTTAGAGAACATGGCATGAACTCTTCCTGAAAATCTTGACAACGATTAAGCAGTAACTAGCAGTAATGGAATAGTAAGCTGCACTTAAGGGAAACTCTAATGAGACAGTTCACAAATTGTACGCTTTACTTCAGGCAAAAGGAAATGAATCTTTATACGATCCCTTGCATTAGTCCTGCCTCAGACTTCCTCTGCCATTTTTTGGGTGTCAATTTGCAATTTTAAACTTTACAAATCCGTTCATCATTTGTCCCCTATCTATAGGTCATCTGTTCCGGTGGGTGAATTTGATCTTAGCTGTAACAGTATCATCCACTTTGCTGTAGGGAGACTTGTCCTTTCTTATCTTTCTTCTAAGATCAAGATTTCTAAATAAGATGGTGCCAGATGGCGAGCACTGAAATGCAGAAACTTTGGTGTTACTCTGTTAACAGTGGTCAAAGTTGACCATTTAGTACTACTCATCTTAGGATATCTCAATCCAAGGAGAGCATAAGGCTGAGTTCACACGGGGTATTTTGGTCAGGATTTTGAGGCGATATCTGCCTCGAAATCCTGACCAAAAAGACGGCTCCCATTGAAATCATTGGGAGTCGGTCTGTTCTTTTTTCCGGGAGCCGACTGAAGAACAGACATGCTCATTCTTCAGGCGGCAGCGCCTCGCGAATCCGCCTGAAGACACTCCCTCCTCCCGACTAGGCCCATTCATTTGGGCCTAATCCGTAGCGGAGTGCGCAACTGCATCGGCACCTAGTCGTGGCTACCCGTGTTCTGGACCGGAGCCTGAAGTAGCCTCCACCTCAGGTTCCAGACCAAAAAACCCTGTGTGAACCCAGCCTTAATCATCTCATGGTTGTAGGAGCTTGGTCAAGATCCACCCAGAACTCCTGCAGCTTGTCTCATGTAATAACTTCCACCTGGGTGAGGAAGCTCAGTCTACAAATATAACTTTAATGTGCAAGAATAACACCACAGTATCACACCTCTGCGCTGCTTCCTTCATAATACTTCCTATCACTTACACCTTGTTCACACCATAATTTGTTTACAGTTGTCTGTGTGAAAAACATAAATTGATGGTGTACAAATTAATGTATATACTCATTAACCTCAAAACTATAAAAAGACATATAAACTACGCAACACTCAATAACTTACACACGTCACATAAATAAATGGACATGTGAATATTATGATCATTGGTGAAACCAAAGGGCCAAAGAAGAGTGGACAGTGAGGCAGGCCGCATCCCGTGTATGTGAATGGGGTTTCTCGATATTATAGAAATTTCTGCACAGATTTCTGGCAATTGTTTTTAGTCATGGATGTAAGTGCTCTGTCACTTATTCTGGTGGAAAACAAAAGGATTAGCCTGTACGAGCATTTGCATTTAACATGAAAGTGTTAATAACAAAGATAATCCAACCATTTATATTAAAAATATAGGTATTTTTTAGATACCGTATATACTCGAGTATAAGCCGACCCCCCCTAATTTTACCACAAAAAACTGGGAAAACTTATTGACTCGAGTATAAGCCGAGGGGGGGAAATGCAGCAGCTACTGGAAAATTTCAAAAATTAAAATGGTTTTTGGGTGCAGTAGTTGCTGGATGCTGGGGAAGGGGAGGGGGTGTTTTGGTTGTCTGTCTGCCCCTTCCCCGAGCATGAGGACTGTTTGTTTTTTTCCCCCACGTGGAATTCAGCCTGGTTGAATATAGGGTATCTATTGCGGCTGGTCATAGCCCCCCCAAAATAAAATAAAATAAATAAATGAATGAAAAATATTTTCTTTTTGCTTGACTCAAGTATAAGCCGAGGGGGGCTTTTTCAGCACAATAACATGCTTAAGAATTCGGCTTATACTCGAGTATATACTTAGAGATTAGAGGTGAGCAAGTGGTATTCGATCAAATACTTCGCTCCCATAGGAATGCGTGTAAGCAGCCGAACGCCAAGGGGTTAAGCGCAGTGAATATTCGATGCGTTTAATCCCTTAGTGTTTGGCCACTTACACGCATTCCTATGGAAGCGAGGTATTGATTGAATACTACTCGCTCATCTCAATTAGAGATGATTTTAGCTCATGATTTTTAACAGGTGCTAAGTAGAAGTTGAAGTTTTGAGGTTCTGTAGCCACAAAGAAAATTGATTTAAGCAATGGTGTCCACGTCATATTAATGAACTATCAGGATACCTATCCCCTAAATAAAGAACTGCAGTAAAGGACTAGACTCTACCGGAGGAAAAGCTTAGAAATTCACCTCTTGCCTGGAGTTCCACTTTACAGCATCTATAATTCATGATTTTATAAATGTCATACCTGTTATGAAGTAACTCAGCTCAGCATTTAATCCTGTATCAGCATCTGAACAATTCAGACGTGCCACAATGAAATCTCGAGGTACGCTCTCCGCTAGTGAGATGTTGTACAGAGTAGGGTAAAATGTAGGGCTTTCATCATTGATATCCAAAACTAAAAACAGAAAGAAAAAAAATTCAGAAATAGAAAAAAAATTCTACTTAATTAATATGTAGGGCTCATGCAAAGAGCTGATACTGGATATGTGCATTGAGTCTTTATTGCAGTTACATTGCCAGGAGGTTCTGTCATATCTTAAGCTAGCCAAACACGTGATAGATTTATTTGCAGATCCTTGGAAAATTAGGGCGGGTTCACACCAGCGCCCAGTCTCCGCTTTGCGGGTTTCCGTCTTCTGCCTGAGAAACTGGACAGGAGATGAAAACCCGGCAGTCAATTTTTAAACCCATTCACTTGAATGGGTTTGCAAAGTGGCCGACCGTGAGAGTCTTCTGGCACCGCGAAACACAAAATCCTGCATGTTCGACTTTGTGTCCGGTTTAAAAAAACGGTTTCGCCGTGGAGAGGCACAAAACGCTCACAGGCGGCCACTTTGCAAACCAGTTCAAGTGAATGGGTTTGAAAACGGACTGCCGGGTTTCCGTCTCCTGTCATTTCTCGAGCAGAAGACGGAAACCCGCAAAGCATAGCCCGGGCGCAGGTGTGAACATGCCCTTAACCTAATTTTGTTAGTGTATGACCACCACAGACATCAGTTTTTACAGGTATTCCGATTTAGTTTATTAGATTGTTTAGTAGGTTTGAGCCGATCTTGAGATTTCAGGATCGTTTTTAAAATGGGATTTTTTCATTTTCAAATGGGAATCATTTTCCAGCGAATCCTGATCCCGATCGCAATTATGAAATTTTCTCGATCGGGATCCGATCTTTCCCGATCCTGATCGCTCAACTCTGTTGTCTAGCTTTAATTGTCTCTGTAGATAATCTACTCTAGAATCAATACTTTTAGAGGAGAATTTCTCTGTACATATCATATATGATAAAGCATGCCTCCATTTTTCTATTTTCCAATAGAACACGGTTCAGAGTTGTAATGGGAGGCGCAACAAGGTGTGTGAGGCATCCTCTGTAATGACTCCAATTTCATACCTAGGTTTGTGGCATGTTCTGTTGACCCTAGAATTTTTCTATATCTTAGCAGTATCACCTCTGTTCTAAAGTTTAGCCACCAAACATTGGGGCATTACTTCTGTGACAAGTACACGAATCCCAATACTCCACATGTACAGGAATAAACTTTTCACGTAATTTTACGGACGTAAAAATACAGGCGTATTTTACTATAGAACTCAATGGAAACATCTTTTTACGGCCATAAAAATAAGCACAAAATAAGCACAAAAAACGCCTCGCGTTACTCCGTGTGAATGGACCCTAATGTGTTAAGTTTACAACTTATCACCTGTGTATAGGATAGGTAATAAATGTCTGTTTGATTGGAGACGGAACCCTGGGAGCCTTATGATCACAAAAACAAAACCTGTCTGAATGAAGTGGTGGTCTTACAGGAAGAATACTGCTTCATTCATTTGTATGGGTATCCTAAAGAGAAGCTGAGTGTTGCACCCAGCTTTCAACTGCAGTTACTCAGACCAAAAAGGAGCAGTAGCTTGCATGCACAACAGCCACTTCATTCTAACAGTGGAGCAAGGGACCCACATTTTTATGATCACTGGGTGTCCCGAGGGTGAAAACACCATCCATAAGTCACTTAACAATCCTGTGGGTAGGTGATCTTGTCAAAATCCCTTTAAGTAGGAATCTTAGCAATTATCAATACACTGGACTAAGCATTATGATCGCTATACCACAATTTATGGCTTGTTATTGAATTATTAAACATTAAACAATATATAAATTCATTGTGCTAAACTTTGCAGAAATCCACGTCTTGAGTGGCAAAAATGTCTTCCTTATGTATTGGAATTTGGTTCATATTGCTGGTTACAAGCTTAAATTACAGTTAAAGGGATTCTATCATTGGGAAAACAGGGGGGGAGGTGAGAGCAGGGAAGACTGAGGAGTCATCATCATAAGCAGCAGCCTCCCTGCTCTCACCTCCCCCTGTTTACACACAGGACACAGTGCTCAGTGAACTTCCGGAGTGCACCGTGCTCGCTAATTAGCATATAAAAAAAAGTGGGCTAATTAAAAAATGGCTGGGAGGATTAACAAATAAAAGGCATGACTGGAATAGCCTTTCTAAAGGCTATACAAATATATGCTTAGTTAAAAGTGAGTTTTCTCAATGATAGAATCCCTTTAATACAATAAAGCAATGTTAATACAATGTAAAAGAAATGTCCCTAATAAAATCAACGAATGGATATGATAGATAAACTATTGAGACAAGTCAACGTTGTTAGCCCCATTGCAGCATATACTGCAATACTGAAATTAAAACCTATAACTTCTAACTTGTAAGAGATACCTATTCGATATACCTATATTGAAAGATTATCTTATCTTATCTTATCTTATTCATTCACTTGTATCTCTGCCATGTGTTAACTAAAGTTATTGGGATAACGTCACTCCTTGAGGAGAGTCCACCTTGTCAGGTATGTGTAGTCTTACAAAAAGCCATTTTAGCACCACTGTGGGGGATTATGGGAAGAATATGCAAATCTGTTTCCCAAGATGTAAATAGGGAAACAGTGCCTTTGTTTGCTGCCAAGTCAGTTTTCCCTAGGCTGTGCTGATGAGATCCAATCAGATCGAAACAGCGCTGTCCACAGCTGGGATACTGACTTGGCAAAATCCCGCATCATTTCAGCAAAGGCTTGTGGGAAAGTCGGGCATGAGGCCCCTAGAGGGCAGCAAACAGAGGCACTGTTTCCCTATTTACATCTTGAGAAATAGATTTGCATGTGTTAACTAAGTGAAGGCAGAAATGAAAGAATGACGCACAAATATACATAAAAAAAACATGAATACCAGAGTTATTTATGAAAAGAAAAAATCCCTGTATAGGAATGAGAAGATTACCTCGAACCATAAGTGTACTGGTTGAGCTTTTAGATGGAGATCCAGCATCACTGGCTACTACACGGAGATAATATTCTGCAATCCTCTCTCTGTCTAGAACAGTTGTAGATGTGACTAATCCGCTTGTACTGTTTATAATAAAGTCCATCCGTGGCATTCCAACCTGCATTCGGTACGTCACTTGACCATTCAGTCCTTCATCTAGGTCAACAGCCACCACCTATTATTTAGGTTTTTATAATGGAAAAATAACAGGCTTCTTTAGTTACAAAATATCACAGAGCATCTTTTACACTTACATGAGTGAGAATTTAACAACATTTTCTCCTGTTTACTGCTGAATATTTAACAGCGCAGGATGTAAAAAGTGCAAGAAGTTTACATATTTATAGACACGTCTATACATGTCACTTTCTCTTTTATTTAGTAGAGAATGTGAGTTGACTAGTTCAGAAGCAGTCAGCATGCACACAAAGCAACCCCATTATGTATTTGAGACCGGGCCCCACATTGCAATAACGCAGCGTTTTGGCCATGGCAAAAAATGCGAAATTTTAAACATTGCAGAAAAAAAAAAAAAATCTGCAGCAAAAAAATTCTCACAAATAATTGCATTTTTGAAAATCGTAGCACGTCAATTATACCTGTGGAAAACATTAGTGTTTTCTGTATAAGTATAATAGGGGCATAAAGTCTGCAAAAATGCAATGAAAAACATTGTGGAAAAAATGGCGAAGTGTTTCTACCACATTTATTTGCTGCGCTTTGCTACGTGGGGCTTTGGCTTAAATGGCTTTTCACATGAATGAGAGAGTAGGTAAAAGGAATAAGTGATTGGTGGGGCCCGCTGTGGTAGGGGCACATTGGGAGCTGAACGCAGTCCTGGTAAAAAATGTTGAAGTGTCCCCATTTTATAGGCAGGCTCGGTAACAATGGTTATAGGTATAGAGCTTAGGCCACCGGGCTGCACTCTTCAGCAATAGTCAGATCCAGGGGCCTCAGGTCAGGTAGACTACCGGCCAGCAACCCATATCCATATCCCATTCATCGGCCCACTGGGAACTTTCCTGGTGATATACATCACCAATCTGATGCTGAATGGGAGCCCCATGTTCTCCAACTGCAAGTGGCGAAGGGCTGCATATGCACATTGCCTATAGCTTAGCTTGCCACTATTCAGAACAACTATCTTTGACAGTCCTCAGGGGCATAGCAATGGGGGGGAAGGGTATAGTGAAAGCAGTTGCTACCAGGTCCTGGTATCTAAAGGGGACTCTTAGGTAAAAAACAGCCACCTAAAATATGGCACTACTGTAAATGGCACATAGTAATAAGTGGGCCCCTTACTCATTTTACATGGAGCCCAAAGAATTCAAGCTAGAGCAAGAGTTAAAGGGATTCTACCATTAAAAACCTTTTTTTTCTCGTTGACACGACGGAATAGCTTTAAGAAAGGCTATTCTTCTCCTACCTTTAGATGTCTTCTCTGCCCCGCCGTTCGGTTAAAATCCCATTTTTCACCAGTATGCAAATGAGTTCTCTCGCAGTACTGGGAGGAGGCCCCAGCACTCAAACAGCACTGGGGGTGTCCCAATGCTGTGAGAGAACTCTCCAGCGTCGCCTCCATCTTCTTCAGGAACGGAGTCTTCACGCGTCTTCTTCCAGGGGTTGACTTCAAACTTCTAGGCCTCGGGCAAAGCCGACTGCGCATGCCTGCAGGCCACAAGAAAATGGCCGCTTACACAGTATTGTAAGCGGCCATTTTCTTGTGGCCGGCGGGCATGCGCACTTGGGATCCTTTTCTTGCAAACATTAGGGATCACAGTGGTGATTATCTGAAATTTAGCTTCTTTACTACGGATATGGGATACATTTTATTCATAGAATGATCCCTTTATAATGCTTGGACTGCAGCAGATTCCCAGATCACCAAATATAGTATTAAAGTCATTCTAAATGAGTTGCTCAAAAATATACAAAAACCAGCAGGCTGATGACAGATGGTCTTGAATTCACTTCAGCTTAGGTCTGCTTTTTGATCTCTTATAGATTTGCCTTCATTTTTCATTTCAATATGAATTCATTTAGTTGTTCGTAAAATACAGCCATGATTACCTGGAATACAGATGCTCCGACAGGCGTGCCCTCCAGGATCTCTGCAATGAATGGCAGATTCTGAAATGTGGGGTCATTATCATTAAGATCCAGTAAATTCACAAAAACTGTAGCACTGCTTGTGGCACGGAGAGGAGGTCTTCCACCTGCCAAGTAAAGATGAGATCACATTAATAACCCACAAAAGTGTGAACACAGAAAAGTCTGTGCCGGCTGAAGGAAATGTATTATAGTTTAAGACATTGTTTATAATGCAGGTAGGACTAGATGGTTTTAATTGATTTATACTCATTAAACTGCAGCTAAACTAGGTTTAATATTTGCTTTAGTGTTTCACAATACGAGTGAATTGCATGCATAAGGATTGCCAAAAAATGGGAATAGGAACTATATTTTTCATTGGCCCACTACTAAGTAATGCCTAAGAAAATAATGAAACTAGGAAGTGTAGGTGAGAAGCAGAGATGACATATGGACATACAAATGTTTACATAGTACATGCAAGGATACAGACATTCACATGGATGGAAAATAGTCTTTTATTGTGGATGCAAGTTGGACATGTTCATGTGTAAGGCCTAACAAGCTGGCCATGCATTGCAAAAGACATCAGATGAAGATTCATTTTCAAATGGGACAGTGAAATACAATGAAACTTGGCAGAAGCTTCTGTGCAGTCGGAACTAAAGACTGAGTATGTTGAAGTCCAACATGGCAAATCCTTCTTTCCCTCATCATCTATTGGCAGACAATCACCATTATACAAGTTCATTAGTTGAGTCAGTATCAGTAAGTTCAGCCAACTTTTCACTCTTCTGTACAGGCAGCTTAAAAGGGTATCCTAGTAAAAAGTAATCACACCCCCTTCCATAGGACAATGGGTAACTTGCCAATCGGTAGGAGTCCAAGTGCTAAGACCACCAATCATAAGAACCCTAGTTTGAATGTAGTCAAGTCAAAATATGCACGCTTCCTCTTTATATTATTTAAATGGGAGGTGCCAGAAACTGTTGCATGCCCAATCTTAAAGGGATTCTACCACTAAAAACTTTTTTTTTCTCGTTGACACGACAGAATAGCCTTAAGAAAGGCTATTCTTCTCCTACCTTTAGATGTCTTTTCCGCGCCGCCATTCGATATATTATCCAGTTTTTGTCGGTATGCAAATGAGTTCTCTCGCAGCACTGGAGGTGGGCCCCAACATTCAAACAGCACTGGGAGTATCCCCAAAGCTGCGAGAGAACTCTCCAGCGCCTCCATCATCTTCTTCAGGAACGGGTCTTCTTCGCGTCTTCTTCTGGCGGTGTCTTCAAACTTCTCGGCCTCAGGCAGCCGACTGCACGTGCCTGCTGGCCACAAGAAAATGGCTGGTTACAATACTGTGTAAGCAGCCATTTTCTTGTGGCCGGTGGGCATGCGACGTCAGCTTTTCCCTAGGCCTGAAGCCTAGAAGTTTGATGCCTCGGCCGGAAGAAGACACAAAGAAGATCCGTTCCTGAAGAAGATGGAGGCGGTGCTGGAGAGTTCTCTCGCAATATTGGGGACGCCCCTAGTGCTGTGAGAGAACTCATTTGCATACCGACGAAAACTGGATTATATACCAAACGCCGGCCCAAAGAAGACATCTAAAGGTAGACAGAAAAAAAATGAGTTTCAATGATAGGATCCCTTTAAAATTCAGAAAGGAAGTGAATTTGATAAGCAACTAATAAGAACACCCATATATTGGTTGCATGGAAGGTCAAAGTCAATATAAAAAAAATGTCAGATTTTGCTGAAAGAGTAACAAGAGGAATGGAAAAAATTTCCAGCAGATGTTGCTGCAAAGCGAATGTAACCAGCCTATAGTAAACGTATATCTAGCCTAAGATGTGATAGAAATAAGGGAAGGGCCAGTGGACCAGGAGGACCAATCTTCTATGTTTCCATTACTTTGTTCAGCCAATATATGGAGAGCGTCTTGAATACTCACGGTCTGTTACAGAAATAACAATTCTCCTCATCATTTCTGCTTCTTGAGGATTTGGGTTCTCCCTGTCCAAGACTACACCGGTAGTGCGGATCTTCCCTGTGGTACTATTCAGGGTATAAAACTTGTTTGCAGGGTTGATGCTGTAAACCAATGTGCCGTTTTCAGCAAGGTCGGGATCAATAGCTACTACCTGTTAAAAGAATATAACATGAAATTTAGGAGCTATGTAAGAGAAATTTAATCGACAGCCAAGCCCTTTGTGGAAAGAAAAAATAGAATATACTGTATTAAAAGAAAGCAGATCACTGCATAGATATTTTTCTGAGAAATTTGCTTCTAATTTTGATGGCAATCTATTGCTATTCAAGTAAATGGGGCAAACCCCACAATACCCTACAGAGCCACTACTAAGCCAACGGCAAGCAGATGTGCCGTGATTCCTACATACACGGTTTGGGAGATGAGAGGTCATCAATATTCCTTTCAATAAAATATTGGTGGCTAACTGAGCTTGTGAACGCCGCCGACCTGTCACTTACGGTATACAAAAACTAAAACCTGTCACGGGGCGATGGTTTAAAATATAAATAGGTCTTTGTACATTATTTGTTATTGACAGTCCTATGTAAATGACCAATTACAATGTCATTGGTCATAGAAGTTTCCATTCATGCAGCTCACAGTGCTTGATCCCCATTGTTACTGTACACTAAGAACAGAGAACTTCAGGTTTCAGAAACAAATTAGATTCTGGCGTAAAAACAGACATTAAAAATATAAAAGACTGAAATAAACTAAATAACTGTAAACATCAATTTAGTTGGCAGCATGATACAGTGACAAGTCCATCATAATCTATATAAGCTATGTGTAACTGAGCCAGGTTTGGCAAAAGTCGCCCATTGGATACTTCTCCCAAGCCTGACATATTATATTATATTATGCTTTTTCCACAATGTTGCAGTGCTTAAAGGGGCTCCATCACTAGATTTTCGTGTTTTTAGCTAAAGATATGCTGGAATAGGAAGGCTGGAAGGCTATTCAGGTGCTACCCCCCCCTTGCGTCAGGACGCCCACCGCTGCCTCCAAGCCCTCCTCCTCCTGCTTATTCACCGCCTCCATCGTCAGCGGTTTCTATTGAAATCACGCACGTACGTACGTACGTGGGGAGCAACACGGTGGCTCAGTGGTTAGAACTGCAGCCCTGCAGAGCTTGGAGTCCTGGAGTTCGAATCCCGCCAGGAACAACATCTGCAAGGAGTTTGTATGTTCTCCCGTATTTGCGTGGATTTCCTCCCATACTACAAAGACATACTGATAGGAAACGCACGTTCGCAGTAGCAATCCCTCTGGCGCACTACTGCGAACGCTCCAGCGCCATTTTCTCATAGAGAACATTGCGAGCTGGCGCTGAATAAGCAGGAGGAGGAGAGCTTGGAGGCAGCGGTGGGTGTCCAGAAGGTATGACGCAAGGGGGTGCACGTAACGCCTACCGTGCACCGTGGAGCTGATTTGCATATCGATATCCACGGTAATAAACAAAACGGGTTGGGGGGGTCTTTCTACAAACGATTAGCAGCACCTGAATAGCCTTTTTAAAGGCTCTTCAGGCATATCTTTAGCTAAAAACACGGAAATCTAGTGATAGAGCCCACTGATAGAAATGCTGCCTGTGGTGAAGCTTCTCTTTAGTCAGTGGTCCATTGTTTCTCTAAAACAACTAAAACCAATTGATTAAAGACATGATTTTGTTGACTGAATGTAATATTCCTTAGAAACATATTTTAGTAAGTAAAAACCAATAGAGATGAGCGAACAGTGTTCTATCGAACACATGTTCGATCGGATATCAGGGTGTTCGCCATGTTCGAATCGAATCGAACACCGCGTGGTAAAGTGCGCCAAAATTCGATTCCCCTCCCACCTTCCCTGGCGCCTTTTTTGCACCAATAACAGCGCAGGGGAGGTGGGACAGGAACTACGACAGCGGGGGCATTGAAAAAAATTGGAAAAAGTCATTGGCTGCCGAAATCAGGTGACCTCCATTTTAGACGAATAGTGGATTTCAAATCCGGGTCATATGAGAATGTGAACTTTGTGACTATGAGACAGGGATAGCTGTACAGGCAGGGATAGCTAGGGATAACCTTTATTTAGGGGGGAATGTTATTAAAAATAACTTTTTGGGGCTCTATCGGGTGTGTAATTGTGATTTTTGTGAGATAAACTTTTTCCCATAGGGATGCATTGGCCAGCGCTGATTGGCCGAATTCCGTACTCTGGCCAATCAGTGCTGGCCAATGCATTCTATTGGCGTGATGAAGCAGTGCTGAATGTGTGTGTTTAGCTCAACTACACCAGTGGAGTAGTCGAGCTAAGCACACAGATTCAGCTCTGCTTCAATCAGCGCTGGCCAATGCATTCTATTAGCTTGATGAAGCAGAGTGTGCACAAGGGTTCAAGCGCACCCTCGGCTCTGATGTAGCAGAGCCGAGGGTGCACAAGGGTTCAAGTGCACCCTCGGCTCTGCTACGTCAGAGCCGAGGGTGCGCTTGAACCCTTGTGCAGCCTCGGCTCTGCTACATCAGAGCTGAGGGTGCGCTTGAACCATTGTGCACCCTCGGCTCTGCTACATCAGAGCCGAGGGTGCGCTTGAACCCTTGTGCACCCTCAGCTCTGCTACATCAGAGCCGAGGGTGCGCTTGAACCCTTGTGCAGCCTCGGCTCTGCTACATCAGAGCCGAGGGTGCGCTTGAACCCTTGTGCACCCTCGGCTCTGCTACATCAGAGCCGAGGGTGCGCTTGAACCCTTGTGCAGCCTCGGCTCTGCTACATCAGAGCCGAGGGTGCGCTTGAACCCTTGTGCACCCTCGGCTCTGCTACATCAGAGCCGAGGGTGCGCTTGAACCCTTGTGCACACTCTGCTTCATCAAGGTAATAGAATGCATTGTTCCAGCGCTGATTGAAGCAGAGCTGAATCTGTGTGCTTAGCTTGACTACTCCACCGGTGTAGTTGAGCTAAACACACACATTCAGCACTGCTTCATCACGCCAATACAATGCATTAGCCAGTGCTGATTGGCCAGAGTACGGAATTCGGCCAATCAGCGCTGGCTCTGCTGGAGGAGGCGGAGTCTAAGGTCGGACCTGAATGGAGACTGGTGTGGAGCGATCTTAGACTCCGCCTCCTCCAGCAGAGCCAGCGCTGATTGGTCGAGTTCCGTACTCTGGCCAATCAGCACTGGCCAATGCATTTCTATGGGGAAAAGTTAGCTTGCGAAAATCGCAAACTGACAGGGATTTCCATGAAATAAAGTGACTTTTATGCCCCCAGACATGCTTCCCCTGCTGTCCCAGTGTCATTCCAGGGTGTTGGTATCATTTCCTGGGGTGTCATAGTGGACTTGGTGACCCTCCAGACACGAATTTGGGTTTCCCCCTTAACGAGTATATGTTCCCCATAGACTATAATGGGGTTCGAAACCCATTCGAACACTCGAACAGTGAGCGGCTGTTCGAATTGAATTTCGAACCTCGAACATTTTAGTGTTCGCTCATCTCTAAAAACCAACAGATTCACCAACTATGACACTCTTCCATCTAAAATATATATATTGAAAAATTATGCAGGTGAAGAAATAGAATTGACTTAATTCGGTCGATGAAAAGTGCAAGCAGACTAAAAGTTGATTTTAATGTGAATTTACAGTATTTTTTTTTGCATATTGTATTATGTAAAGAGCTAAGCTGTTACATTTTATTATGTTTAGCTATTAGGAACCATAAAATACTTAGCACCTAAAATGGTTTGTTTATTTTATAGCAGCCGAAAGAAAAACTTTAATTAATTTTTGTCTACAGGATTATAAATCCAGTCCAAATGGTTCAGCCTGGTACGAGTGTGTTTGCAAGCTCTTAAAATGGCTCATTTATTTTAGAGTGTAAGCAAGCCATGTGTTTTAAATGGCTATGAACGGATGTGTAGTTACCAGATATATAACAGACTTTCTAGCATATCACTATAGAATTCTGGATAAATACAATAATGCTAAACTTAAGCTATAATGTGAATGGTACAATGTAGCTATTATGTATTTAAATAGGGGGATTTTAATTTTCTGCACAGACACTCAAAATTCACAGATGTGGTTTATATACAATATAGGATAGAAACTGCTTGTTTATGGATATGTGAACTAATAGCTTATTCCAACAACATTCTTCCTTAAAGTGACTCTAATGTCATGAACTCAAAAATTCCCCTATATGTATTTCAGGCTCTACAATAGATGATTTGCTACTGATCTGCTACTGGGGTTGAGCGGATCTCGAGATTTCAGGATCGTTTTTAAAATCTGATTTCCGATCATTTTCCATTTGATCCCAATTCCGATCCTAATGCAAGTCAATGGGATTTTTTTAATGATGGAAAATCGGATTTTAAAAACGATTCTATTCACTACACAGCGTGGAGTCCAAAAATTGAGCGCTTCAATTTCTGGACTCCACGCTGTGTAGTGATTAAAAAATCTGCCAGCTACTTAGTCCCCCCTGCTGTCCGGTTACATACACAGAACCGCTGCCGCTCCCCATTGTTTTCTCTCCCCTCCTCTCTCTGCAGAGTGCTGTGTGTGCCCCCGCCTCCCTAGGCTAGTGTTACTGATGCTGGGAGTAGGCAGGGTTTGTTGTGGCTTAGGAGTGTGTGGGCGGGTACAGGGCAGAGAGATGCGAGTGCCCCGCCTACTCCCAGCATCAGTAACACTAGCCTAGGGAGGCGGAGGCGCGCACAGTGCTCTGCAGGCGTGTGAATGAGAGAGGTGAGGACCAAGAACAACGGCCCGGAGCTCCAGGGAGTGGCAGCAGTTTTGTGCAGGTAAGTTGAGTGATAGGGATCAGAATTCCATTGCTGATCCTTTTTTTTTTTTTTTTTTTTTTTTTTTTTGGTGTGATCGGAACCCAATCACGATCGTGAAATTTACTCTATCACCGATTGGGATCCGGTCTTTTCTGTTCCCGATCACTCAACCCTATTTGCTACTATTTATTTTTCTCAGTTTTTGCTTTGTCTGCTTCTTGGCCTACCTCCATTGTGGCAGAGTTGTGATCTATGACTACAGTTTAGCTTCAGTGCCTAGTGTCAGGTAGTATGAGACATACCCCTCTTCTCATTATTCATTCAGTCTGCTTCAGGGGTGTCTCTTAGACTCGCTATAGGCAGTATAACTAAACTGTAGTCACAGATCATAGCTCTTTTCTAAGGAAGTTGAGTGAGGAAGTAGCCATGGAGCAAGATTTGAGGAAAATAAAGATCCGATAATAATCTCCTGTAAGTACAGACTTGATTATCATTTTTAGCCCCTGACTAGAGGACCAATTTAACCTTGAGGACCATTCCAACTTTGGACTTTATGGCCACATGAAATGATTCATCTTCGCATTCTTGCCTTTTTTGAATACATGACTTAAGATGCATGATTGTTCAAAGCAAAGTAAAAATAAGTTCAGATTCAGGCTCAGGCTGACCTGCATTTTCTTAAAAATCTACAGCAAAAATCATAATCTGCTAATTTTTCATATTTATCCAATAGTTTAATGCCTTATTCATATGACTCAGTGATGGTCATTGTAAAAACCATCATAGTTAAAGGGTATAATTACATGTCTTTCCTTGATGGATCATTTTAAACATCAAAAAAAAAAAGAAGTCATGGCTTATAAAACGACCAAGAATAAGGCCAAAAATTGACCAATACATTCGCTTTTCATGGACATTAAGGCTAAGGCCCCAAGTGGCATCCTGCAGAAATAAACACTGTGAAAAAACCGGCGGTGGCAACGCATCATGGTTATACCCGCAGAGCTTTTGGCAGAAAGTTCAGAGAGTTTTCCTCTGCGTTTCTGTAGGCATAATTGACATGCAGCGATTTCCAAAACCACAACGGTTTTTTGAAATCACTAGGTCTCCGCAACACGTATTTTAGCACAAAGTGGGGATGTAATTCGTTAGACTGTGACAGTAAAATGCCATATTTTTTCTATGGTGTTTATGTCATGGGGGCCCCTCCCCTAAAGGGGTTAACTAGGCAAAACCAAATACCTTTAGCAGTGTTTTGAGTGATTTCTGGGTTTCTTTGGGAGCTCCTGGCATCCTCTGCATTTGTTTATAGGGTGTAACTTCCTATTATTTTATCCTACTACAACTACCATAATGCATTGCTCTTCACTCAGAGCTGACACACTACCGTGACACACCCTCCCTGTTTCCCTACCTAGCCTACCCTCTACTAGCCCCTCCTAACTAACTCAGCCAACCCCCCAAATCTATCATACTTACCTGTCTCCCTGTCCGGATCCTCTGGGTTCTTGGCATGGGAGAGCCCTTCCTTCTGCTGGGCTTGCTCCTCCTCTATTGATGTCAACCGACACCTGTGCAATAGAGCTCTATTGTGCATGTGTGACCAGCAGACGTTAATAAAAGGAGGAGCCAGCCCCCCAGAAGGAAGTGATGTTCTGTGCCCAGAAGATTCATACAGGAAGACAGGTGAGTTTGATGGTGTGTGTGTGTGTGGGGGGGGGGTTACTATTGGTGACATTCTGTTTCTGAAAACGGGAAAACGGAACATCACTAGACAATCTCAAATTATGCCTGGTCTTATGATCTACGATCTACGAAAATTTTTGGTAAAGTAAGTCAGAAGTTAGACAGGGGAAGGGTATTTAGCTTAGTGAAGAAGGATGAATTTATCTTGGACAACCACTTTAAGTCTGTGAAAAGCTTTATACAATAGAGAGGGAACTTTTTTTTTTTTTTTTGTGAAGCTTGTATGCAGAAAAAAAGTAGCTAACTTCTAGGACTAAAGCTTTTACTAGATAACTTATGAATATTGTCTCCAGAGTTTTGCAATAATTGTCTCCTGGGGCACAAACCTGAAATTATCATTGGGTACTGTCTATAAACTGAAGATTAACTTCATCGTATTATATCGCAGTCTCCACATTTCTAATAATTTCCAAATTTGCAAAAATATTCTTATTGTGTCCTTTTTATTCATACCAAAAAATACAATTACAAAAATGCACAAATGTCATAAATAAAATTTGTATGAGCTGATAACGATTGGACACAATAGAAAACAAACAAAAAATGAATATATTATGATGTGTGGTAAAAATATGGATTATGAATTCTGCATGAACAATTGTTCCGAGCCATAGCTATTCAGTCAGAATATATTTTGTCCTGACAACTGTCAATGGATGTCTCTTGAATCTATTAAATCAGTACAAAATTGTAAAATAAATATAAGGTATACAATCGTCCTCTGTTTACAGAAAAGACGCAAAACTATTCTACTTCAGCCAAGATAAGAACATCTCAGAGTTGAGATAGGAGTTTATAATAAGCGGTGCAGAAATGTGAATTATATTATGCCATTGTGCAAATATAATCGGCATAACACTGTAACAACACAACACGTTGCAAGCAATTTCACGTCCTTAAAATAGGCAGAGTGTAATGAAAAAATACTCTCTCACTTAATGTTGGCAGCTGGATGCAAACACAATTAGAAGAAAAAATTAATGAGGTCTGATCTGGACAAAAATAAAAATTAATTTAATGCGTTATTAAATTTCTATTAAGTCTATTTTGTGTACTTTGAAAAAGAGAAGAATAAAACGTAAGCATTCAATCAATTTGATAAGTACATAGAGTCAGAGAGGAAAAATCAATTAACTTTAGCATTGCTAGGAATGACTGATGACTTTATTTAGGACAGAAAGAATATTAAAATAATTACTTTTCTATTGTTATTATTGCAACTTTTTTTAAACTAGTATAACTGATACACAAAGAGGTACAGACTTAAAGAAGACCTTTCACCACTTCCACAAACTCCAGTTCTTTGTAATTGTTAATAAACTCCCCTGTTTTCGAGTTGGAATCAGCCACACTGGAATCAGTGGAGTCTACCCTTTTTCCCTGACAATAAGATCCTTCCCCCCCCCTTCACCTCTTGGACCACCTACAACCAAGCAGTCATGCCGGCGCTCCACTAAGGAAGTGCCGGCATGACTGTCGACTGTCCCCCGCTCCAGCAGTCGCAGTGAGGTCCGTTATGCCGAGGCAGTGGAAGTCTTCGACACCCCCCACGCTCCTATCCTGGCTGAAGGAGATCCTTAGTTTACGCACTATGGAAAGCTTGGTAGTCGAGCTTCAACAGGATGATAGCGTGCACCAACAAACGTGGCTCCTTTGGAACCATTTCTATTATTCCGCCGATTTCCGCTCCTCCTTCCCTTCTGTGTCCCCCTAATCTTGTTACTCCTCTTGTTGTCTTCTCTTGCTGTGGTTCTATTTTCCTGATTTGATTTGGTTTATGCTCACCTGTTTTGTAAATGATTGTGACTTTGACTCTGCTGCGTCAGAGTACTTTGTTATCCCCCTTCCCACTCTCCCCTGGCCCCCCTCCTTGTTCCTGATATCCTTATGCAGATACCCCTTCTGTATTTCTTGTTCCAGGTTTCCCCATCCCTGGCCCTCCTCCCCCGCCTCCCCATTTCCTTTATTGGCATTTCCCCATATATGTGTTAATGTAAAATTTCAATAGACTTTAATGATAAAAAAAAAAACCAAAACATATTGGTGCTTTTTTATCCCATCCAATGTTTTAAAGGCTATCAGTCAGACCCTATACTGTTTTGATGGTTGTTAAAAACAGACCCACTGACATGTCCTATTTTATAATGGACCATCTGCATGGCCTATTAAAAAAAGTGGACAGATGAATGCACCTATGGACTTACCTTGTTTTGAAAATGGCAACATCTCATGGCAGTCTTTCATTGTTATGTGCAAAAAACTGTAGGCTAAGGCCCCACATTGTAAAAACAGCTTTTTTTAGTTGCAGTTTTTTTGCGCTTTTTTGAGCCAAAGTCAGGAGTAGAAGTAGAAGTATTTCTTATGCATCTCCCATTGCTTTTGTAACCATTCTTGACTTTGGCTCAAAAAAACGCAACCAAATCTGCAACAAAAAAAGCTGCGCTTATACAATTGGGACCTCAGCCTAAGTGTTGCAAAGGACTGCCGTTTTGCAGAGGTGGTGGAAAGTCCCTCTTTAAAGGGAAACCACAGCATTGAGTATGTAATCCTATCCGTTGGTGGCTATTCCACTAGTGAGGAAAAAAAAAAAAGCTAGCGGCACCCATTGAAGTCAATGAGAGGCTTTTTTTTCAGCGCTGAAAATTCAGCGCCAAATAAAGCAACATTTTCCTCCGTGTGAATGGACCCTTAGGAAAGCACTGCTGTACCCGAGTAAGATCTCTAGAATACATTCAGCAGCTGCACCACTGCAGTCCAGTTTTTGTTATGGGCATAATGGCATTTGGATAGTGAGTGTAAATGAAAATGTTATCACCTTGGGACAGGATTTTATTAAAGTATAGTCTTCCTTCAATTACGCACATGAAATATTGCCATTGATGAGCTGTGCCTGACTTTAGATTTAACTACAAACTAGAGAAAAACTGTTAGTCATTATTATTACCAACACATTCGTTGTCTCTTGGCAGCCTACATAGCACATATTATCTTAATTCGCAATTAATGCTTTAGGATTTGCTACTTGTTTATACACATTACTTTGATGAATGTTGTTTAAAAGGCAATTAACCCACTTTTTGGTTTCTAATATATGTCAACAGTATTAAACACATTAAAACCGCATTGTTAGAAAAGGAAAAGGATTACAGGGTTGAGCGATCGGGATCAGAAAAGATTGGATTCCGATCAGCGATTGAGTAAATTTCACGACCGCGATTGGAATTGCAACCTGATCTTTTCCAGCGGGATCGAGGTTGGAGGTTATCTCAAGATCGGCTCAACCCTAAAAGTGACTTTTCCCATAGAGAAGCATTGACTAGGGTTGAGGATCGGGATTGGAAAAGATCGGATTCCAATTGGCGATCGAGCAAATTTCACGATCGAGATCAGCTGGAAAATTATCGGAAATCATATTATAAAATCAATCTTGAAATCTCAAGATCGGTTAAACTCTAATTTTTACCTATAATTCTAGGAGAGAGTAATAAGAAAAAAAAGTGAATTGTGAATCAACGAAAAATTACAGAGTCAATAGGACTTCAAGGAATTTGTTTTGGGTGGAAGTAGTCATAGACAACCTCAAATGGTTAAGTAAAATCAGCTACATGCATTAAATGTCTGAAAACCACAGACAAGCCCACTTGTGAGTTCACACAGGGTATTTTGGTGAGGAGTTTGAGGCTGAATCCGCCTCAAAATCCTGACCAAAAAGACGTCTCCCATTGAAATCAATGGGAGCCGCTCAGGTCTTTTTTCCGGGAGCCGTTTGTTCCAGTTCTCAGAAAAAAGAACAGGCATGCTCATTCTTCAGTCGGATTTAAGGCGAATCTGACTGAAGACACTCCCTCCTCCCAACTAGGCCCAATCATTGGGACAATCCGGAGCTGAGTGCGCATCTGAATGCCGATGCACTGCACCGGCATCAAGTCGAAGATACCCAGTTTTTGGTCCGGAAACTGAGGTGGCCTCTGCTTCAGTTTCCGGACCAAAAAACCCTGTGTGCACTCAACCTTATGGAGCTTGATGGAATTGTCCCATTACAAGCATGTCCCTGATCCACAGGATTGGGATAAATGTCACATTGTTGGGGGATCCTACCACTGGGTCCCCAGGAGAATGGGGGAAATTTAAATTCCCCTGCATCCTCCATGTGAATGAAGCACCAATGTGGTAGCATGACTGGCGCTCTATTCACTTCTATGGGACAGCCATAAGTCATTAATCACCATTTACGTAAACACTGAAGAATGCCGGGAACATATGAAGACTTTCAGTTCCCTTTTCTCCTGCTCTTCCCTTTAAGCATTGTTTACTTTAGAACAAAGTTTCTTTCTCAACTTTAATCTTAAGTCTATCTTCACATATGCTTTGGAGGCTTCTTTAGGAGTTGATGTCACATTTTCCATCAAAATGGTGCAGCCTGCTGTGTTTTATATCTAGCGACATGACAGACACCATGCAAGAAAACTGATGGACTCCATTATAATCAATATGGTCTGTTGGGTGTCATTGGTGTTCAGATATTGTACTGCTGTCATTTTTATTGTTCTACAGCTAAGAAAAAGCAGAACAATGCCAATGAATAAAAGAGCCATAAATAAAGCCTGGCAGACACCAGCTGGTTACACTGTCAAAACTAAGAAACTGGAGTTAGGATTAGAATAACAGGGATGTTTTCTTCCAATAGCTTTCCATCCCTATCCACTAGTTAAGGCCTGGTATTGTATAATAAAGAATACAGGGCTAAACTGCAATAACAGACTCAACCTATTTCCATTATCCTGTACAACCCATTAAAATAGTGGAGCGTGCTTTAGTCCTGTCTGTTGCTTACATAGACTTTAACTGGAAGAAATCAGCAATTCCACTGGAATTAGTAAAACGGAAAAATCTTTAAAAAAAAAAATGTTAAAATGTTATTTTCAGAAATATATATTTTTTTAAATATACTGACCAAAGTGTGATATTAGTATGAGAAGAAGAGAATAACATACAGCCATTTAGATAACCAGATTAAATACTCTCATATTACTTTACAATACAAACTAAAAATGCAAAAAAGGACAGTCCAAGTGATCGCGCTCATTGTCTTCATGTCACTTGCTCTTTTTTTCCCTCAAAGGAAGCTGAATTATTTCTCTGACCATCGACTCACTTATTTTCCATTATTCGGTGAAGGGTGGTAAATCAATGCTTTTGTAGAAAAGTCCTTGAGAAACGTTACTGGATAAAGCACAACATAGAGGAAAAGGACAAGTGTTCTGAACTATACCAAGTTCCTGTTTTATTTGTAAGTGTGGATGGCAATATTTAAATTAGCTAATTGATTTAGTTAGCTTAATTGGTTAACTAAGTTTGTTTTTTTTTTTTTTTTTTTTTTTTTTTTATAATTCACTGTAATTATTTTGTTGAGAGAACTCTCCAGCGCCAACTCCATCTTCTTTAGGAGCGGGTCTTCTTCACGTCTTCTTCCGGCGATGGCTTCAAACTTCTAAGCCTCGGTAAAAGCAGACTGCGCATGCCCACCGACCACAAGAAAATGGCCTCTCACACAGTATTGTAAGTGGCCATTTTCTTGTGGCCGGCAGGCATGCGCAGTCGGCTTTGTCCTAGGCAAAGTTTGAGGCCACCGCCGGAAGAAGACGCGAAGACTACCCGTTCCTGAAGAAGATGGAAGCGGCGCTGGAGAGTTCTTTTGCAGCATCGGGGACGCCACCAGTGCTGCGAGAGAACTCATTTGAATAAAGACGAAAAACGGATTATAGGGGCCACACGGTGGCTCAGTGGTTAGCACTGCAGCCTTGCAGCGCTGGAGTCCTGGTGTTCAAATCCCACCAAGGGCATAAAACCATCTGCAAGGAGTTTGTATGTTCTCCCCGTGTTTGCATGGATTTCCATCCCATATTCTAAAAAAGACATACTGATAGGGAAAAATGTACATTGTGAGCTCTATGTGGGGCTCACAATCTACATTTAAAAAAAAAAAAAAAAAAAAAAAAAAGAAAAACGGATTATATACCGAACGGTGGCACGGAGAAGACCTCTAAAGGTAGGTGAAGAATAGCCTTTCTAAAGGCTATTCCTATGAGGTAGGCAGAAAAAATTGAGTTTTAATGATAGGATCCCTTTAAGGTAATAATTTTGTCCAGGATAACTGTAAACAATTGTACAAATTGCCCCATAAAAAGGAAAACCATAAATATGAAAAAGGAAACAAGCGATAGACTTTATGGTTGTTAGAGAAAAGAACCGACTTTGTCTTTAAAAGCCTAAAAAGGAAATGGCAACATACCGTAGTGACATCTGAATCTGGTGGTGTCATCTCTACCAGATTAATAAGGTAAGGTTCATCTTTCCACTGAGGAGCATTGTCATTTATGTCCAACAACGTGATATTTACCTGTAATTGAAAAAACATACGATATAGAACACATTAGAATGGCCAATGATCAATAATGCAGTTGTAATTTAGTACAAAACCTTTACAACTTGACCTCTAAATTTCTAAAAATAAACAGATTATATGGACAAATACATAACACATTGTTGTTACCACTAACATACTACAGAAGCACTATACTATGGGCAAAAGAAATTAAAAAATCTGAAACTATAGAAGAAATGAAAAACAAAAGGATGAGCTATATCATTGGATCCGATGGTTCCAGCTGTAATACAGGCACTAAAATTGACAGTAGATTAAATAGCCACAAATTGTATTTCCCACAAAGCACTTTGAACATTTTTGTAATATACTTTATTCTACTTTCTATTTTTTTTTTAATTAGTAAATAAGCTGTATAAGTTCCCATTTACAATGTTCTAACTATAAACTGACAAGGAACTTGGCGAACTTTTGACATGGCCCCTCCCCCCCCCTGACCAACACCGAAGACCTCGAACGACCCCCTCCTACGCATTCCTGCGCATTCTATTATCCCCATAGTGGCCCCTGCACATAGTATTATCCCCCATAGTGGCCCCTGCACACAGTATTATGCCCCAATAGTGTCCCCTGCACACAGTATTATGCCCCAATAGTGTCCCCTACACACAGTATTATCCCCCATAGTGGCCCCTGCACACAGTATTATCCCCCATAGTGGACACCCACAAACAATTATTATACTCTGGGGTCCTTTCAGACCCCAGAGTATAATAATCGGAGACCCGGGGGAATAAAAACATAAAAAAAAACCAGTTACTTACCTGTCCCCCGGCTCCTACGCTGTCTTCTCTGCTGCCGTCCTTCTGCTATGACGTCGGACGTCACATGACCTGGGACGCAGGCCGGGTTCATGTGACGTCAGAAAGGAGGCCTGGCAGGATCGTGGAGAGGTAAGTAACATGTTTTTTATGTTCCCTTACCTCTCCCGGTCCCCCGATCATTATACTCGGGGGTCCGAAAAGACCCCCGAGTATAATGATAGCAGCGGTAGAGGCTGTCACCGGCCCCTAATGTCCCGGGCCCTGTGGCAGCTGCCTCCGCTGCTATGGCGGTAGTTACGCCACTGCATACACATGTCCTCAATGCAGCATGCAAAGCTGAAGCATTTTCTAAAGGGGGTGTGGTCACTTCAAAAAGCTGCATCTTTGGTTTTAAACCACCTAAAAAAATTGCTCTGGTATTACATGAAAGCTGAAATTCTTATAAACTGCCAGAATTTAAGTACTAGTTGGTTTTGGTATCTCAGATGAAGTACCAGCTGTAACAGAACCTGGGCTATCACTAGTTAAAAACACAGTGGGAATTTGAACTCAATATGTAGCAGTAGGCAGCGTCTAATACAGGGGTGGGCAATTAATTTTCCCATGGGGCTACATGAGAAATTGAAACTGTTCTAGAGGGTCATGCGCGTCGCTGCAAATTTAGCTCCACCAACTTCTAAGCTGACTCCGCCCATTCTCAGTCATCTTTCCATGTGCCCCCACACAGTATAATCCTCCTACAGTTACCCGTACATTATACCCCCCACATTATAACGTTTCCCTCCAAATGTCCCACAGTATTAAGTCCCTCTCCTGGTGCCCCAGTATAAAGTAGCAGAAACTAGAGGGGACAGCTGGGGCAGCTGAAGGGGGGACATTAAATAGTGGGGGTAGTTGGAGGGGGACATTAAACTGGGGGCAACTAGAGGCAGACATGTCCCCCTCCAGCTACCCCCATGGTTTAATATCCTCCTCTAGCTGCCCCAGTTTAATGTCACCCTCCATCTGCCCCCTAGTTTAATGTACTCCCTCCATGTGCATTCAGTTTAACTGCCCCTCTACATCTTCCCCTAGTCCCCCCTCTTGCTCATACATGTTGTCTCTTCTCTCTTCTTTATCATCCAGCAGCCTCCATTGCCGGCAGCTTGCAGCAAGCACACAGTCCCGTGTGGCTCCGCCCACTAATGAGTCATAGCCTATCCTGGTGATAGGCTGTGATGACATCATCACAGATCCTTGAACAAACTTCCACTAGCTATGCGGGGTTGGACAGAAGCAGTCAGAGGGCCGGATGTGGCCCACGGGCCGTACATTGCCCAGGTCTAGTCTAATAGAACTGATGGCATTTTGCTATTCACTGCAATAAAGTAGTATTGCAGTGAATAGCATGAGCGATCAAACCCCCTAGATTTCAAGGTCAATAGGGGGTCTGATCATAGACGTAAAAGAAGAAAAAAAATACAAAAGTTCAAATCACCCTCCTTTCCCTAGGTTTGAAGCCTGCGCCGGAAGAAGACGCGAAGACGACCCGTTCCTGAAGAAGATGAAGGCGGCGCTGGAGAGTTCTTTCGCAGCATTGGGGATGCCCTCAGTGCTGTTTGAGTGCTGGGACCCACCCCCAGTGCTGCAAGAGAACTCATTTACATACCGACAAAAACCGGATTATATACCGAACGGCGGCATATAGAAGACATCTAAAGGTAGGAGAAGAATAGCCTTTCTTAAGGCTATTCCTACGTGTTAGGGAGAAAAAATGAGTTTTAATGTTAGGATCCCTTTAAAAAGTTACAGGTGTCACAATGGATGTGTGGCACCATCTTGGAAGTGCTGCTTCCCACAATGTCAAAATAAAGAAGTAATTTGCTGTCATGACAGCCTGGAGATGTCGAAAGGTTCCTAGGTCAGTCATTTTAGATAGCCTATTACATCTTACTACAGTCAAGATGTGATAGTAGTGCCGCAGTCTTACAATATACTAAAATACAGATGTATTGCAGTGTATTGTGTGATCAATTGAATTCCACAATTGAACGATAACTACAACTTAAATAGAGTAAAAAAAAGTGTTAGAAAATATTTTAAAAAATATAAAATAATAAAATATAACTAGGGTTGAGCTGATCTTGAGATTTCAGGATTGATTTTAAAATCCCATTTTCAATCATTTTCCAGCCAATCTCCATCACAAAATTTGTTCAATCGCCGATCGGGGTCCGATCTTTTCCGATACCGATCGTTCAACCCTATTAATGATATATACACGAATAGGTTTGAACCGATCTTGAGATAACCTCCAACCTCGATCCTGCCGGAAAAGATCAGGATCCGAATTCCGATCGTGATCGTGAAATTTACTTGATCGCCCATTGGAATCCGACTTTTCCGATCCCTCAACCCTAAATATAGTCACATCACTCATTACAATTAATAAATAAATACACGTATTAGATATTACGGTTTCAAAATATGGACAAAATATTACTAAATGGTACCAATAGGAAGTAAAATTTCTCCTGTGGACAGAAGAATAAAAAAGTTATGGCTAATGGTGGGAGAAGATAAAAATTGCTGGGCAGAAAGGGGTTAAAACCTTTTTTTTATACGTTGCTTTAAATAAAGATTCGTGAGGAATACTTGACACAAATGGCACTTCAAGCCTGATCAAATCTGCATCCGGTGTAAATAGACACAGGAATGCTGTTTTCGGTTGACGCTCTAAATTTTCTTCGCCTAGCATTTCTTCGTCACATTTATTTGCCATTTCTAGGTTAGCACCGCCGCTTAAGCAAGGTAAGGTAATAAAGTGAGCTGTGTAAGTGCAGTCATTCCTTGCACAAATTAATTACACGTGGTAATTAAAATGTCTTTACACTTCCCTCTAGAAAACTGTTAATTGAATATCATACTGATGTGCCCTGTACCGTGCTCCTGTTATCCGCATGAGCATGTTTGTGTTAACACATCTCTATTAATATTTATTACACTGTATTAAAACAGAAAATCAAACCTCTTACACATAATATATTTACAATGAAGCAATGGCGGCATACCGTAGAAGCAACGAGATGTGCTTTATACCACGGTTAATAACATGGCACTAAATGCAGAAATGTGCCTTAAAACATACACTATACTGCAAAGACGATGGAATATTTTGGGTTTTTCTTAGCAGCAAGCTTCCTAGAATACTCGTAGGACATTGATGGCGAACCTTTTAGTGACCAAGTGCCCAAACTGCAACCCAAAACCCACTAAATTTTTGCGGAGTGCCAACACAGCAATTTAAACTTAATACTGTGCGGATCTACAATTGCGGACAGTTACGGACCCACAAATTGCAGTCATGTGAATGGGGCTTTACAGAGCTTTCAATAATACAAACAACTGTACTGTAATGTAAAGCTCTCGGCATTTTGTACTTTGAACAATTAATTTTCACTATTTACATCGCACAGGATCTGTTTTACAGTGACCCTGTAATAATCTTACAGCCTGTTCTAATATCACGTCTGCTATAAACCAGATACTGTGTGATATGAATAGTGAGGGGACCCCAGACAGAATTATATGCTCTGCAGTGGCCCCCCTACAGTATTATATGCTGCACAGTAGGCCCACCACACAATATTATATTCTCCGCAGTAGCCCCCCCCCCACAGTCTTATACGCTCCATAGTAGCCCTCCACAGTATTTTATGCTCCACAGTGGCACCCACACACAGTATTATATGCTTATAAATACGCCCCTCCAGTATAATATGCTCCTCAGTACGCTCCCTCCCACACACAGTATTATATGCTCCTCAATGCACATCCTCCCCGTCTTATATGCTCCTCAGTATGTATCCCCTCAGTATTATAAGCTCTTTAATACACCCCCCCAGTATAAGCTCTTTAGTATGCCCCCCAGTATTATAAGCTCTTTAGTACGCCCCCTCAGTATTATAAGCTCTTTAGTATGCCCCCCCAGTATTATAAGTTCTTTAGTACGCCCCTCAGTATTATATGTTCTTTAGTACGCCCCCCAGTATTATAAGCTCTTTAATACGCCCCCTCAGTATTATAAGCTCTTTAGTATGCCCCCCCAGTATTATAAGTTCTTTAGTATGCCCCCCCAGTATTATAAGTTCTTTAGTACGCCCCCCAGTATTATAAGCTCTTTAGTACGCCCCCTCAGTATTATAAGCTCTTTAGTATGCCCCCCAGTATTATAAGTTCTTTAGTACGCCCCCCCTCAGTATTATAAGCTCTTTAGTACGCCCCCAGTATAAGCTCTTTAGTACGCCCCCCAGTATTATATGCTCTTTAGTACACCCCCCAGTATATGCTCTTTAGTACGCCCCTCAGTATTATATGCTCTTTAGTACACCCCCCAGTATTATATTGCTCTTTAATACAGCCCCCCACCCCACCCCCCTGTATTATATGCTCTTTAGTATCATATACACACACACAGTCAGCCACACTCAGCCAGTCAGACACTCATACTCACCCATGAAGAGTTGCCGGCGTCCACCTCCTTTTCACTTTGGGCGCTGATGACGTCATCGCGCCCGCGTCGGAGCAGAGATCAAACTCTGCAGTCAAGCGCAATTCGCGGCCTACACTGAATGCTTTCAGCTGTATGTGCATTTGCACATACAACTGAAGGCAGTGATCGCTCATAGGTTCGCCATCACTGTCCTAGGATGATCCTTAAGATAGTTAAAAAAAAAGATATCCAGTTACCGAATGGTGCACTGCTATATGTTAGCTCCTGCTAACGGAGTTGAAAGAAGAAATTTTACAGGAATCTATACATAGGACAGACCCATTTATAGATAAAAAGAAGCTGATGTCAAAGTCTTGAGACTCTAAAAGGTACCTTAATTTGGAAATTGGGATGCTGATCGGTAAGGCACTCAGAATTGCTGAATAGTACATGTTTCAAGCCTATTGTAATTTTTTTTTATCTTGGTATTCTTCTGCTACATTTCAATTTTCAGTGAACATTTTAGTATATACTTATAGTGAGTATAGATGCTATCAATGCTCTCTATTGCTCTCAACAACTAAAGATTATAGCCTTCTATTTCAAAGTTATCTGTATTGGTTAGCTTAAAGGGATCCTATCCTAAAAACTAATTTTTTTTCTGCCTACCACATCGGAACAGCCTTAAAGGGGTTGTCCCATCTCAAGGATCCTATCTATACTGCTTGTTAATGTGGATGTAAGACTTTTCCTAAATACACTGCTTCAGCAAAACTGCTGTGTTTGTCCACTATCTTACTTTATTTAATTCTTTGTGGCCACAGCCCTGACTTAGCTGCTCATGAGTCAAGTGATGTATCTGCTGCTGTCAGGGGGGAGGGAGGAGGGGCTAAGTGCACGGGAGCAAGCCTGTGTTTCTAGCTATTCCTGTGTCTACACCATGTGACCTACCTTCCTGCGTTCAGATAGGGGAGAGGAGCTGCTTTCAATTCTTCTGTTCTCCCAGTTATCAGGCTAGCTAATTCAAATGTGTTCATTATGGCAGAGACAGGCAGTCTCTGTATGTAACACAGAATGGAGTTGCTCCTGCCTGTACTTCATAGTCCAATATGGGTGGGCGGAGCTACATGGGAATTTGGGGGCGGAGCTAAACGACAGGTTGCATGTGAAACCCCACCCACCAAATGATGCAAGAAACCAGGAAGAAAGAAGATTTTACAGCAGTAAAGACTGATGAGTATGTGAGGTGGGAATACCCCTTTAAGAAAGGCTATTCTTCTCCTACCTTTAGATGTCTTCTCCGCGCCGCCGTTCGGTATATAACCCGGTTTTCATCGGTATGCAAATGAGTTCTTTCACAGCAACGGAGGCGAGCCCAATTCTGCGAGAGAAATCTCCAGCGCCGCCTCCATCTTCTTCAGGAACAGGTCTTCTTCGTATATTCTTCTGGGGGTTGGCTTCAAACTTCTAGGCAAAGCCGACTGCAGATGCCTGCCGACCACATGAAAATGGTCACTTACACAGTATTGTAAGCGGTCATTTTCTTGTGGCCAGCAGGCATGCGCAGTCGGCTGTCCGAGGCCTAGAAGTTTGAAGCCACCGCCGGAAAAAGACGTGAAGACGACCCGTTCCTGAAGAAGATGGAGGTGGCGCTGGAGAGTTCTCTCACAGCATTGGGGATGCCTCCAGTGCTGTTTGAGTGCTGGGGCCCGCCCCCAGTGCTGCGAGAGAACTCATTTGCATACCGATAAAAACCGGATTATATACCGAACGGCGGTGCGAAGAAAACATCTAAAGGTAGGAGAAAAATAGCCTTTCTTAAGGCTATTCCTACGTGGTAGGCAGAGAAAAATGAGTGCTAATGATAGGATCCCTTTAATAGCAAGGGTCCTTAAAAAAAAAAATTATTTGGTTTGTTCTTTATGGATTCACCCTCAAAATTAGTTACCTCCTATTGCAAAGTCATAAAACTGGGTTACTTATCAGGGAGTCTTCATTGTATTTAGTTTTTATGTGATCAAAGAAATCGGCTCATTTTAGTTGGATTTTAGTCATTCCATCTTTACTGAAATGGAGTTATCACCCATGGTAATAAATCCTTGCTGTAATTGTAGCAGATGTTTTTTGAGGAAGAGGAGTAGGATGCACACAGACAATAGGCACAATTAGGGTTGCAGTATAAATCATTGTTTTGGGAAGAAAAAGTATAAGTCCCATCACATAGGCTACTGTTCAGGTGAAGGCGTCTTAGATCACAGCCTTTTGTTAACATGACAGTGTTCAACTGACATAGTTTGCATTGGGCCGTGTAAAACGCTCTTTAAATAAGCACTAAATAACTTGTTATATTGTCACAGGAATTAATATATTGAGATATATATATATATATATATATATATATATATATATATATATAGTGATCGGGAAAGATCGGCGATCGAGTAAATTTCACGATTGCGATTGGGTTCCGATCCTGCCTAAAAAGATCTGGATGGATATTCCAATCCCGATCGCTCAACCCACTTACCTGCACAGAACCGCTGATGCTCCCTGGAGCTTCCGGTCATTGTTCTCTGTCCTCTCCTCTCTTTCACATGCCAGCAAAGTGCCGTGTGCACCCCCACCTCCCTAGGCTAGTGTTACTGATGCTGGGAGTAGGCGGGGCTTGTTGTGGCTTAGGAGAGTGTTGGCGGGTACTGGGAGAGGAGACAGGAGAGTGTGGGCGAGTATCACTCACAAGTCACAACAAGCCCCGCATTCTCCCAGCATCAGCAACACTAGCCTAGGGAAGTGGGGGCGCCTGGAGCTCCGGGGAGCAGCGTACACACTGGGAGGGGAGGGGGCAGCGGTTCTGTGCAGATAAGTGGGGAGACTATGTAGCTGGCAGATTTTTTAATTTTTGGACTCCATGCTGTGTAGTGAACAGGATCGTTTTTAAATCCAATTTTCGATCATTAAAAAATCCCATTGACTTGGATTAGGATCGGAATTGGGATCGAGTTCGGATGGAAAATTATCGGAAATCAGATTTTGAAAATGATCCTGAAATCTCATGATCGGCTCAACCCTAGCTTATACCCATTTTGCCAAAGGAAAATTTCAGAAGTACGCCAATAGCCAAGAAGGCCTGCCCGGGAAAATGTGCTCCAATTTATCTTGCAGGTGTTCAGTGGGTTTGAAGTCAGGACTCTTCAGTCCTCTCAAATTTCTCTACATCAGGTTTTCTTCATCATTTGTACCTTAGGGGTAGTGGATTGTCCTCACTATGTGTCCCCTGTTGGTTAGTTACTCTGTTCTTACTTGCTATCTCACAAGAGGCAATGATAGGTTACAGAGACCATTGCTTGAGAACCTGAGGCTGATGTTACAAAACTCTGAACATACAGGGGTTGTGTGTTGACATCTACTAGAACTACTTCTTACATTTAGATATGGATTGGCCATTTGCATTGGACCCTGTAGGATGGGGATGCCAAATGTAGATACTGCATGTAGAAAAGCAGCTAGAATAGATTGAGTTGGTAGTTAAAGCACATTCCAGTTTTCACAAAATGTTAAAAAGTATAATAAGCATAAGTATATGTACTTGATGCTTTTTACTTTGCATCGGTGGATTTTCAGTAGTGGGAGGAATAACTAAAGCCTGACATCAGCATGGCTGTACAAATCTGAGATATAACATTATGTTAATGAGATGTTTCTATCCACCATAGAGTCACATCTCCAGTCTGTGCTAATAAAGGTAAAGACAATCTTGAAAATGTCACTTTTATGTATAAATGAAAGTGAATTTCTGATGATTGTTCACATGTTGTTATAGGAGGCAAAAATAACACTGCTATTCAATACAAGGAGTCTGAACAGATATTGAAGTAGAAGCATAGCTTCAAAGGGTCTTATAGTTCTGTGAAGGTGAATACACTCATAGTGTATGTATGGGATCCGGTAGCTCAGTAATGCATTGTCTTGAAAAAAAGTTAACAGTTTTCAGACTGAAAATTAAGCAGCTAAATAAAGGAATGATGGAGTTGTGAAGGAGTGAAGTTACATTTTTTGCATGATGCAATAGAAGAAAATCGGCTTGCAACACTCATTGGGTACTAAAAGTCCAACTTTAATCTAGTCCATTAAAACACATAGTTTACACAAAGGAAAAAAAGTGCCAAGGAAAAATACATAGGGTTTCCTTTGTGTGAACTATGTTTTTTAATGGACTAAATTAAAGTTGGACTTTACCACGCATGCGCAGTAGAGGCGATTTACTGGCAGTAATGCCCACACACTGCTTGGAGAAGAGCGCGCTCCCTGCCAGTACAGAGGAGGAGCCGTCTCGCTGGAAGAAGCCATGGATGGAAAGTATGATGGAGAGGATTAAAGGGGAAGGGGGACATAGTAGTGATGATCCGTGTCCAGAAATGGGGAAATGGATCATCACAGTATAATCAGAAAATGTCCCGCCCCAGGAGTATGGGTAAATATAAATTTTTAATTAATAATGCTATTTAGAAAGTAGGAGGGGGAGGGTGTTTAGATTAGTGTAAGTATTATAAAATATCCCAGACAACCCCTTTAATATTCAACCCTTTTCTGCAGAATATATGTTACATATAGAGATAAAAAAAAATTTCTACATTACAGCCCATACATCCCCAGTTATGACAGAGTTAAAGAAACTACAGGATTCCTTTTACCAATGCTCGTTTGCCTTAAAGAGGACCTTTCATGGTTTGGGGCACAGGTAGTTCTATATACTGCTGGAAAGCTGAGTGCGCTGAATTCAGCTTTCCCGATCTGTGCCCCGGGTAAAAAGCTATCGGTACCAGTACCATAGCTCTTTACAGACAGAAGGGCATTCCTGACAGTCAGTCAGGAACGTCCTTCTCCAAAGCAGCGCCTATCACGCTGTACAGTGTGAGCAGGGAGTAACGCCTCCTCCCTCTGCTCACAGTGCTTGTCCATAGACGAGTATTATCAGGAGGGGAGGCCTTCCTCCCCGCTCACACTGTACAGCGCGATAGGTGCTGCTGTGTTGAAGGACATTCTCTTTACCCGGGAATTCAGCGCACTGTTGGCTTTCCAGCAGTATATAGAACTGCCTGTGCCCAAATCCATGAAAGGTCCTCTTTAAAGAAGACATTTCACCACCTCCATCAACACCAACTCTTTACATTTTTCAGTAGGCTCTGTTCCACTGATTTCGAAGTAGTTCTGTAACCCTTACTGTTCCAGTGCAATTGGTGCTCTTAGTTTCAAAACCTAATCTGTTAATTATGGTCTCTACTTTTGGGTGGTCTAAGCCCAAGAACACCTACCCAACAGTAGAGAGTCTAAATGGCACTGTTGTACAATTTTTAATACTACAGATTAAAGCAGAGGAGAATGCTTCTCTATGGGAAAAGTCACTTTTAGGGTTGAGCTGATGATATAACCTCCGACCTTGATCCCGCTGGAAAAGATCGGGATCGGAATTCCGATCGCGAAATTTACTCTATCGCCGATCGGAATCCGATCTTTTCTGATCCCGATCGCTCAACCCTGCATGTGAGCTCTGTTTAATATGAGCACTCTGTCCAAAGGTTTTAGATAACAGAGAACTATAATGCTAGTAGGCAGGAATGGGGTTGATTACTTAACTAAAAAATTCTGCAAGTTAGAGCTTCATGAAGAAATGTGACATAGCAAATCTACAAGAATGGCTAATAACTAGAGATGAGCGAACAGTAAAATGTTCGATATTCGTTTCGAGTAGCCCCTCAACATTCGACTACTCGAATCGAATATCGAACCCTATTATAGTCTATGGGGGGGAAAATGCTCGTTTCAGGGGTCGATCAAATTATACTTACCAAGTCCACAAGTGAGGGTCGGGCTGGATCCTCCGAGCAGTCTTCTCCTTGGAGTGTCCCCGCAGCATCTTCCGGCTCTGAAGTCACTCTGCCAGGCATCGGGCCTGGGCAGAGCCGACTGCGCATGCCCGCACTACAAGCGGACATGCGCAGTCGGCTTTGCCCAGGCCCGATGCCTGGCAGAGTGAATGAAGAGCCGGAAGACGCCGCGGGGAAGCTGCACAGAGAAGACTTCTAAAGGTAGGAGAAGAACCAGCGTTGATTGGCCGACTGTATAGCATTCGGCCAATCAATGCTGGTTCTGCATCGAACTTTTACATTCGAATAGTGAGTGGTACTCGATCGAGTACGAGTAATTCGAACACTGTAGTATTCGATCGAATACCTACTCATCACTACTAATAACCGCCACAATAATATTCCTATCCATATTGGTAAGTTACATAATAGCGTCAGAAAGTGGGTTGTAAATCATTCATAATAAAGATGGTACATAACACATCTGCTAAGCTCTCGTAAAGATATGAGCGATAACGGGAAAAAATCAAAAGCTTCAACAGTGTAGTGACCTATAATGTGTACAGTGGAAAAACTACATTATAAATCATACCCTACAGTCAGAGGATGCAAACTGACATTTTGACTGGCTGGAAGACCCAAAAATGAACTTACTGTAGCAATGCCAATTTTTTGATTGGGTCCCACACCTCCATCAACGGCTCGTATAATTAAGATGTATTCTGACTTCATTTCTCGATCCAGTAGAGTTGTTGTAGTGATTTCTCCTGTAAGCAAAGGCATAAATTAAAAATCAATATCAAATTGACCAGAAAATTGGGCTTAGCAATGCATTATTCACAGTCTTTTCCTGCCAGCAAAGCCAAATCCTAGCGCAAGACAGTTCCTTAAGTTCATAAAACAGATATTTCATTTGAGACTTCAGTCTAAATTCTGGAAAACTACCCATCATAGATGTGGCCAGAAACTATTCCCAAACCATAACAAATGAAATATATTCTTTTAAATTTCTTTTACAAAACATAGAAAGCGAAAAATTAGCGCTCTACAATGATCTTGCACATAAGTAAGCCATCAATATATAGATGAATGAAAATTATATGTAAATTTGCTAAAATGAAATAATGCTAAAAAAATAGTGTCAGGGTCTGGGGTTGCTAGGTGGGGTGGCATAGACACAAAAGTCCAGTTTCTTTTAGTCCAAAACAAAGGTAGAGTTTATTTTCACTCAAAAAGGTAGTGCAGCAACAAAAGGAAACAATACAATAATAAATCCCTGCCCGGCTAGGCTCTAACTAATTATAGAATAGGTTACCTCACCTAGAATAACAGAAATCCAAAAGCCAGTAGAATCTGACCTCTCTGTTTGTTCTCCAACCAAGCTCTGCCAAAGGTCTGCTGCTGGAGTTGGCTTCTTAAGCCTCCTTGATGAGAAGACTTTCAACAGCTGAGTCGCTGCCGGAACATCCCCAAAGTGTGGACTGGAGGGGGGTGGAATGACAGGTCCCACTACCAACCTACCTGCCATTCCTAAAAATCCAGCCTGGTAACTGGAACTTTGAAATAACCCTCAGCAGACAATAGTTATCTGCTGAGGAATGTTCTTTCTGGAGTTTTCTCATCTCACCCACCTTAGTAGCCTGGGTGAGATGTACACCCCCTCCATTACCTTACCAGCCATCGGCTTACAATAGAAAAAAAGCTGAATCTTTTTAGTATAGAATCTTGCAAGGCAGTCTGAAAAACTAGAATCTTGTATAAAAATATAGAGAATGAGGCTAGGTTCACAGTACTAAATACAAAGTGTACATCTGAAAATATAAATCTCCATAGACTTCTGTTGGACAGACATAAGCCTATATCCCTATAAAGGGATTCTACCTTTAAAAACTTTTTTTTTCTCCTTATCACGTCGGAATAGCCTTAAGAAAGGCTATTCATCTCCTAACTTTAGATGTCTTCTCTGCGCCGCCATTTGGTTAAAATCCTGTTTTCTGCCAGTATGCAAATGAGTTCTCTCGCAGCACTGGGGGTGGTCCTCAGCGCTAAAACAGCACTGGGGGCATCCCCAATGCTGCGAAAAAACTCACTCTCTTCTTCTGGAACGGGGTCTTCACCGCGTCTTCTTCCAGGGGTTGGCTTCAAACTTCTAGGCCTCACAATACTGTGTAAGCGGCCATTTTTCTTGTGGCCGTGGGCATGCGCAGTCAGCTTTGCCCTAGGCCTAGAAGTTTGAAGCCAACCCCCGGAAGAAGACGCGGTGAAGACCCCATCTTTATTTTTTATTTTAAACTTTTTATTTTTAACATGTTCCACAGGGAGACTTGAACCGGGTATCTCAGATCCCCAGAGCAATGTATTTTCAATACATGGGAAATGTGCATAGGCACTCAGGAGGTTATTGCTCAGCAGCTCCTCTGACCCAACAATCTTGTCGCAGGTGATCCCAGGGGTAGTAGACGATCTAGCCCACGGACTCCGTGGATACCATGATCGCTATTGATCACAGCATCAAGGGGGTTAGATCAAAGAGTGCTGGAAATGATGCATAGGCACGGCTTCTATGCCCGCAGCATTACAGCACCGTTAACTATACGCTCAGCACGATGTAATAGTACAGTGCTGAGAGAGAAGGGGTTAGAGAGTTGGTCTCCTTATTAGGGCATATACAGCTCCGGCAAAAATTAAGAGACCACTGCACAGTTTTCTAAAAATCAGCAGAGGGCAAAAGTGACTCCCCAATGACCGGGATGACCATCCTCTTATTCAAATGTCACTCAGCAACCACAGGATGACATCAAGTGAGTTCGAAAAGGAATGCAAATGGCAGCTAGGGTGATGTGCACGGCTAGAACACTTCGTAACAGGCTCCTAGAGACAGGGCTCAAGACATGTAAAGCTAAAAAAAAACTTTCATAAATGAGATGCAAAGGAGAGCCAGGCTGAAGTTTAACAAAGACAATAAGGATTGGACCATAGAGGACTGGAGTAAGGTAATCGTCTCTGATGAGGCTAATTTTCAGATTTGCCCAACACCAGGTCGTCTATTGGTTAGACGGAGACCTGGAGAGACTACAAGCCACAGTGTCTTGCACCCACTGTGAAATTTGGTGGAGGATTTGTGATGATCTGGGGATGCTTCAGCAAGGCTGGAATTGGGCAGGTTAATCTTTGTGAAGGACGTATGACTCAAGCTGCATATCAAGTTATCCTGGAAAAACACTTGCTTCCTTCTGCTCAGGCAAGGTTCCCCAACTCCAAGGACTACTTTTTCCAGCAGGACAATGCACCATGCCACACAGCTAGGTCAATCAACGTGTGGATGAAGGAGCACCACATCAAGACTCCGTCATGGGCGGCCCAATCTCCAGACCTGAACCCCATTGAAAACCTATGGAATGTAATCAAGAGGAAGATGGATAGTCTCAAGCCATCATACAAAGAATTGCTTAAATTTTTGTGCCAGGAGAGGCATAAGGTCACCCAAAAGCAGTGCATAAGACTGGTGGAACACCATGACGCATGAAAACTCAGATTAAAAAGCATGATATTGATTTCTGATCTTCCTGACTTACAACATTAGTATTGTTGTTTCTAAATGAATATGATTTTGCTTTCTTTGCACTATTTGAGATCTGACAGCGCTGCTTCCTTTTTTATTATTGTGACAATTTCTCATTTGCTACAAATAAAATACAAATTTTTTGCTTTGAATTTCGGAGACATGTTGCCACTAGTTTAAAAAGCATGATATTGATTTCTGATCTTCCTGACTTACAACATTAGTATTGTTGTTTCTAAATGAATATGATTTTGCTTTCTTTGCACTATTTGAGATCTGACAGCGCTGCTTCCTTTTTTATTATTGTGACAATTTCTCATTTGCTACAAATAAAATACAAATTTTTTGCTTTGAATTTCGGAGACATGTTGCCACTAGTTTATATAATAAAAGAACAATGTACATTTTACTCAAAAATATACCAATGAAGAGAAAAATCTGAGAAACTGAAAATTTTGAAGTGGTCTCTTAATTTTTGCCAGAGCTGTAGATTTCAGGATGGTTCTTCAGTTTGTTAGGAGTCTCCAATACTGAAATCATGGTGATCAGCTGATCAGGATATGCTAAAAATGTCTGATAGATGCGGTCTGCAACTTTTTTTTTTTTTTTTTTACAGAAAGACTGTCTCAATTATAGCTAAATGGAAACCGACATGCCGTGATTGACAAAAACATAAGTGTTTTTGAAATCGCAGCTTTTGCGTTGCAGATTTTTTTTCTGCAGTGTGTGCAGGGAATTAGCCAAAATCCCATCCACTTTGCAGGTTGCTGCGTTTTCGCAATGTGGGGCCGCGGCCTTAAGCAGATCACATTATTGAAAAAGAAATCACAAATATTTTAAAGTATTTTTAGTAAAAGTCACAAAAAAGTTTAAGATTTCTTAAGAGTCAGGTTGTTGGCATTTTTTTTTATTTTATTTATTTAAAATGGTTTACTTTTACCAGTTTGCAAAAGTTTAGTATTTTTTTTTCCTATGTGCTTTTACAGTCCTCTTATTTTGTTTTTTTAGATGCCATCATTCAGTGTACTCTACTGTGCTATATATTTTTGTTGTACGACTGAAAGATTGTAAATAATTAGCTTTGAATCTTTCTGGCATTGTTTTGTGCTAAACCCCCATTTCTTTAATAGTGTTCCTTTCCCGCGCGTTCCCAAAGCTTCTTCATTGATAGACAGAATCAATAGAGATATAAAAATTGGAGCATTTCAGTCATAAGAAACTATGGCAGTCTAAGTACTGGATGGTCTACTGTAATTTACAAGCGCTATTTTTATTTCAGCTAGACTTTTAACAAGGAGACTTTTTTAAAACAATAGAATGGATGACAGAGATAAAAAAATAATAAGCTTTTATCGTTCATGGTGTAGCATATGCTATTCCTAGCCAGACTTTAATCTTACCTGGATCCAGTAACTTTGCACATATCCTATAGTGAGTGTCATTTCATTGGATCTTAATAATGGGAAATGGAAATTAGGAATGCAGAATATACAATACATTATATTTTATTACTAATGAGCACAGTTGTGAATATAGAACACAACATATAGCTCTCAAAGCCAAGAAGAAAATATTGTTCAATGAGGTCACCCTACTCATCAATGTCACAGGCCAGTGGGGAAAAAAAGTAGAAAAAGAAAAACGCTGGCTCTTACTAATAGTTAAAAGAGTTGTCCCAGGTTTCTTAAGGGGATTCTATCATTGGATACCCTTTTTTTCTCGATAACACACCGGAATAGCCTTAAGAAAGGCTATTCGTCACTTACCTTTAGATGTCTTCTCCACGCCGCCATTCGATAGAAAACAGGGTTTTTTTTCGGTATGCAAATGAGTTCTGTCGCAGCACTGGGGCGGGGCCCAGCGCTCAAACAGCACTGGGGGCATCCCCAATGCTACAAGAGAACTCTCCAGCGATGCCTCCATCATCTTCAGGAACCCGCCTCTTTGTGTGTCTTCTTCCGTCCTGGGTTTTCAATTATCTAGGCCTCGGGCAGAACCGACTGCGCATGCCCAGGCCACAAGAAAATGACCGTTTACACAGCTTACAATGTAAGCGGCCATTTTCTTGTGGCCCAGGCATGCGAAAGGCTCTGCCTCAGGCCCGAGGCCTAGAAAATTGAAATCCCAGGACAGAAGAAGAGGAGAGGCGGGTTTCTGAAGAAGATGGAGGCGTCATTGGAGAGTTTTCTCACAGCATTGGGGACACCCCCAGTGCTGTTTGAGTGCTGGGGCCCGGCCCAGTGCTGCGAGAGAACTCATTTGAATACCGAAAAAAAACGGTTTTCTACCGAGCAGCGGCGTGGAGAAGACATCTAAAGATAAGAAACGAATAGCCTTTCTTAAGGCTATTCCGACGTGTTATCGAGAAAAAAAGGGTATCCAATTATAGGATCCCTTTAATAGCTAAAGGGTTTGTCCTATTACAAACACCCATTGTTTATCCATAGCAATCAGGAGAACAGGGGACTAAAAGTCCACCAGCATCCTCATTGTGAATGAATGACTGTACCCCATTCTTTTCTATGAAGTTGCCGGAGATGAGGGGGTGTTCACACTTGTGCCCGATGTCCGCCCTATGTTACTCCACCGGGTTTCCATCCTCAGCCCCGAGAAACTGGACAGGGTACGTCTTTCTGTGGGTCAGTTTTAAAACCGTCTGCAGCCTCTCCACGGGAAAACCGTTTTTTTTTTTTTTTTTTGGCTGGACACAAAGTTCTGCATGTCCAAAGAAGACTCAGAGTGAAATCTGATTTTCACAATTAAAAATGCACATAAATGGTGACAAATATAATAAAGGTAACATGTTTTTACACTAAACAGTAGCTAGTAGTGTTGAGCGAGTAGTATTCATCGAATACCTCGCTGGCATAGGCGTGTAATCAGCCGAACACCAAGGGGTTAAACGCATCGATTCTTCGAAGCGTTTAACCCTTTGGTGTTCGGCCGATTACACGCATTCCTATGCCAGCGAGGTATTCGGCGGATACTGCTCGCTCAACACTAGTAGCTAGTGTAAAAACCCTAAAACAATGACATATACTACTATGAAAAAAGAAAAGACAACTCCATGTCGACCAAAAGAGTGAAAGACCTCAGGTAAGAGCAAGGCGACACAAAGACATTTTATTCAAGAATGGCACAATGATTTTCAACACTAGACTAGTATCAGCTACTTGTCCAGCATCAAAACGTGCCAGATTTCTTTGCAACACCGTTCTGTTACCCAACATATCTCTATCCCTTGGGAGACATCCAATCAGTGCCAGTTGGAGTGGTTTCTCATCTCCATCAGAGTATACACATTAATGGCTTCACAATAACCAATTTACATTAACCGCCTGGTCAGACTACAGATGCCAACAACACTATAGCTCCTGAAATACAAAACTAAAAAAAAAAAAATTAAACAAAAACATTGCTGTATCTAAAAGGGCAATACAAGCAACGTCTTCAAGCAGCTCCAAAAAGTTAAGCGTTGCAAAGGTGAATCTTGCTACTTTGTTTCAAATGACTTCAATTAAAACTATTCTTGAGCTCTGAAGGTTTGACTAATTTGCTACTCCCACGAAAAGTACTTATGTCTTTACAAGGCATCAGTTGGACACGTCTGAGCCTAGCGAACTCTCTATAGCTTAGCATTATAGCTTCTCAAACAGCTGAAAGGACTTAAACAAGTGTAAAGACTGCAGAATCAGCTGGTGCCCATTCGAAAAGTTAGATGACTGCCAAAAATATTTCTCGGTTCAAAGAATCATTTCAACAATAACTTTCATCATTAACATAACATTAATTCACAACCTAGATTGCCTTAAAGGGAAATTTTCAGATTTTCTAATTAAAGCAATGACAAATGAACTATATAGATTACATGACTGAACTAAAAGTTACATGACAGTCTAGGGAAAAATGTCATTAAAATCTCTTTCAGATGAAATCCCAAAACTGGTGAATGTGCCCAACAAATATAAGCGAGATTGGTAATTATTTCCTCCGACATAGCTTTCAAAGCTGGTCATACAAAGTCTACGATAAACATTTCAATCCCAAACATTCTAAACTTTAGTTACATAGTAAATAAATTTGAAAAATAGACGTATGTCCATCAAGTTCAACCAAGAGATAGGAAAGGGCATGACTGAAAGAAATAAGAATTCTATATATTTCCATATGCCTCAATTCTATTTTGTGGTTTATGAAGCGGTCAACTGTTTCTGCCGTGACCTGTTCCTGGGGTAGGATATTCCACAGTGCTTAGGGCTAGTTCACACGGGGCACAGTATGATGTATTTTGGTCCTGATTGTGACGCGGGAAGCTGCATCAGAATAGGACCAAAATGTGGCTTCTGACAGTCGCAGCTTCCCGCTTCGTTGTAGGCCCAAATGAATGGGCCCAGTCCGGAGGGTGATGCCACGAGGAGGACACCAGGGCTGAATCAGCCGCGGATTCTGCCTGAAGAAAGGGCAGCTTGCTTCTTTTCTCCATGAACGGGACCATACCGCTCACGGAAAAAAGGAAGCTAGCGGTCCACATAGACCTCTATTGTGAGGGGGCGGATTCTGCGGTGGATTCGGCGTCAGAATTTGCCCCGTGTGAACAAGCCCTTACAGTGAAGAGGCCTGGTCATCTATGGAAATTAAACCTTTTTTCTCTCTAGACAGAGAGAGTACCACCATGTCTTTTGAGAGGATCTTACATGGAACAGCTTTTTCCCATATATTTTGTATGGACCATTTATATATTTAGACCAGGGTCTCACATAAATGCAGTGATTTGGCCACAGTGGAAAACGCCACAGCAAGGACCGTGGCATTTTATAGTACAGTAGCTGCAAAGTGGATGAGATTCTGGTTAATTCCTTCCACACATTGCAGAAAAAAATCTGCACGCTTGCATTTATTGTAAGTTGCTGCATGTCAGTTATATCTATGGAAATGTTGGGGTTTCTGTATAGGTATAATAGAAGAAGACTTTGTGAAAAGCACTACGGGAAAAACTGCAATGTGTTTCCACCGCTTTCTGGCTGCAGCATGCTATGTGGGGCCTTAGCCTAAGGCTGAAGCCCCGTGTTGTAAAAACGCAACATTTTTTGTTGTCGATTTTGCTGTGTTTTTTTTTGAGCCAAAGCCAGAAGTGGATTGAACAGAAGGTAGAAGTATAAGAACTTCCTATATATTTCCCATTCCATTTGTAGCCATTCACGGCTTTGGGTTAAAAAAATGCAGCAAAATCTGCAATAAAAAAACCCTGCATTTCTGCAACGTGGATTTTTATAACTCCCCTTAAACACATTTTCTCAAGAATAAACAAATTTAAACGGCAAATATTGATAAGGATGTAAAAACACTAAAGTTACTTTAAGATCGTGGGAGTCGGATCTGGGGTCTAGCCTCTCTGCTGCTGATTGGGACCGTTGTTTTCTCCTCTCGCATAAGCTTTACCTTGTAGTGCCCAGGAAAAGAACTTTAAATTGCTGTCTCAATGCTATCGCTGCCTTACCCTCCTCCACAGGATCTATCCCTTGGTCTCTGACCGATATTGGCGCTGTGGTTCCGCGGAGAGTTCTTTCCTGCATATATGGTGGGAATGTGAGGATATCAAGCCATTTTGGTTGGCTGTGTTCTCATTGTACGAAAAGGTTACTGGCCGCTCTCCTACTCCTTCCCTGTAACTGGCCTTCCTGTCCCTTATCCCTGGCAAGATTGGAATATGGCTGCCAGGACAGTCATCCCTCGCCAGCAGCGCAGTTCTACCTCTCCCTCTCTTCTGGAGTGGCTGCAGGAGTTTCTCCTCATCTGCAGGATGGAGTTCCTTGTGGTGGAGGACGTGCCTGACACTTCCAAATTTAACGCCCTCTGGCAGCCGTGGGTGGTGTTCCAGGAGTCGTCAGACTTCACTTCCCTCTTTGCCTGATATCCTAGCTTCTTTTGTTGTTTGCCCCGGTTTTGCTGTCCCGGGCCTTGCCTTCTCTCTGCGTCTACCCCCTTTTCTCTTGGTTTTTGTAGCACCTTTTGTCTGTCCCACCTTCCTTTTGTGTCTTGTGTCTTTGTCTTGTCCTCCCCCCTTTTCTTTTATCTTACAAATTTTCTATTTTGGTCCATGCTCATTCTGATGGGGTTTTCCCCACGTTTTCCTTTGCCTTCTTTTTCGGCCCTGCGTGGTCGCATTGTTTGCTTATAGGACTTGTTTCCCCCTTCCCCATAGTGCCATTATTTTGTGTGTTTGTTTCACTCTTTATTGCAAAAATCTTAATAAAATCTGATTACACCTAAAGTCACTTTAATTATTAAAAAATATGGCATATGTCAAAAAGCTTCACCTGATCGGGCATTGATCCGAAACTGAGGTGAACCATCCAATGAGTATATAATAGACTCTTGCCCGTATTCTCTGGATCGATCCAAATCTGTAGCATTTAGAAACAACACAGTAGCACCTGAGGAATGTAGAACATAAAAAGTAGAAATGACTATGCAAGCTTCTAAACATACATGGAGACAGTGATAGTGTAGAACATCAGGTAGTTTATACAATCTTTTACCTGCCATAATGTTTTCCATCACTGTAATGACATAAGATGGACGACTAAATGTGGGAGGGTTGTCATTTTCATCCTTGGAAAGAAAGAAAAGAAATTAATGATGTGTCTTGCAGAAATCTGATTTACATAATTGTACAGATCAAATGTCTGCTTAAAAGAAGAGCGTTGGGTCCTTCATGCCTATTAAACCAATAAAACACAGTGGGTGGGACTTAATCTTGCAAATTAGGCTACAAATACCAACCAAGGCTAGGGACCACCCAAGCATGGCAAGTGTTTTGTCTGTCTTTAGTGAATGCCATCTATCCTCATCCACTTGGGATTGACAGCTCCCGTCCTTGGCTATGTCACTGTTATTAGCAATACATTTCTCAGCACGCTCTGTGTGGCCCTGTCTGCATGCAGGCACAGGACTCTCAACAGCATATTCCACTGCAAGGAGGGTATCATGCATGTGCCAGGACCATGTGACACATGTAAGACTTCAGTGCTGACAACAATCACATAGCAAGAGAGTAGAGCTGTCAAAGACCAAATCATTAATGTAAGTTTACTGAGGCAAGCCAGAGCATATAAAGAGATTCTACCATTAAAACACATTTTTTTCTCGTTCACACTTAGGAATAGCCTTAAGAAAGGCTATTCTTCTCCTACCTTTAGATGTTTTCTCTGCGTCGCCGTTCCATAGAAATCCTGGTTTTCATCAGTATGCAAATAAGTTCTCTCGCAGCACTGGGGGCAGTCCTCAGTACTCAAACAGCACTGGGGGGCGTCTCCAATGCTCCAGCACCGCCTCCATCTTTTTCAGGAACGGCCTCTTCATGCGTCTTCTTCCAGGCGAGCGATCAAACTTCTAAGCCTCGGGCAGTATTACAGTATTGTAAGCGGCCATTTTCTTGTGACCGGTGGGCATGCGCAGTTGGCTGCCCGAGGTCTAGAAGTTTGAAGCCACCGCTGGAAGAAGACGCGAAGAAGACACGTTCCTGAAGAAGATAGAGGCGACGCTGGAGAGTTCTCTCACAGCACTGGAGACTCCCCCAGTGCTGTTTGAGCGCTGGGGCCCACCCCCAGTGCTGCAAGAGTACTCATCTGCATACCAACAAAAACCGGGATTTCTACGGAACAGCGGTACGGAGAAGATATCTAAAAGCAAGAGAAGAATAGCCTTTCTTAAGGCTATTCCTACGTGTTAGTGAGAAAAAATTTAGTTTTAATGATAGGATCCCTTTAAAAGGCTTGGGACTGTCCTTGGAGCACTTACAACTACATTTGCATAATTAATATAGTTTTTTCTACGATATGCCGTGTCTATCTGCAGGCATAAAGGTTAACATGTGTTTACTTCCCCTACATGAAGTGGAACTGACACTTTCTGTAAAAAGACGACCTATCACAATGTTCAATGTTTTAGCAAATACTTGTATTCTTAAGGAAATAGAAAACATGGAACATTTTTCTTAAAGCTCTAAGCTTTGTTGTTCCTCTGTTATTCCTCTTAGAAATGTTTGAATCATTAAACTGACAACCGGCTGTTACCATTTCTCTTGTGTGATCTCTTTAGACAGTTTGTAAAGGCAGCACTGACTGGACCATCAAGAAAAATACCATGAACTGATAACACCCAGCCTTCAAGTTAATCATACATTTCTAGGAAGTATAACAGAGGAACGACACCACACACATACACAGTACCACACCTCTAATACTAGTGACAGTGCTTTCAAGATCCAAATTGTATACACAATTGTCCATTCAAGTGTATGTGATAGTATCAGCCACTCCGTGCACAGTGCAAATATGATATTGGTAAAGAAAAAGTAATCACTATAGTGTTTCCTAATCAATTGCTAATATATTGCACTGACATTTCCGTAGCTATAATTGACTACAAAGATATCCTCAATTTATAATGGATGATGTGGTTCACCATCGCCTCAACCCTATTCATGTATATATCATTAAGAGGGTTGAGCGATCGGGAAAGATTGGATCCCAATCCCAAAAATGATCGGAAATCGGATTTTAAAATCAATCCTGAAATCTCAAAATCATCTGAACCCTAGTGACAAACAATATAAATGCAGGGACATATCTGTAGTGTTGAGTTGAGAATATTACTAATACGTTCCATGCTCCCGGAGAATACTGCTATTGAATCTTCTATGATAGAAATCCTGACCTCGTAGAGAAATAAGGTAATTTCGATTCTTTTAGGACACAAAATGACAATAAGCCAAGCTTCCTGATTTGTTTCTAAGATAAGGCAATTCTATTACTCCTTAATGAATCTGTCTCTATTAACCGCATGACTAGCCAAATACTTTCTCGATTTTATTAATGTGTGACAAACTACAATTTCCAGCTGACAAAGACACAACCAGTGATAATCTATTAAAGCGAAAAGGTGTCACTGGTTTTCTAGCAAATAAATTACAGATGCTAAAAAGGAGTGATTAAGGATTGGCAAGAAAAGCAGCCAAGTCATGAGCCTTCTCCAGGTAAAAATAGCTGAACCTGACTCTGACAATAAGACTCATTGATCAAAGTAAATGTAACAGAATCTATAGAAATGTAACAAAACAACTGGAAATACATAGTAATAACAAACGGCCAAAGAGATTTCTCAATATAACCTGATTACCGTATTTTTCGGACTATAAGACGCACCGGACCATAAGACGCACTAAGGTTTTAGAGGAGGAAAATAGGGAAAAAAAAATTTTTAAGGAAAAAAAATTGGTGAAATATTTAATAACCTAATAATATAATATTTCACCAATGTAAATAGAACCGGGGGCTTTCGGACACAGGGATACCAAATGTGTATGTGTTTCACAGTAATGTTTTTGTTTTATATGTATTGTAGGGATATGGGGGTGATTTGAACATATCTATCTATCTATCTATCTATCTATCTATCTATCTATCTATCTATCTAATCTATCCTATCTATCTAATCTATCCTATCTATCTATCTAATCTATCCTATCTATCTATCTATCTATCTATCTATCTATCTATCTATCTATCTATCTCCTATCTATCTATCTATCTATCTATCTATCTATCTATCTATCTATCTATCTATCTATCTATCTAATCTATCTGTCTGTCTGTCTGTCTGTCTGTCTGTCTGTCTGTCTGTCTATCTGTCTGTCTATCTGTCTGTCTATCTGTCTGTCTATCTGTCTGTCTGTCTATCTATTCTATCTAATCTCATCCATGGATGGAAAGAGACACCCTGCAGTGAAGCTATGTAAGAAGAGAAAAAGGGGCGGGCCAGACGGGTGAAGGAGGTGTGGTTTTCTAAGCAAACTTGAAAACACACCTCTTTCACCCGTCTGGCTCGTCCCTCCTTCACTGCCTCTCAGATCTTGCTTCTGCAATGAAGCCACACAGGCAGGGAAGTAGGGGCGGGCCAGACGGGTGAAGGAGGCGTGGTTTCAAGCTTGCCGAAAAACCACGCCTCCTCCTCCCGTTTGGCCCGCCCCTCCTTCCCTGTCTGTGTGGTTTCATTGCCGGAGCCAGATCTGAGAGGCAGTGAAGGAGGGACGAGCCAGACGGGTGAAAGAGGTGTGGTTTTCTCGGCAAGCTTGAAACCACGCTTCCTTCACCTGTCTGGCTCGCCCCTACTTCCCTGCCTCTCATATCTCGCTCCTGCAAACACGCGACACAGACAGGGAAGGAGGGGCAGAGCAGGCAGGCACCGTGCTGCTCTCCGTGCTGCTCCTCATAGACAGGACACAGACGCTGCACACGCTGCATTCGGACTATAAGACGCACACACATTTTCCTCCCATATTGGGAGGAAAAAAAGTGCGTCTTATAGTCCGAAAAATACGGCACCTTTGTCTATGCAATGCAGCTTTAAGGCCTCATGCACATGAGCACACTTTTGATCTGCAATTGCAGATCCACAATAAAAAGGTGAGGCGCTCACCTCGGGCGGCAACCCAGGCGATTGTTTTTTTTTTTGTTTACTTTTTTTTTTCTTTGATCCAGCGCAGGAGAGCTGCCGCTCTCCTTTCGCTGGTTCAGACGTCTACATATCAGCATAGGCGGCGTCATCACACTGCCTACGCTAATACGCAGACGTCTGCCGGGAGAAGAGGATGCGGTGGCAGTGGGAGCAGCATCAGCATCGAGGTCAGTAAGTATAATAACTTTTTTTTTGTTTTATAATAGGCTGCTACCTGCTGGAGTATCCTCAGTAAGTAGCGGCCTATTTAAAAACCTCCCCAGACCTGTTCACTGCCGCCCCCACTTCCCCTTGTACTATAGGCCACGGAGGGTGGTAGTGAATAGGCCCAGGCTGTGATGCCACTACTGCTATTATTATACATGCTGCGATTTCCAAAACTGTTGCGGTTTTGAAAATCGCAGCATGCCAATTACATCTTTGGAAACGCTGGTGGCTTTCGTATAGATATAATTGTAACAAATAAATTTCCTCCACGGGCAAGCCCCAGCATTTACACCATGTGGGGCCCCGGCCTAATGCAAGAAAAAAAAAAAAACTACTGGTAAAAGCAAGGTGTGAATATGCCCCGGTAGCAATCATCACAGCTAAGCAGGAGTACACTAACAACATAGTAAGCTCTTTATGATCATCTTAACTTTTGAGCAACTTCATGCGGCCCTGTCTAATAAAGGGATGGATATCTGGGCATATACTGCTAGATTGCCAGTTTCCTGTAAAGATAACATTGCACTTGCTATTAGTTCTGACTGAACAGCTTGCTCAACAGAAAGCTTATTGTACCCTAATGAAAACGCTTCAAACTGCATTTCATTTCTTTATTAAATACAATGTAGCGGTGCACAGAAAAAATAGAACAAGACTGCTCTTCATCCACCTCCTCGCTCACCTACATGCTCTTTGTTCACCCCCATCCCTCCTCATTTTTACTTTTCTTCCCCCCAGTGCTAAAAAAAAATTCTTTGGTGAGAAATTCTGAAAAAAAAGAGCGATTTGACAGCTACTTTAAAAAAGCAACATACAGACTTAGAAAAGCCAGTGACCTTTTCAAGTGAGGTTTTAAGACTGAAGTGATTATGCTCTTCAAAGAGCACTTGGGGGAGGTATTTAGACGCTATCAAACATCCCACGTCTTACGCTTTATCTCCACCTACCTGTTTGATTTCAATAATCCAATGTTAATTTGTCTCAGCAGAAGGAACACAAAAGAAAGCCGATCATTTCCTTGCAGATGTTCCGGCTTTTTTCTGAAACAACTCTATTTTCTTCCTCGAGGTCAGGCTGTGATTTTTAATGCCCAGTTACACATTTTATTGTCGAATGAGCCGGTTTATGAAGGTCAGATGTTTCTATTCCCTAAGCCTTTGTCAGATTAAATTATTGACATTCACTGAGTGGCTGGAGGTATTCAAGCGATATGATCGGGAGTACATTTGGACTTATGAGACAATGACTACCTGCATGATAAATATCTTTCTAGTTGTTTCTAAGATTTTAAAATAGAATCCTATGGACATTTAGTTAATGGGACTAAAAACTACTTGCAGTTTACAGTGTTGGCCAAAAGTATTGGCACCCCTGCAATTCTGTCAGATAATACTCATTTTCTTCCAGAAAATGATTGCAATCACAAATTCTTTGGTATTATTATCTTCATTTAATTTGTCTTCAATGGAAAACCCACAAAAAGAATTGTCAAAAAGCCAAATTCGATATAATTCCACAGCAAACATAAAAAAGGGGGCGGACACAAGTATTGGCACTGTTTGAAAAATCATGTGATGCTTCTCTAATTTGTGTAATTAACAGCACCTGTTACTTACCTGAGGCACCTAACAGGTGATGGCAATAACTAAATCACACTTGCAGCCAGTTGAAATGGATTAAAGTTGACTCAACCTCTGTCCTGTGTCCTTGTGTGTACCACATTGAGCATGGAGAAAAGAAAGAAGACCAAAGAACTGTCTGAGGACTTGAGAAGAAAAATTGTGAGGAAGCATAAGCTATCTCAAGGCTACAAGTCCATCTCCAAAGACCTGAATGTTCCTGTGTCTACCGTGCGCAGTGTCATCAAGAAGTTTAAAGCCCATGACACTGTGGCTAACCTCCCTAGATGTGGACGGAAAAGAAAAATTGACGAGAGATTTCAACGCAAGATTGTGAGGATGGGGGATAAAGAACTTCGACTAACATCCAAACAAGTTCAAGCTGCCCTGCAGTCCGAGGGTACAACAGGGTCAATCCGTACTATCCGTCAGCGTCTGAATGAAAAGGGACTGTATGGAAGGATACCCAGGAAGACCCCACTTCTTACCCAGAGACTTAAAAAAGCCACGCTGGAGTTTGCCAAAACTTACCTGAGAAAGCCCAAAACGTTTTGGAAGAATGTTCTCTGGTCAGATGAGACAAAAGTAAAGCTTTTTGGGAAAAGGCATCAACATAGAAAAAAAAAAAAAGAGGCCTTCAAAGAAAAGAACACGGTCCCTACAGTCAAACATGGCGGAGGTTCCCTGATGTTTTGGGGTTGCTTTGCTGCCTCTGGCACTGGACTGCTTGACCGTGTGCATGGCATTATGAAGTCTGAAGACTACCAACACATTTTGCAGCATAATGTAGGGCCCAGTGTGAGAAAGCTGGGTCTCCCTCAGAGGTCATGGGTCTTCCAGCAGGACAATGACCCAAAACACACTTCAAAAAGCACTAGAAAATGGTTTGAGAGAAAGCACTGGAGACTTCTAAAGTGGCCAGCAATGAGTCCAGACCTGAATCCCATAGAACACCTGTGGAGAGATCTCAAAATGGCAGTTTGGAGAAGGCCCCCTTCACATCTCAGGGACCTGGAGCAGTTTGCCATAGAAGAATGGTCTAAAATTCCAGCAGAGCATTGTAAGAAACTCATTGATGGTTACCGGAAGCGGTTGTTCGCAGTTATTTTGTCTAAAGGTTGTGCTACCAAGTATTAGGCTGAGGGTGCCAATACTTTTGTCCAGCCCATTTTTGGAGTTTTGTGTAATATGATCAATGATTTGACTTTTTTTTCATTCTCTTTTGTGTTTTTTCATTGCAAGCAAAATAAATAAAGATATTAATACCAAAGAGTTTGTGCTTGCAATCATTTTCTGGAAGAAAATGATTATTATCTGACAAAATTGCAGGGGTGCCAATACTTTTGGCCAACACTGTATCTGTAAGGCGGTGAAATGGTTAAACTCCTTGGGGCTAGTTCACACGGGTTTTGAATCTGCCTCCTCACAATAGAGTCCTATGTAAACTGCTAGCAGAAACGCAGCTTTTTTTGTTGTAGATTTTGCTGCATTTTTTTTGAACCAAAGCCAAAAATGGCTACATAGGGAATGGAATTTTGGCTCAAAATGCCACAACAAAATCTGCAAAAAAAGAAGCTGTGTTTCTGCAACGTGGGGCCTCAACACCGCAACCTTAGGGGGCATTCACATGGAGTAACGCGGCGCGATAACTCGTGTATGAATCAGTGCTGCAGAACAGAATCCAATTGACTTCAATGGGTTCCATTTAACACGCGTAACACATGGAAATCAATGGGTTAAAAAGCCTCCCATTGATTTCAATGTGTTATGCGCGTTACTTTGTATGAGTGCCCCCTTAGGTGGGAATCGTGATGGCCGCATTCAAAATACCTGCCTAAGATTGGTTGCCGTCTTATATTTAGTGAAGTTTATTGAACATTTTGCTATCTTTGGCACAGATGTGCAAATTATGTTCTGCTGTCTTGTGCTTTTTATGCAGGCACCTGAAGTGAAGGTAGGACATTGGTTGTGCGGTGGAGATGTAACATGGCATATTTCTCTAGATCTCCCCAGGTATAACTCCGTGCTGGCTGTGGTGTGACCTCGGGTTACACCAGGGTAAAGGTGCATTGTTTAAGAGAGTGAAAGTTTACATGTGACATCTGTTTAGATCTGGTCTTTGTGCCCCCATGAAGCAGCCACCATGACACAATAGTTGTGAGGCTCTGTCCATAAGTGAAACTGGGAGTGTCGTCTGTGAGAATAAGAGGGATTTCAATACTGTTTTGTTTGTCCTATCCTGTGTGTATCTACCTTTCAACTGCAGTCAAGCTAAGTAAGGTATTGGTTCTGGTTCTGGTAGTTTCTTCGGCCCGACTACACAACACGAATCAAAATTGCCAGTATTGCATGACCTGTCTGTATCAGGCGTAGTTGACAAAACTGCCACACTGCATGAGGATTTCATATATTCACTGCAGTAGATGGTACTACTTGCGAATATACATGTTACTGCATTGCAACAATTCTGAGTATTTATTAGCATGGGAGTCTTCAAGTTCGGCACCCCTGATGACACGACCGACTGTTCTAGACTTTCTTCTTGACTTTAGAATGGAACAGGGTCGGTCATCAGGGGAGTCAAACTTGAAGTCCCCAAGCTCTTCTGGAAAATGTTCAAAATTAGAACGATGGGGGATTAGCTACTGCAATGAATATACAGCAAGTATTTTTTATTCCCTGGATAACTCCTTCAAATAAATCAGAATATTTAAAGGCATCCTATCATTAAAAATCTATTTTTTGTCCCTAACACGTAGAAATAGCCTTAAGAAAGGCTATTCTTCTCCTACCTTTAGATGTCTTCTCCGCGCCGCCGTTCCGTAGAAATCCCGAAGTCTAGAAATTTTTTGTCGGTATGCAAATGCATTCTCTCAGCACTGGGGGCGGTCCCCAGCACTCAAAAAGCACTGGGGCCGTCCCCAATACTGTGAGAGAGCTCTCCAGCGCCGCCTCCATCTTCTTCAGGAACGGGCTCTCTTCGCATCTTCTTCCGACAGTGGCTTCAGGCTTCGGGCAGCCGACTGCGCATGCCTGCTGGCCACAAGAAAATGGCCACTTACAATACTGTGTAATCGGCCATTTTCTTGTGGCCTGGCGGGCATGCGCAGTCGGCTTTGCCGTAGGCTTGAGGTCTAGAAGTCAGAAGCCACTGCCAGAAGAAGACGCGAAGAGAGGCAATTCCTGAAGAAAATGGAGGCAGCGCTGGAGAGTTCTCTCGCAGCATTGCAGACGCTACCAGTGCTGTTTGAGGGCTAGGGCCCGCCCCCAGTGCTGTGAGAGAACTCATATGCATACCAACGAAAACTGCATTATATACCGAATGGCAGTGCAGAGAAGACATCTAAAGGTAGGAGAAGAATAGCCTTTCTTAAGGCTATTCCTACGTGTTAGGGACAAAAAATTGAGTGTTAATGATAGGATCCCTTTAAGCCAGTACAAGATGAATTTGGTACAAAATAACTGGATGCGCATCTATGTATTATTTCATCCTAGCAGGGTATATGCCCAGAATTAAATATAATTAAAATAATAATAAATAAATATAAATAATAAATATATTAAAAGTAATCTTACAATGTAACCAAGCTATGTTCTAGGGGCACGCAATGTAAAAAAAAATGTAAGAGGGCCGAGGGCTGGAGAATTTTCCAGATTCACGCCGAGATATAGGCCTCATCTTGAATCACTCACATTCTCACATTACCGGTTGTGTGCCGCAATAGAAATCTATACCAGCTCATAATTTATGTAGGTTCCTGTTGTGATTTGTACCACCTTTTGAAACGGGGCAAAGATGGCAAAATAACACAATATGCAACGATTACAATTGTAAATGCTAATAAATTCACAACGCACAGGTTACCTGCTATGTGTGCTTTAGCAAATTGTATTCAACATATAAAAATTCTAGAGCATCTTTTCTTCCAACCCTGTGTTGTATCATTCTTCTGTTACTCCTCATAGCAATATACGAATAAATGGGTAACTGTGTTTCACCAGGTGGGTTGGTGTTTCCACACACCTGATATCGTCCAAAAATTGCTGACTGTACTGTCCGTATAAGAACCCTATTTTCAAGAATCATAGGTGTGAATTTGCCATTGTACGCTATAACTTCTCATCACCTCAGTTCCATCACTGTGAGCTCACCTCCTCTCCAACCCATCTCTGTGTGCTCATGGTCTCCACCAGATCTGGGACATGAAGGCATGAACGCAAGGCGATAGGTTCCACCCCACCCCTACTAGCCATCAGTTACGGCCCTTGTTTTCCCAGTGGTGGATCTCCCAACATTATCAGCTCTTGATACCGAGTTGTTAGTTGAAAAACATGTTGCCAGACTTTTTTCTCCTTCTGGGGTGCCGCCTCCAACCAGTCCATTTTCATTATAAATAAAAATAAATGTATTGAGAAGGGTTGAGTGATCGGGATCGGAAAAGATATGATTCCGATCCCGATGTGTTTTGGTGAGATCGAGAACTTATGTTAGTTCCCACAATGCTTGGGTACTGGCCAAGCATTGTGGGAAAAGCAAACAATGTTGTCAGCTTTCCCACAATAATTGGCCAAAAGCCAAGCATTGCTGGAACTAACGTAAGACCTCGATCCCGCCAAAACAGATCAGGATCGGAATCCGATCTCTTCCGATCCCTCAATCCTAGTAGTGAGTATGCCCGAGGTTTATTCCGTACCTGAATATTGACATTGACTTGACTTTGCCACCAGGTGCAGGAAGCGAATATCACGTTTATTAATCTTGTGCACATCTCTATCTATGAAACCTAGGATCACCCAAGAGGGGGTAATGTGGTGGTAGTCACAAAATTCTCTGCTTGCAGAGCCAATGTGGGGGACCAAAGATTGGTTAAGTGACTGTGTCCATTTTTTTCGTAAAAATAAACCAAAGAGCAAAAGACTGAGAGAATATTAAGGGTAAGTTCGGATGGGGTCTATAGGTGCGGAACCTGTTTTCAGTCCCTACAGTCCAAACTACGAACAAGTAGAAGAAATCCAAGAGTCATCCTTGATTTTCTGGTGCAAATTTTCTGAAATCGGTGACTAAACAAACCCTGGTGTATAAACATGCCTAAAAATAAACTAATATACAATACTTATCGAACTAACTCCAACTAAGAACTGGAAATTGGAAGTTACGTTTCTTGGAAAATTCCTTGGTGCATGAGCAGTGTTAGCAGTAGTAGTGCTTCCAAAAGGCATTATTTAGGATGACCAATAGCAACTCCAATTCCATTACCGAGCCAGTTTGTGTAACCCTTTATTCATCAGTGATGCTTACATGTGGACAAAGTTACAAAAAGTAACACAAATTCTCTCCTTACTGTAAACAACAGAATGGTTAGGACACTGGCATTTATATTTGTGAATTCAATGCTAATAAAATTTCCAGGTTTCCTGTAATGATATTCAGCTGAACAATCCATATTGTATGGTGTCTGCTTATCTCGGTGCTGGTTTCTCTCACCACTGAGTACTAATCAATGCTTCACAGTTACATTGCTCTACACGCGCCAGGTTTTGAAGACGATTCAGACATTTGTGCAGATACAAAAGCTCTTACAGTCTCCTGCAATAATCCATCTCAAGATGCCCGCCCACACAGGTCTGCCATGGTTTTTGTCAGCTGTGCTGTGAAACGGTTGCTCTGTGAACTGTTACAATTACAATAAGTAACACATAATTGATCAGAAATTAGCAAGCTGCCCAGTCTCACCGAGACACTACGTTTGCTATAAAATATCTGTATTCATGTGTGACACAAGGTCAGTACTGTACAAAAAGTTCCCTTGGCAATAAAAGAAAGATTGGTTTCAAATGGACTAGTGGAACTTACTAAAAAAGCTAAATATTCAACCTATAACCAGATAATGCCAATGTGATTTCCAATTGATTGAGGGGAGAGTCAGAAAATTCTCTGATCCTGTACTGATAACCTAGACTAAGGATTTGCAATCTATACCCATATATCTCAAGCTTTTTACAGTCACATACCCCTTGTGAAAAAAATTCCAGCTGAGTACTCGAAATGGACACTGATGTCTGTCATGTGACAGATCCTGTTCCCGATCTCACGTATGCAAAGCCAAGCAAGAAAAACCCCTCTTAAACCCATAAGGAAAACACTAGCATTTCCAGAGATATAATCGACATGCTGCGATTTTGAAATTTACGTGTTATTGCATTTTTTTCTTCCAACGTATGGATAGGATTAGTCAGAATCCCATCCACTTTGTAGGTAATATCGAATGCAGCATTTTTTTGCTGTGGTCAAAATGTTGCGTTTACACAACATGGGACCCCAGCCTTAACGTTCGGAGGGTATTTAGCTTCTGACTTGCTTTTGCCTCATCAGATCATAGATCATAGTCTTCAGCACAGACTACCTACTGCTGTTTAGGATAACCACCCCTTTAAAGGCAGTTTCACACCTGTGCCCTGTCTCTGCTTTGTGGGTTTCCATCTTCTGCTCGAGAAACTGGACAGGAGACGGAAACCCGGCAGTCAGTGTCCGCCCATGAGCGTCTTCTGGAAACTGTTTTTTTTTTTTTTTTAACCGGACAGAAAGTCCTGCATGTCCGACTTTGTGTCCAATAAAAGAAAAAAAAAACACACTTCCATCTACTACATCAGGCAATAAGTTCTTTAAATATTCCTCCACATCCATGGATTGCAAACAGACTAGGGTTGAGCCGATTTTGAGATTTCAAGATCGATATTAAAATACGATTTCCGATCATTTTCCAGTCAATCCCGAAATTTGCTCGATCGCCGATCGGAATCCGATCTTTTCTGATCCCGATCACTCAACCCTAGTCAATGCTTCTCTATGGGAAAAGTCACTCTTAAGGTTGAACCGATCTTGAGATTTCAAAATCCAATTTCCGATCATTTTCCAGCCGATCCCCATCGTGAAATTTGCTCTATTGCCGATCAGGATCCGATCCCTCAACCCTAAAACAGACTGGGTTGAGGACACATGAGGGTACAAGGCCTGATCCTGGACTAGACCAACTAAGAGCTGCCCAAAATGTGCCATAAAAAAGGCAGATTTATGGTATTGTGTGTGGATGTGCCCACAGGTTCAGTTATATTATCCTTGCTGAAAGAGCCCATCCATTACCTTCTACTAGTGCTAAATAGAGCGCTCTTTGTTTACCACTAGTGACTACCCAACTACGCCAGATTCCATCACCCAAATGAAACATTTTATGAATCTAGAAGGAATAAGGACTGAAAGAAACAAAGACAAAAGTCCTTTTTGAAAAAATAAGAACACCATCCGCAGTACTCTTGGAGAGGCCAAATCGCTAATGCTTCCTTTCTGATGTATCTCTTGGTACCTCCTGGTAGATCTATGGAGCACTATGGGACAACCTGAAGTTTACTAAATAGCAAGTGCACAATAAACACCGCCATACTAAGTATTTCTTGAAACACAGAGTGTCCTTCATTTTGTAAGGTTTTTATCTTTTATATTACAAGGTTGAACAGTACCAACATTGTGAAAAATGTATTGTTCATTCCTAGTTATACCACTGAACATTTTGTTATTTGTACAGTTGTTCCCTTACGATGAATAAAAAAAGATATTTTGAAAATGGTTTGACAATCCTTTCAATTAAATAATCACATCAATCACCGCTCAAACAGGACAATGGATCATGAATTAGATGCACTGTTAATGTCTGAGGATTAGACCATGTCAATGTATTACTTATAAAAGTTGACAACAATGCTAGTGGGTAGGCTGCTTTTATGGGAGCTCACTTATGGTAGATTGACAATTTAACCATTAACCAGACTCCAAAAAGCTATTGCCACTTATCTTAAAGGGATCTTATCATTAAAACTCATTTTTTTTGTCCCCAACACGTAAGAAAGCCTTAAGAAAGGCTATTCTTCTCCTACCTTTAGATGTCTTCTCCACGCCGCCATTCCGTAGAAATCCTGGTTTTCGTCGGTATGCAAATGAGTTCTCTAGCAGCACTGAGGGCGGTCCCCAGCGCTCAAACAGCACTGGGGGCGTCCCCAATGCTGCAAGAGAACTCTCCAGCGCTGCCTCCATCTTCTTCTGGAACGGCAACTTCACGAGTCTTCTTCCGGCGCTGGCGGTCTAGCTTCTAGGCCTCAGGCAGCCGACTGCGCATGCCCGCCGGCCACAAGAAAATGTCCGCTTACAATACTGAGTAAGCAGACATTTTCTTGTGGCCGGCGGGCATGCGCAGTCACTCAGCTTTGCCCTAGGCCTAGAAGTTTAAAGCCACCGCTGGAAGAAGACACGCAGAGAGGCCGTTCCTGAAGAAGATGGAGGCGGCGCTGGAGAGTTCTCTCGCAGCATTGGGGACACCCCCAGTGCTGCAAGAGAACTCACTTGCATACAGACGAAAACCGGATTATATACTGAACGGCGGTGCGCGGAGAAGGTAGGAGAAGAATAGCCTTTCTTAAAGCTATACCTACGTGTTAGGGACAAAAAATTGAGTTTTAATGATAGGATCCCTTTTAATTTATCGCTTTGCATTGTAATAGGTTTGTTATACAAACTTAAAACTCAGATCAATAGATGCACTTTTTGACACATAAATTAAAGGGTCGCTTTCTTAATTATATTGTTTGACACATTGAGAGATGCCATAGATACTTACAAAGACTTCAATACTAACAGGTACAGTACTGTTTAAAGGAGGTACCCCCGAATCTCTCGCCATAATTTGCAATGTTATAACGCCATTGGCAATTTGTTCATAATCCAAAGGTCGAGTTACAGTGATCACTGAAAAAAAAACAAAAAACAGCAAACATGTCAGATACTAATAATTATAACAATAAAAAAGAAAAAAAAAAAAAACATTGTAAAAGGGGTTTTCCAGGACTAAAAAAACTTGATGACCTATCCTTGGGATAGTAACAAGCCTGATATTTAGGAGAAAACAGTAGCAAAGCCAATGTAACGCCTCCTCTGAGGGGATCTGCTGGAGGGCAGGGAGTATTACAGAAATGGTTATAGTGGTGACCTCTCCACCAGCTTGAACATGCAGTGCCCCGAACCAAATTTTCACCAGCCTTGTGAACAAGGTGTTAATTAGACTCCTCCAGCAGGGGTCAATTCGGGACCCTAACTGTAATTTCACTTTTATGAATGACTGTAAAATGTCAAAAACAAACTGCACCTAGAAGATTTAGGCCCTGTTCACACGGGGCAAAAGGGGGAGGATTTTGGCGCTGAATCCACATAATAATCCGCTCCCTCACAATAGCGGTCTATGTAGAGGCAGCACGCTGCGGTCTAGGCCCATTCATTTGGGCCTAATCCGGAGCGGGAAGCCGCAACTGTCGGAAGCCGCGACAGTTGCGGCAGGCGTATTTTGGTCCTATTCTGATGCGGCTTCCTGCGTCAAAATCAGGAACAAATTATGCCCCTCTTGCTCTGGGTGAACTAGGCCTTAGAGCTAGTTCACACAGGGCAAAATGGTCAGGATTCTGAGGCGGAATCCGTGTCAAAATCCTGCTCAAAAGACCGCCTCCCATTGAAATCAAGAAGCATGCTGCCCTTTCTTCAGGCGGATTCCACGGCTGATTCAGCTGTGGCATCTGCCTCGCGACAGCACGTTCTGGACTAGGCTCATTCATTTGGGCCGAATCCGGAGCGGAAAGTTACAATGGGATGCCAATGTACAAAAGCGTGCAGCACTTATGGAGTACACAGTATTAATTGTCTGACATTATCACCTTACTAGACAACAAGGCCCTATAAAGAATGACTAAGCTAAGCTTGGCATATGGTAAGCAGTCAGTACATGACCTAGTTACAGGTTTAGCACTTGTATATGTCTAGACCCTATAACGGCAATGTTAAACTATAGGAGACTAGGTATGCAAGCACAATCTGTTAATTTCAAAGTTTAGAGGCTTCAATTTACACACAGGCGCCCATTCACACTGATATTTGCTAACTCTCAGAATGGCAGTACAAGATAAATAAACTAACACTTGTCACAAACCCCATCACTGGCCTGGAGGGATTTTTAGAAAAAAAGTTCAGGAGAAAGGGGAAAAAATGTCATCTTAGTAGAAGTTCCTCAGTCTTTGGGGCCATTCACAGAGAGCAAAATGGCGCGGATACCACGCGTACTATGGCGCTTTCCCATGTGGCATCCGTGCGGGATCGGCGGCAGAGTCCACGTGGAAAAAAGGCTCCCCATAGAACGCTAAATAATACAAGCCGTATCCGCACCATTTTGCTCCATGTGAATGGCCCCTTAATAGGATTAACCAGCTGCAATGTCCTCCTTCATGTGATATGATAATGATATAAACAGTGATTGTAAAGCTTTGCTGTGGAAGTTCTCCACACAGATAGAATAACTTCTCTTAGTGCTCGGCTCGCTGTTATATTAGCTCTGGTCAGGGCAGGTCAGTCTTTTCACCCCTGACGGGAAATCTCTGTGGCTTAATAGCAAGTGTCTCAAAAACAAAATGGAGGCGGCTCTATCTCTGGGGTTACCTGAGGTAAAATGGTGGCTGCTTTCTCACTGTACCTCAGATAATACTATTAGAGCCTCACTTGCTCTTGTTCCTCTCTCTCCGTCAAGTGAAATGGAGGAGTCTTTTCTCTTTCCCCTCAGATATGAAGAAATAATCTCTCCAAGATCACATAGGGAATTCTTCCTTCATTATCCTCCTCCTCACAGCTCTGCCATTACAGTCTCCTCTTCCTTCTCCCTCCTTATAGGCCCCACCCACCTCCTTCCTCTCCCTCATGGGGCTGATCTGCAGAACACTCCAATTCAAATGAATGAGCTTACCTGTAATACCGAGTACACCTTCTATACAAATGTACAGTGCTATGCTTGGTAAATAATGAAGAGGCCATAGCACTCACCCCAGCACTCTATAGAATCTATACCCATCTTTAGCTGCACACAAAGAGGTCTATGGAGAGGAGGACAAACATGTCAACTTACTTGGCTTTCCTGGGACTCTCCAGTTTTTAAGCCCCCTCACTAAATCAATGGTTACTTTCACGTGGCTTATTCGTATTCACTGCACTGTGACATCGCCTTGTGTAGTGAATACTAATGGGGGAAGTTGCATTGGAGAAACCATATTTATTTAGAATTTTATACTGCTTACGCTGGGTTCACACTAGTGCCCAGAGTCTGTTCTGAGCTTTCCGTCTTCTGCATGCAGAAGATAGAACGCTGTCAGACCGGGTCCGGCCGTGTGTGCCGGTGAGCGTTTTATGCTCTCTGCTACGAAACCGTTTTTTCTAAACCGGACACAGAGTACTGCATGTCCGACTCTGTGTCTGATTTAAAAAAAAAAAAAAAAAAAAACGGTTTCGCAGCGGAGAGCATAAAATGATCACTGGTGCTCACGGCCGGACATCTTTCAAATCCATTCAAATGAATAGGTTTGAAAGAGTCCTGCAGGTTTCCCTCTCCTGCTCAGTTTTGTGCAGGAAACGGAAACCTGTATGAACGAAGACCGGACGCAGATGTGAACGAGCACTTTTTTTTTTTTTTTTTAATAAGGTGTGTTCCTGGGTTTTTAACCTTTTAATCACACATAGTCAGTGATGTAAGTACCACCGTAGCAGCTGCTACATGGTCCGCAACCTTCTTGGATCTGCTGCCATGCTCCCCTGTCTTCGAGTAGTGACGTCACAGACGTCAAGTGGTCAAGCTGCCATCGCAAAGTCTTTGACGTGATTGAAGAAGGCGATTACCACTGGTTTTTATTTTTGTCACCTCCCCTGGGCATCTGATTATTATACTCTGGGGTCTGAAAAGTCCCAGGAGTAGAATAATTGTTTACGTGTAGTGTACCCCACTATATTTTCACTACCACCATTTGGGCCACAATGGGACATAATACTGTGGGGAGGGACCACTATGGGACATAATACTGTGGGGAGGGACCACTATGGGACATAATACTGTGTGGAGGGACCACTATGGGGCATTATACTGTGGGGAGGAACCACTATGGGTCATAATACTGTGTAAAGGGACCACTATGGGGGATAATACTGTGTGCAGGGGCCACTAAGGGACATAATACTGTGTAAAGGGACCACTATGGGATATAATACTGTGGGGAGGGACCACTCTGGAACATTATATTGTGTGCAGGGGTCGCTATGGTACATTAAATGAAGACTTATGCCACTGCGCTTACTTTTATCCAGGGTTTTTTTTTCTTTCCCTGCATGATGTATTGATACATACCAATACATTTCTATTCTAGTGTACTGTATACCAAAAAACTATTTTTAAGCATACAGTGTACTGACATATAGAAATTGAGAATATATAGAGAATATAAAATATAGAGAATGACTACCTTGCATCTTTTTGATAGGGAAATAAATTAAAATCCAATAAGCCCATTTTCATAATACATTTTATTAAATGTCAGTAAAAGACATATTTGGTACCACGAAAACTATGAGGGCTCTTTCAGGTTGACATCCATCTCTGTACAGTGGTAAAGTCTTAGCTTGAAAGTTGGCGTCAGAAGAGCACTGTCTTATACTAGATTTCCACAACCAAGTTTCACGCGTAGGAATTACCAGCGTGAACATTATCCTGGGAGGGGGACTCCTATCATAATAGTTATGGGACAGTAGGAGAGAGGAACAGTTTGTCATTGGGAGGCAGGGACTGCTAGCAGTATAAATAACTATTACGCTAGGAATCCCTCTTCTGGCATGATGTTCAGACCGGTAGATCCGAGCATACACGGACAGCATTTCACATGTGAAACTGTCATGTGAATCTAGCCTCACTCACAATGTAGCAAAGTGTAGCAGCTGCAATTATTTGTGGATTTTTCCCAGTAGCCTCCTCTTCCCTAGATTTCCATGAAAAAAGTAGCTCAATCTGATAAATGGGAAAGTAAGTACCATATATACTCGAGTATAAGCCGACCCGACTATAAGCTGACCCACCTAATTTTACAACAAAAAAACTGAAAAAACTTATTGACTCGAGTATAAGCCGAGGGGGGGGGGGGTAATGCAGCAGCTACTGGAAAATTTCAAAAATTAAAATGGTCGGAGCTTTTGGGTGCAGTAGTTGCTGGGTGTTGGGGAGGGGGTGTTTTGGTTGTCTGTCTGCCCCTTCCCTGAGCTTGAGGACTGGGTTTTTTTCCCCCCACTTGGAATTCAGCCTGGCTGTATATAGGGTATCTGCAGTGCTGCGATTAACCCCTTCCCGATGGAAGAGGAGCACTGTAGTTCCCCTATATTCAGTAGACCGGGCACTTTCAGACACAGGGATACCTAATGTGTATGTGTTTCACAGTAATTTTCTACTTTTAATATGCATTCTAGGGAAAGGAGTGATTTAGAACTTTTATTTACTTAATTTTTTTATTATATTTTTTTTTTAAGTTTTTTTGTTTGTTTTTTACTATTTTATGGGAGATTTTATACATTACTATTGCAGCTGTTCATTTTTTTCTTGTTGCAGATTTTGTTGTGTTTTTTTTTTTTTTGAGCCAAAGCCACGAATGGTTACAAAAGGAATGGGAAATATATATATATATAAAGTACTTAAACTTCTCCCCTCTGCTCAATCCACTCTTGGCTTTGGCTCAAAAAACCCACAACAAAATCTGCAACAAAAAAAAGCTGCGTTTCTGCAACGTGGGGCCTCAGCCCCATATGATATCAGCACTATAAGTGACTGCACAAGGCTTTGTGACAGATTTTCGAACTTGCATCAGCACTTGTACAATTCCGTTTTATCGAAGTGGGAGGGTGCTGTTTCAGTTTCACTCTTATTTTTTTTCTAGCAAATACATGTGTTACTAAAATAATTTAAAAGACAATATTGTGTCTAAGCCACTGCATAAATGAATATGATGGCGTTCCAGTATAAAAAAAACCTGTTCAAGAAAATAACAAGCAGAGTAAATGATTAAGCAACAAATTTACAAACTTTTTTGCACAGAGACTTAGAATATAGCGCATGCATTTCTGCTCACCTCCATAACCTTCAGAAATAGTGATTTCAAAAAAGTTTCGGAAAGCGGAGGCCTCAATAATACTGTACGTAATCTGGTTATTGGGTGGAGAATCCTCATCGGTTGCCTAAATATAAATGCATAGAAATGGGAAGAATCAGTAATTTTATCATGTTTATGGATACACAATTATAAACTGTGGCTGAATTATATTTCTCATAGTTGTGTAGTACAGAGATATATATAGTCAACTGTATCTCTGTATACCTCCACTGTCATACTGAAGGTTTACAGTTTTGTGCATGAGAAGCTTTTTGCTGAGAACAAGTTGGGAATCCTAAATTGGATGGCCTTTAAAAAAATGCAGCTAAGTTGAGCCATTAAAACATGTTGAACATGTGTGAACAATGTATTAAAGGGGTATTCCCGACTCGCTTGTTCACCAACTTGCAGGCTGTGTGCTCTGTTCACTTCCTGGTTTTCTCAGTAAATTGGTGGCCAGGGTTTCACTTGTTCTGCTAGCTCTCTTCATATCAGTACATGTTTGCAGTCAGTAATGAGGAATGGTTGTAAATAAATTACCACAGCATCACTGGAAGATGCACAATATGAAGCTGATGTAGCAGAGCTGGATTTGATAGATGATGAGAATCCCAAACTTACATGCTACAGGACCAAGAGTCAGCTTGCAATAAACTCAGTTTTAAGTCTGTATTTAAATACAGAGCTAACAGACTCCCTGTCTCAGCCCTTATCAGCAAAGTTCAATTAGCAGACTAATAACTGGAAGAGTGGGAGATAAACAGCTCAGAAATACAAGCTCGCTCCTGAATACTCAGCCCCCCCTCTCTCCTGAGAGTGAGGAGGGAGCTACATCACTTGTCCTGGGCGGAGAAATAAGATCATCCCCAGGTCCGTGGTTATGGAAATACAGTGTAAACAATGAAGTGAATAATCTCAGATAGTGGCCAAACAAAGCAGTTTTGCTGAAGCAATGTATTTAGGAAAAGTCTTAAATCCACATAAGCTAGCAGTATAGATAGGATCCTTGAGATGGGACAATCCCTTTAAGTGAACTGTCATAGGAAAAGGACATGCTAATGGTCAGGTCTAGCTATTCCAGTTGGATCAACAGTAGAAACAACAGAAACCAATTTGAACATATTCTTAAGTAATTTTAGGAAGGCAGATATCCTTGTGGTGTCCATGGGTTTGCAATATGGAAGTGTTGTGTCTTTTACTGTGCAGTGAACACTTTCTGCACAGGAGAATTTCATAGTGTGGCCTAAGATAGGCCATGAGGCTGCTTTCTTATTCTTTTTTATATCGGTGTAAGAGTTTTCTGTAATCTATTAGGATAATGGCCATCACATTTAAGTATAGATGTGATAAACAAATGCTTTACACAGTATATATAATACGCAATCTATTTATGGACCATTTGCTCATTATTAGAGATGAGCAAGTAGTATTCGAATGAATACCTCCCCACCATAGGTATGCGTGAAAGTGGCCGAACACCAAGGGGTTAAACGCATCGAATATTCGATGCACTTAACCCCTTGGTGTTTGGCCGCTTACACGCATATCTATGGCGGGGAGGTATTCGATCGTATACTACTCGCTCATCTCTACTCATTATATGATGTCATTCTTTGCTTGCACTTAAAAAAGAAAAAAATTATATTAAAAAAAAGTGTTGATATCATTACATAGGGCATGGCAAGGCTAGCATAGTCAACTGCTGCCAAAGGAGAACGGTAAGAAAAAAAAATAATATGAACACCACTACTATAATTTTGACATGTTCCTAAAATTTTACAAAATGTATTGTTGAGTAAAAGGACAAAATGTTTACCTGGATATTAAGTCACTATCCAGGTGCACATTTTAATATACTGAATTAGATATTCACATCCCTGACCCAGCTGGGCTATCCGATTATTTCTATGTCCTTGCAGCTGAATAACCATTTGGCTCTTATAAGAACAGGAGAATCAGGCTGCTGAAAAAAGACAATAACAGGCCACGCTTGGTAGTGGAATTTTACCAATTGGACTTTGTGTGCAGCTGATTAGAAGCAGTATGTTACTTACTATTCTTGCTAATTTAGGGTGATTAATATGCATAAAAGGTTCAATTGAGCTGTTGCAACATGTTGAGAATAATCAGCAAACTTGGCCTTAAAAGTTAACACGGAAAGAAAAAGAAAAAGAAAAAGAAAACAAAAAGTCTGAGCTAAGAAGAAATGGATAAAACTTTTCCTGCATTATCTTTTCCTCACCCTAAGCTTGATCACTGTGATCACAGATGGTTCATTCTCTCTTACTGCTCCAAGGTAGGAATCCTTCTGAAAGATGGGTGCATTGTCATTGACATCCAAAACATTGATGCGCACACGACCTGTTGTCTCTTCACCTCCGCCATCCCGAGCGATCACTGTTAGGGTGTAGCGCTGAGTAGTCTCAAAATCTAGCCGAGCAATAAGGGTAATTATACCAGTTTCTTTATCAAGTGAAAACCTACATGGAAAAAAATATAAAAAGAGCTCAAAGAACAGAACAGTAATATAACATAGCTATATAGACGACATTTATTTATTACACTACATTTTAAATTTTTTTTCCCCTTGTTTATTTTTTGTTCAATAATTGCAATAACCCCCATAAACAGTGAACACACTGGAACAATTCATGGTACCATTCAAACGAATGGCCAACCATTGGGGTTGAGCTGATCTTGAGATTTCAGGATCGTTTTTAAAATCCGATTTCCGATCATTTTCTATCTGAACACGATCCCAATTCTGATCCTAATGCAAGTCAATGGGATTTTTTAATGATCAAAAATCAGATTTTAAAAACAATCCTATTCACTACACAGCGTGGAGTCCAAAAATTGAAGCCTCCACGCTGTGTAGTGATTAAAAAGTCTACCGGCTACTTAGTCCCCCCTGCTGTCCGGTTACCTGCACATAACTGCTGCCGCCTCCCCTACCGATGTGTATGCCACTCCCCGGAGCTCCGGCCTGTTGTTCTCTGTCCGTTTCTCTCCTCTCTCATTCAGACGCCGGCAGAGTGTACACGCCAACGCTTCCCTAGTGAATCTCTCACGTCTCCCCTCCCAATACCCACCTACACTCTCCTAAGCCACAACAAGCCCCGCCTTCTCCCAGCATTAGTAACACTACCGTAGGGAGGTGGGGGCATGCACGGCACTCTACCGGCATGTGAATGACAGAGGAGAAGACATAGAACAACGGCCGGGAGCTATCAGGATAGGAATTCCATTCCTGATCTTTTTTAGGCGGGATCAGAACATTGATTGCCGATCAGGATCCAATCTTTTCCGATCCCGATCGCTCAACCCTACCAACCATGTGACACATGGTTAGCTCAAGTCTGTTACAATAGGAAAATCCTACGGAGCAGCACCCCTTCAAGTTCTAATATGTCATACAGACAGGGATGTCTTCATGGGACAATCACTTTTAGGTTAAGATCTCATATAGTGGGCTGCACCAAAAAACACTGCAGTACTTTTTGCTTCCATTATACCAATAGAGAAACCACCAGTGTTTTCGATGGTATAATTCAAATGCTGTGATCAAAACCGCAACAGTTTTGGAACTCGCAGCCTGTCCACTGCACATATTTTTCCACAGATACAGGATAATAGACAGTAATATATTACAGAAGTAGACACACATATGCTGAGAAGAGAAGATATACTAGGAGTCCATAGCAGCTAAGGAAGAGAAGAAAGAAAGAAGGAAGCCTTCAGGATCATTTAGTTCTCTGTGGAGAGTGATCTTCGCTTGGTCTGATGTAAATTATGTAGCCTGATCGCAGTTGGGAGGAAGGACTTGCGATAGCACTCTAACACTTGGGGTCTCTCTCTCTCTCTCTCTCTAATATATATATATATATATATATATATATATATATATATATATATGTGTATATATAGTGCGCCGATGGCTGGTCAGGTAATGGAGGGGGTGTACATCTCACGCAGTTTACTAAGGTGGGTGAGATGAGAAAACTCCAGAAAGAACATTTCTCAGCAGATAACTATTGTCTGCTGAGGGTTATTTCAGAGTTCCGATTACTGGGCTGGATTTTTAGGAATGGCAGGTAGGTTGGTAGTGGGACCTGTCATTCCACCCCCCTCCAGTCCATACTTTGATCTCTATGACCTCTTTCTTTGGCTCTCCAGCCAAGCTCTGCCCCCAGTCTGCTGATGGAGCTGACTTCTTAAGCCTCCCTTGATGAGCAGACTCTCTACAGCTGAGTCGCTACCGGAACATCCCTAAAGTGTGGACTGGAGGGGGGTGGAATGACAGGTCCCACTACCAACCTACCTGTCATTCCTAAAAATCCAGTCCAATACTGAGCATTTACCAAAATGCTCAGCAGACGAAAGTTGTCTGCTGAGAACAAACATTCCTTCTGGAGTTTTCATATCTCACCCACCTGAGTAGTCTGGGTGAGATGTACACCCCCTCCATTACCTGACCAGCCATCGGCTTACAATATAAATATATATATATGTCACCTATCGAAATGACTGAATGACACTGATGGACTGAAAGATGCAGGATGTAAGGAGGACAAAAAATTAAGTTCTCCACTGTATATCCCACAATTCACAAGTACCAAGGGGCAACACGGTGGCTCAGTGGTTAGTACTGCAGCCTTGCAGCACTGGATTCCTGGAGTTCGAATCCCGCCAGGAACATCATCTGCAAGGAGTTTGTATGTTCTCCCCATGATTGTGTGGATTTCCTCCCATACTACAAAAAACATACTGATAGGAAAAATAAATAAATAAAATAATGTACATTGTGATCCCTTAATGGGGTTCACAATCTACATAAAAAAAAAAAAAAAAAAAAATCACAAGTACCAATTCCATTTAACACTTTATACCATTCACATGATCTTGATTGTTTCTAGGACATATTTAACTCTTACCTGTCTGGATCGTCACTGAATAAGTAGCTTACTTTCCCAAATGTCCCAACATCATTGTCTGTAGCCTACAGAAAAGAAAAAAATGACAATCTTGAAAAAGCTTTTCATTTTAGTTCTTCAGTCCAAAAGATACAAGAACTGTCTTCAAAATGTGATCTCCTATAGCACACCACACTACATGGCATTGTATTAGTTGCCTTAGTTACTCTTTGATAGGTTTTTGTACTTTACATGTCTAGTTACATACAAGCTAGGCTATTTTTACATCTCCATCAGAGTCCCTATTGGAAGACTGTCGCAGTGTCCACCTAAATCATGATGAAAAAGTCTGTATGCACAGTTAAAAAACAAATAATGGACACATGACAAATCTCATTATAGTCAGTGGGGTCTGTTGGTGTTTGTATGTGTCCACTATTTTAGTGGGCTCTATGTTTGTTGTTCTGGTTCTTCAGCAGACCACAACAATGGACACACTGGTGTAGATGTGGAAAACGCATCAGTGGAAGCAAAAACAAAAAAGTTTTGGTATTTTAAAGGGATGGCTTGCTGTATTTTCCCTTTGAGCATCAATAGTTGATGATCAGCACTTAATTTTATTTGTTAAAATATATCTTTATTAAAAATACTGGGATCTGTTTCTTACTGAAACTATTTAATTCTGAGATATAAAAGGTACATTGGTTTAGGAACGAATTGTATTCAAAGTCAATGCAAAAAAACCCCCCATGTATTCCCTAAGGCTAGCATGCGCAGTCGGCTCTGCCCTAGGCCCGACGGCAGAGCCGACTGCACATGCCTAGAAGTTTGAAGCCAGCACCAGAAGAAGACGGAGGGAGAGGCTGTTCCAGAAGAAGATGGAGGTGGCGCTGGAGAGTTCTCTTGCAGCATTGGGGATGCCCCCAGTGCTGTTTGAGCGCTGGGGACCGTCCCCCAGTGCTGCAAGAGAACTCATCTGCATACAGACGAAAACCGGGATTTCTACCAAACGGCGGTGCGGAGAAGACATCTAAAGGTAGGAGAAGAATAGTCTTTCTTAAGACTATTCCTATGTGTTATCGAGAAAAAAAATGTTGTTTTAATGATAGAATCCCTTTAAATTACAATATTTGATTCTACCTATTAAATATACTAATTAAATGATAACTTTAGTCAAATCAGTTATAAACCAAAGATTATTGGACAGCGCAGTCAATGATCTTCCATTGTGTGAGGAATCAATATACAGTACATAAATAAACATTTGGGCATTGACCAAAATGAGTGTGTTCATAGAAATTGTTGAACTCAATAGCAACTCCTTCACATTAATTACAACAATTAACTTCAGGCATGTTTCTTAATCATATGAATTGTAAGCAAAAATAACTAAATTATTTCATTTTGAAAAGAAAAACATATACAAAAACACAAATTAAAACCTCTTAACATTTCTCTTAAGACGGGTCGGGGCCTCCGCTGTGCTAAACAGAGGTGCCCGACCCGATCCCTGTCCAGCACTGGGATGTCAGCCTGTTCCGGTGCTGGGAAAGGCTGGAGGCCTCCGCTTGAGTGTGCAGAGGTTCCACTTTCCCCTAGCGCCGGGACCGGCACTTCCAGGGTCAGGGGAGTCAGCGACGGGCCTGAGTCTAATTAGGCCTCATTTTGGTTTCAGCCCGTCGCTGGTTTGTGTACCTGCGGTATCAGCTCCCCCAGTGACGAGCCTCCTGTCTTCCCTGCCTGTATTTACCTGCCTCCTTACCCTGTCCCCGGATTCTCTGGATGTGTATGACCCGGCTTGCTTGACAGACCTCTCCTCTGTGATCCTGATTTGGTACCTTCCTGACCTCCTGTGTATGACCTTTGGCTTCCACTTAACCTCGCTTTTGGATCCTGTTTTGGCTACTCCGTTTACCTCCTGTATATGACCCGGCTTCCCTGACAACGCCTCTGCCTTCTGCTACCACGTGACCTCCAGTTATCGACTCGGCTTGCCTGACCATGAATTTGTACATTCGGCATGTAATCACAGTTGTGGATCTGGGCCTCGGACTTTTACTAAATCCAACTCCACCATCAGGAGCTCTGGTGAAAAACTCCGGGGCCTGGTTCTGCTCTGGTTGGAAGAGCGTAGCACACCCAGGACTGTTTTTGCCTCATCGCTTGGGGATTCTAGTTACCCAGTTATTTGTTGCATCAGGTTCCTAACAATTTCTTAGCATGAGTAACTATGAAAGTCAATAAAATTCTTCGTTTCTTCAAATGTCATGATTTGTAAATAAGTAATTTATTAAATTTCTACACAGTTTCATGGCGTTGGCTGGCTTATGGTGGTGCCACCTGATGTACTCAGTCCCTGGGTCACTGAGGCTTTCAATTCTCAGTCAATGATATAAAAATTAATTTCAGTTGACTATAACTCATATGTTATTGCATGACCAGAACTGACATAAGCCTGAAATCAATCGCCATTTCACTTACTAAGAATTGAATGCACCAGCGGCCTGGGAACTGGATGCGGCACAACCCTTAGGCTAAGTTCACATTTCTGTTTGTAAAGTCTATTGCTCTCATCTGTCATAGACAGATGCAGAAAGAGCCCCCTCCATTTGCGTTCACTCGATTGTAAAAATTGGTTACTCGATTGGTTACTTTTTGAACGAAAAAGGCTGAATATGGCAGAATAAAGCTTCCAATTATGCTTTTTTCAGACGAGAGCAACAGGATTTAAAAACGGAAATGTGAACTTAGCCTTAAAGAGAAACATTCAATTCATTAGTTATAATTATTGCCTATTACTGTAAAGTTTCTATCACACATTTTGAATTCTTATTTTTGGGGTTTTCTGTTAAAAAATTTCATAAAAAAGTGTGTATTAGTTCGCACTTTTTGGGGAACCTTTGCTGATCTTGACTTTTTAGTGCCCACAGTGTTTTATATAAATCTACATGCCAGAAAAACAGATAAAAAACAGTAAAGAAGCAAGTAAACCAAGACAATGTTCTAAAAAATACAACAAAAAAAAAAAAAGTTTGAAAAATACAGCAGATTTATGAAGCTTTGTCAATCTAGCTCTAGAGGTCAGGACGATGACTAAGCCCCAGTTTCCATCCACTCATATCCTCTTCTCTTTCACTCTTTATGCAAAGTGCTCTCAGTTTCTGAACTCCGATAAGTACTAGGCCAGTGCCTCTGTTCCAACGAAATGTAAATCCAGAGTACCGTATAGTTAACAAAGCATACTGTTCATGTAAGAGCACACTGCTTCCCCAAGGTAAAAAAAACAAAACAGGAAATGAGGGGAGAGCAGACAGGGGACCAAGAGAAACCCTGACATAGAAAAACTATCAGTAAATCTGCCGTTAGTCCCTGCACCTACACAAAAATCAATCATAATTTATGGCAAAAAACTGGCTAAACTTATGATGAATCTAGCAGGGCCACAGAATGCCATTGACCATTTGTGGAAAGTGGTGAGTTTGGTGTAAAAATGCCATTGTCACAAATATTTTGCACAAATATTGTTTAACCCCTTAACGCTAAATCACGTACCTGTACGTCAGGGAATGTGGTTAGTTCCCGCATTCCCACGTACCTGTACCGTGGAGATCGCACGGGCTCAGAAGCAGAGCGTGTGCGATCTCCATGGGAGGCTGGCTGTA